>NW_022111300.1:42119431-42228967 GCF_000313985.2 Echinops telfairi
AGCAAATGTTTTGAGAATGATGAGGGCAATGAATGTACAAATGTGCTTTACACAATTGATGTATGTATGGATTATGATAAGAGTTGTATGAGCCCCTAATAAAATTATTTTTAAAAAAACTGGAGGAAAGTTGTATGTTTCATTGATGCTATACTGCACCCTGACTGGCTTGTCTTCTCCCTGAGACACTTCTGTGAGGGGATGTCTAGTTGTCTACAGATGCACTTTGGGTCTCCACTCTGCACTCTCCCTCATTCACAATGATATGATTTTTTTGTATTGGGTCTTTGATGCCTTATACCTGATCCTATCCACACCTCATGATCACACAAGTGTGCTTCCATGTGGGCTTTCTTGCTTCTCAGCTAGATGGCTGCTCGTTTACCTTCAAGCCTTTAAGACCCCAAATGCTATATATCTTTTAATAGCTGGGCACCATCAGCTTTCTTCACATTTGCTTATGTACCTGATTTGTCTTCAGCAACTGTGTTGGGAATGTGAGCATCAAGGAATGCCAAGTTAATAGAACAACATGTTCTTGCACTGAGGGAGTCCTTGAGTAGAGGCCCAATGTCCATTTGCTACATTAATATATGTACATAGATCTATTTCCCTATTCCTATAAATAGTTTAACCCTATAACGCCAAGTGGGACGTTTTTGTAACATTTGATTAAAATATTTTGGTTGTGATATATATTGATAACTATGAAAGTAAAGAATAAAAACAAAAATTGTTTTCCTGCAATTAAAAATTCGGGCATTATAGGGCTAAGGTTTGTTTGCTGACCTTTAGGAGTGCTTTCCTGTGGAGTCTGATGGGGTGCCACAGTCTGGCCCCAAAGTTTGTTTTTGGTATTCTCTGGGGACTTCATTGATCTGCTCCCCTTGCTGTTCTGTTGCACGCCCTTAGTGTTTTGCCTTGGTGTGTTGCCCCCCTTCCACTATCATGAACCCAGTTCTACCTTACAAATCCAGCTAGACTTGAGCATGTACACTGGTACAGATAAGAACTCTTAACACATGAAATCCAGGAAAGATAAACCCTCAGGAACAATAATGGGAGAAGTAATACCGTGAGTGTAGAGGGAAGATGTGGGGAGAAGGGAGAGAAAGAAGAAATTGACCCAAATGATCGATGTATAAACACCCCCCCCCCCACCCCCCACCCCTGTCCCATTGAGGGGGATGAACAACAGAAACATGGGTGATGGAAGACAGTGGATGGTGTAAGATATAAAAATAATAATAATTTATAATTTATCAAGGGTTCATGAGGGTGGGATTAGGGAGGGAGGGAAAAAAGAGGAGACGATTCTAAGGACTCAAGTAGAAAGAAAATGTTTTGAAAATGATGATGGCAACATATGTTCAAATGTGCTTGATACAACTGATGTATGGATGGTTATAAGAGCTGTAAGAACTCCCCCAAAAATGACTTATTAAGAAAAAAGGAGTTGTGGGGTGATGATGTCAAGGGGTCCATATAGAAAGAGAATGTTTGGAAATTGATTGTGGTGGTAAATGTACAATTATGCTGGACATCATTGAACTATGGAATAATTTCATATATATATATTAATTTGAATTAATAAAGAAACTGAAAAATAAAAAGAGAAGGTGTTCAAGAGTGAACCATTTAGTACAGATGTCTTGGGGCCCTGGGAGCCTGCTGGTGCCCAGAGCCTTGGAAGTGCCAAGCTCAGGGTGGCACCTGGTGCCAGATCCCCACCTTATTTTGCTGTTAATCATTTTCTGGATTCCTTCCACTCATAGCTTTCTTTAGAGAATGGGAAATGAGTTGGATTCAGAAGCACAAATGACAGCCCAGCTTGCCCTTGTTTTTCACAGCCCACACGACATTCTACGATTCCATAGATTGTGGGTGCAGAGAATTCGTCTCACTGTCGAGCTCAGATCCCCGCCTTAGGCATTCCGTTTTCCCCCTCCACCCTTTCCCCAGAAAGTTGGTCTCCTGTGTGTTCACTATTAAATGCTCATTATTCTCAATTATGTCCTCACTTTTTGGGGGGAATGTTCTGGCTAAATCAATGGGGGGAAAACAAACAAATGATGTGGAAACTCACCCATGCCATACCTCCATTTTGACTTGTTCTCTCTCTAACTCCGGAAATATTGAGCGTAGAACAATTGGAAACAAAAAGTATCATAAAGAAGGAAATAAAAACCAACCATTGTCCCTCTCCTTCTACTTAGTAAAAAACGCACTGCAGACATTTTGATCTACCAGCAATACCCTTCTGGACTCTTTGGATAGATGGAGAGTGTGGATTTACCTAGATCGTGGTTCCCAACTTTCCTAATGCCACCACCCTTCAATACAGTTTCTCATGTTGTGGTGACCCCCTCAACAATAAAATTATTTTGTGGCTACTTCATAACTGTGATTTTTCTACTGTTATGACTTGGGAGACCCTTGTGAAAGGGTCGTTTGACCTCCAAAGGGGTCATGACCCACAGGTTGAGAACCACTGATCTAGATGATAAATTGCTCTTCAGTCTCATTTACTTTAAGCTGTGCATCTATATTATTTCTCTATTATGCTAAAGTTCCTTAAGAAGCTATCCATGTTCTATCACAACTTGCATTGAATTTTATTTATTAAGCTAATTTATGCATGTTGTAGTGATTGCTAAGTGCATCCTGGTCCTCTTCATCAATAAAGGATACCATTGGGGGATAGCAGTGAGCCCCTTTAAAACACACACACACACACACACACACACACACACACACACACACACACACAGTCTCCCTGTTCCAGCTTCCCTTGTAGATGAATTGGTCACTCACAAGTAAGTAGACATCATTGGGCAGAGCTTCTGGGAAAGGTCTTCGCCGCTGCTGTGTGCTGCGATGTTGATTCAAACTCCCTTCTCCCTATAGGATCAAGTCGAAGGCCCCGGAAAGTTTCCTAGACTGCCATCAGGTCTTTACTCCCTCAGACCCACTAAGGGGGTTGACCCGCCACATTGCTGGTTTGCAGCTGAGTGATCGACCATTGCCCCACCAAGGCGCCTTGAATGCAGCTCATTCCGGTGACCTTGTTGTTGACAGGAGCCATTGAGTCCGTGCTGACCCATAGCGACCGTATGCGTACTTGGTCTTGTGCCTGCTCCATGGTTGCTCCTACACTTGAGCCCACTGTTGTAGCCACAGTGTCAATCCATCTCCCTGGGTCCTTCTTCTCCTTCGCTTCCCCTCTTCTTTACCCGTCAGGGTATCCTTCTGCAGGGGTTGGTCTCTCCTGACAACATGTCCAAAATGCAGACGTTGAAGTCTGTCTCATCCTCCTGGCCTCTAAGGTGCACTCTGGCCATATTTCTTCCATGACAGATGGATTTTTACTTGCCACACCCCCCTTTTAGTTTCTAGTCTACCCGGGATTCCAGCGGCTATTATGAGACCATGAGGGAAAGGGGGAGGAGACTGGAGAGACGTTGGCTCCAGTAATGTCCTGAGCCCTTGCTGAGCCCACTTCAATAGCGGCTCCCCAAGACAAGGCAGACCTCGCATGCTTCCTCCTCCGTACTTCCATCTGCCGCTGCAGATAACCGCTGTGCTGACCTCACACCACCACCTCGCTGTCTTTCAAAACGGATTCCTGGCAGTTCTGGCTTTTGTTCTACTCCAGAATCCCTGCCATCGAGTCAGTTCTGACTCCTAGTGACCCTAAAGGATAGAGTAGAATGTCTCCCGTTTCTGAGACTCTAAATCTTTAGGGGAGTAGAAAACCTCATCTTTATCCCAAGACATGGTCGGTGGTTTTGAACTACTGATCCTAGGGTTCACAGCTCAACTGGTCACTTTCTACGTCACCAGGCTCTTTCCCATTCTGTATACCATTGACTGACCTCTCAACCGGAAAACTAAACCCACTGCCATCAAACCATTATCACCTTCAGTGGCCGTATAGGACCAGGAAGAAATGCTCTCATAGGGTTTCTGGAGTTCTAAATCTTTATGGAAACAGACCAACACATCTCTCTTTCACAGCCACTGCTGGTTGCTTCTGACAACCAGTCTTACAGTTGGCAGCCGGGCTCTTCGACCACCGCAGCAGCAGGGTTCCTGAATTCACCGCCTTTGAGTCAACTCTGGCTCATAGCAACCCGATGGACAGGGCAGCACTGCCCCTGACGCTTTCTGGGGCTGTGAATCTTTATGCAAGTCGAAAGCCCGTTCTATATCCTGTGGAGCAGCTGGTGGGTTTGAACTGCTGACCTTGTGGTTAATAGCCTGACACATAACCCACTATGCCACCAGCATCCCTTGTCCTGAACTCTATAGAGAAACTACATTCAATCTCATCAACACATCATCTTCCTCCCACTTCCCACCTGCATGGCTTTGCTGCACCCAAGTACTCACTTGTACATATGTATGTTTTATTCAAGTAGAATCTTTTAGTGGTCCAAACCTATAAAAAGAACTCCATATTTATTTCAGGAGAACCTCCATTTTGTAGTTTTTGCTACTTTTGTTTCCCATCATTTTATATTCATTAAGGGCCTATATCATAAAAGAATACTTTTACAGTTGTTCACCACGTTTAACTTATCCAAAGCTCATTAGCTCCTTTGTTCTCATTTTATCCACACCCTGACAAAGGATAAAATTGCAATTATCCCTAGTGTGTGTGTGTGTGTGGATATGTGTGTGTCTATATCATCTATATCTACTGTATATCTATATCTATACCTATATCTATACCTATATCATCTATATCTATCCCAACAAGCCTAAGAGACAAATAGTGTAAGTGCTTAGTTAGGCTGGAAGAATAATGTTGGAAGATGAACTGAAATCTCAGACCTTATATAGCTAAGTAGTCTCTTTGATCAAGTGATGTCAAAGTTCTCGCTTAGCAGTCTAGCCTTGTCCATTGGACTTGCTTTCTGGAGCCCTGTGGGAAGTAGGGTTCTGAAGCTGTGTTCGAGCTCAGTAGGTGAAAGAGTGGTTACCACTAGTCAGGCCCCGCATGGACCGAAAGAGCAAGCAGGGGATGGTCTGTGGAGGCGTGTGTACTTTGTGCTTGACATGCTCACGTGTAGGGGGTTTCTCAGTGGTTCCCTCTTCTTGAACAGAATAGGCCCATCCGCTATGAAGTTTCTTACATGGAACACTCCCCAGGAAAATCTCGAAAGAAGGATTTACTCAATCCTAATCTTTCTCTGCCAATTTTTTCTGCTCATTTGGATTTAGTCATAGTCTAATTTATGTATTCGTATAATGTGTGTGTATATAAATACATATATGCATTATATCTATACATATCTCTAACCCCACATATATACGTAGATCTTTATGTTACCATCTTTTCTTTCCCCCCAAATTAGATGAGATTTCCTGGGTAAATCCTGCCTCTATTCTAAGCCTGCTCTTTATAGAATTACAACATGACCGTGAAATGGATGCCACGGTAAAGTCTCTGACGGCAGCACTGTGCTTATGAGCGGTGATCTTTCAGAGTGGTGTGGTTTGTATAATGTCTTTCCTGGGAGCGAGAAGGTGCTTATGTGGTATTTTAACGCTCCCTTTAAGTGCGTAAGCATTCTAAGGTACAGATCCACAATCAGAAAATTAATTCTGTCAAGAGCCTGTTATGAAATATTTTAGGCTTTGCAGGTTAGGGATATCATGATTGGATTGAACTCTGCTGTTTTTGTTTTTTTTTTAATCCTAAAGCACTCACAAACAATATATACCCGAGTGGGTGTGACTATACTCCAAAAACATAACATCAAACTCACTGCCATCCAGTTGATTCCAACTCACTGTGACCCTGTAAGATCGAGGAGCATTGTCCCTGTGGGTTTCTGGGACTGTAACTCTATGATAATAGAAAGCCTTGTCATTTTCCTTTGGGGTGGCTGGTGGTTTTGAACTGCTGCCCTTGTGGTTAGCAGCCCAACTTGTTACCACTTAACCACCAACGTTCCTTCACAACGCAAAGGAAGCCTGGAAAGCAGCTTGGGCTCCGAGGCCCCATTTACCCAGTGAGGTGTAAGAGTTAAAGCTAAAGTCTGGTACTATCTGCTGTTGTGACATCTTGGAGAAAGCAGGAGGGCCTGGAATGACCTCATTGCCAGCTCCTCCCCTCACCCTGCTCTACTGCAGAAGATCCCCTAGCCAAACCACTTCCTATGAAAGGGACCAGGCAGAATGCCTGCTCATTCCACAGTAGTGGGTTACAGCTACCTGCTATCCTGCCAAATTATTCAAATAAGCAATTCACATGCAAGTTTTGTGGGAACCAGGGGTCACCGCACCTTTTGATACCATAAAGCCAGCCCCCACATGGCTCTGCATTGTGTGCTGAGTGCTCCTGTCCTGGGCCATGAATATGCAATGAATCAACTTCTGTCCAACTCATCTGTCCAGTGCTGGTGTCAGGCCCGTAATCGTGGGGTGGGTCAGAATCCCTCCTTTACCAGATGGATGCAGAGTCGGTGCTTAAAACACCCTGACATAGAGCACTTTACTATGAGGAAGTGAGAAGACCAGATAGGTTTCCAAGCGGCACTGGCGTGAACTTCAGTTTGTGATCTCTGCATACCACACAGCTATCTGTAAAACAGGAGCCCTGGCGACGTAGCGGTTCTGAGTTGGGCTGTGATTTGCAAGGTCAGCAGTTCGAAATCATCTCGGGAGAAAGATGGGGCTTTCTACCACTGTAAAGTTACAGTGTTGGAAATGCACAGGGGCAGGTCTACTCTGTCTTCTAGGGTGATTATGAGTTGCCATCGACTTGATGGTGCTGGTGAGAGCAGTAACAGAGCAGCGATGATGATGATGTGTATAGGGTTACCGTGAAGATGAAATGACGTCAGAGTGCATCTCCCTGGTACCACATCTGGCTAGAAAGTGGCCACCTCAGTTGATCATTGGGATGCTTTATTTCTAAGTGGGCAGGTAGGTAGCACAGGTGACTGAAGCAGGCCTATCAGAGGAGAGATTCACAGAACAGCACGTGTCTTACCTAAAAAACAAGGCTGCTCCTTTGTGCCAGGTCACCGTTGACATGTGGGGACAGGGTCTCTTAATTGCCAGAATTTCTGGCTTTCCACAAGAAGGCAGAAATACCCAGTTTCAGTAAATTTTTCCAATGTTTAAAATTTGACAACTTACTCAAGCATTTTGAAAATTGTGAGAGCTAAAAATCTAAGTACAAAGAGCTGAATCAAGAGGTATTACTGTGTGACCTGTGAGACACTCTTCCCAAGAGGAAACAATCGGTGCCTAGGGCTCTGAATCATGCCAATGTGCTCTGATCTAGCAGAATTCGCTGTGTTTCCTGCCATGTGCTGAGCACTTTAGTACTTCATTTAATCGTTCTATCAACTCAGTCAATTTCTCAGCATATCCTGATAAGTGTGCGCATGGTTCCAGATACTGCTGTACATTTAGGACATCTAGCAGGAAACATGACAAAAAGAAATACCTCCACAGATATGGACAGTTTAATAGGATATGGTTGATGATTTCATTTCTTGAGATTGGATATGTAATTATACACACACACACACACACACATACTCATACCCACAGTCTGTTTCTTTTAAAAGCAAAACAAAATCTCTCCAGATTCCTTATTCCTCAAGCCTAAATAGTGGCTTCAATGGCCTAAAAAAAGAGGAGGAGATGTAAAATGGATCTGAACTTGGAGTCTTTAATGACAAATGAATTCATCTAAAAAAAGTTCCTGTTCTTTTTAAAAATCATTTTATTAGGGGCTCATACAACTCTTATCACAATCCATACATACATCAATTGTATCAAGCACATTTGTACATTCATTACCCTCATCATTCTCAAAACATTTGCTCTCCACATCAAGTTCCTGTTCTCAGGGAGCTTTTATTCTGTGAGGTTGATGGGTAGGCTGACAATAATACCTGTGGAAGAAATGGAATGGAAGAATGGCAACTGGAGAACACGATTCAAGAAGCAACATCGTTTGTTTGCGAAGTGGGGAAGGGTGATAGAATTATCTGCATACACATGAAAGATGATCTCACGTGGACTTCCAGGAGAACATACACACCGGTCTTGGAAGGACAGCCAAGAACACTCCTTAGACGCGAGGTAAGCCTTTGTCGGACATACCTTGAGAAGGACCTCCTACTTAGTAAAGTGGAGGGCCAGTGGCCAAGAGGAAGAGCCTGCAGGAGGTGGATCAACACAGTGGCTCCAACGGGCTCCAACCTAACAAGGGTTGTCAGGCTGGTGCAGGTGGTCCACGTTTTGTTCTGCTGTGCGCCGTGTTGCCATGAGTTGGAACTGGCTTGAAAGCATGTAACAACAACCATACACAACAACAACAACAACACACACACACACACACAAATATAATCCATCAACAGCACTGAGAATTACACGATCTGCCTGCGCTCTGTGCCCACTGAAGACAGGAGGAAAGCAGGGACATTTCCAAAGACGGGCCTTCAGTGAGGTTCCAGGAAGGACTTCTCACCTCGTGCTCTGCAAAGAAACCGGCGGCGGAAGACAACTGAGGAATCTCTCCCTCAGGACCGCTTTAGGGATAAGATAGACAACGTTCATGAAAACCTATAGTTTCTCCTGCAGGCAGGGAGTTGGACTGGAGCCAGGGGTCTGCGGACGTCCGTGGCAAGAACTTGAAGCCTTCACGTCCCTCCCTGTGCTTCCACGGGCATCATGCTCACAAAGAAAAGGGCTCACCAAGGTCCCTCCTTCTATAGAGGCAGCCATCTAAATGAGCTCAGGTAAGGAATGTGTTTTCTTTAATTTTAGCACTTTCTATAAATGGGTTTCCTAAACCCTACGCTGAGGTTGTTACCGCGACGGGGAACATGGAGATAATTTTTCATTCTTTCATGCTATGCTGAATGTCAGCAGCAGAAGCTCCTAAAAATAATCATACCTTGTATTTATATAGCACCTTTCCCGGAGGTTCTCAAACTGCTTTGCAGACATCGTGCAATTAATCCCCATAAAGCACACTGAAGATAGTCGTATAATATTAAGTTAATATTTTTCTTGTCGATAAGGATTCTGCATTCTATGCTTGTGTATTATATTTATATTGTCCTCTGTGAACTCTCTATCAGGAATAGCATTTGCTATCGAAAATACTGTCTGATCATTTTTATTACAAGGTATAATAGGCAGGAGTTGTGGGGAGCATTCACTGCAGAGTACAGGCAGGGTAAGAAGGCAAAGAAGAATTCATGCCAGAGCTGCGGGGAGAGGGCACGGGACCTGTTCCTAGAGTATGAGACGGGAACATGAAAGAGGCTTTGTAACATTCCTGAGCCACAGTATAGATGCTTATTTGTGTGAATGGAGGTACATGGTTACGGTCTCTGAAACTGAGAGGGCAGTTCTACCCTGTCCTTGAGAGTAGCAATGAGTCGAAATGGCCCAGATGGCAGTGAGCTTGGTGTTTGGAGTTTGGGAGTAAATGAGATACAAATGATCTGGAATGTGGTAGATGGTTGAGGAAAGGGCATAGGGTCTACACCTGACTTTCTTTAGCTACATAAGGAGGAAGAGGACCAGCTCCACATCGGCCCACAGATGCTTCCTATGAGGGAGAAGCCAGGCACGCCTCCAACCTCCAACTTCCTTCTCCTGATTCTAACACCAAGGATCCCCCCCCCCCCCCCACAGCACTCTCCTCTGTTAGGTTTGATTGTCTGCTGCAAGGACCACACAGAACTCACAGGCAACAGTCTTGATTATGGGTTTATTAAGGAGGTTAAGAGGTGACCACAAGTCAGGATCAAGAAATATTAAAGATACAGTCCTCTTTTCCACAGCAGTACCTCTTTGTACCTATGCTAGCAGGCCTGTCGCTTTCTGGCCCTTTCTCTGTCTGATACTCAGCCTCTCAGCCAGTGGCCCCTTTGGCCTTTGCCCTGCTCTGGTCCATGTTGTAAAGCTCCTTTAGGGCTGATAGAAGGGTACCTCATGATACAAGCAGGCTCCTGCCTGGGAACACTCAGCTTGACTTGTTTTGTGGATATGTTCTGCTCCATGGCTCTGCATTGTAGTCTCAATGAGCCTCCTCCGCTCTGTCTCATGGTCTTGGTGCTGTAGCCTCTGGTGTCTCTGCTGCACAGCCACTTGAGTGAGGGAGCTCATGAAACTCCACTGGTAGTTCTTCTTTCATGATATCCATGGGTGTTCCTCTGTTCCTGCTTTTGAGTTGGCTCACTCTTATACTTAGCAGAAGGCAAAACGAACCAATCCCTGAGTTAGGCTTCTACACCTTATTGGCATATTTCCACTGAGTCCTTTGGTGGGAGCTACAAAAACTAAGCAGAGAAGAGCCATGCCAACTAATCTCACATCACTCGTGCCAAAGTTCCTTTTTTAATCAGCACCCGCTCCCCCACCCCCGCCACAGCCCTCTTTCTCAACTCTTCTCCAAATTTATAAAAGACGATAACCAGGATGGGATATTGGTGATCCATAGACACATAGGAGGAATTTAAGCTGGGCCTCAAGACCTCTCCTCCAATTTTGCAATGAGAGGATTAAATGAGTTTCCCCATGTTTACAAGGTCAGCTAAAAAGAGGAAGACCACCGAGGAGATGAGCTGAGACACAGCGGCTGCAGCAATGGGTTCACACACAACAACTGTGAACGGGAATGCACGACAGGGCTCGGTTTCATTTTGTTGTGCAGAAGGTTGCTGCTATGAGTTGGAACAGAGACCATGGCACCTCATAACAACAAAAACACATACGTATAACTCAGAATAGTGCCTGGCACATAGTAAATATTTATGCAAGGTATGAGCAGTCTTGTAGTGTTTTTAGTGGTGGTGGTGGTGGTGGTAGGTGTCGTAGTAGTTACAGTCGAAACAATGCTCGTCATTGTTGAGTGGAAATGACAGCATGTTGGGTACCCACAACCATTCTCTGCCTCCTGCACACCAGACTGCCTGGGTAGCCTTCAACTCCATCTACGTACAAAACTGGTTCTGGCAGGGAACACAGTCAAGAAACTGTTACCATGGTGCCTGCAGGTGGCTGGAGAGATGACAGAGGAAATAGGGAGGTCGGTCAAATCTGAGGAGGGTTGCCAGGCTGCAATGATAAATTGGATCGAGAGGTCAAAAGGTGAGCAAAACTCTGAAGATGATCCCAAGGTCCCAGCTTGGAGGGCCAGGCCTCCGGCACCTGTGCAGTACACTGTGCGGCTTTGGAAAGAGGGAATGTTTACTTAGGCTCCAGCTTGTGTTCAGCCCAGCAGGCTGCCTGCAGGTTTACAGCTGAACATTACAATCATGGCACCCACCTCTCCAGTGCGGCCAACAGGAGAGAGCAGCCAGGGACATTATCGCCAGCCCAGAGGTTCCGCTTCTGCCCTTAAGTGTTTTTGACTTGGCAGCGGTGGTCTGCTGATTTTCCACCAGCCAAGTCCATCTTCCATGCTCATGGGCCCAAAATTTAGCATTTGTACTGGCTCCAAAACTCTCTCAGTGACTCTGATAATCCCATTCAAACAAGCTGAAGACTTAGGATCAAATCCACTTTCAAGTGGAGACAGTGCCTTGAGTATTCCCAGATGCTGACCTCGATGTAAGACGGGGCTTCGAAATATTCATGAAGTTTTTCTTCCTCCAGTACCTCTTAATTCCATTTTTCTACCGTAAATGTTTTGAAGACCTTTGTATGTTATCTCTTTTTCAGTTTATTCTCCTTGGGGCACCTGAGTTAGTCTCAACTGAAAAGGAAGGCATTATTGAGCTAATGCCCAAGGCTAAGGCATTGTCCGTCCCTTGTCTCTCCATTTGTCCTGCTGTGGTGGCTTGTAGTTGCTGTGATGGTGCAAGGTGTATCGACCATGTCAACCATGGTGGACAGGGTTCAGTGGAGCGTCCAGACCAGCACAGTCTAGGAAAAAGGACTGGAGATTTGCTTCTAAAAATACTGGTGAGTGAAACTCTTATGAATGGTGGAATAGTAGAATATTGCCTGATCCAGTGCCCAGAGATGAACCCCCTTACGGCACTCAAAATATGACTGAGGAAGATCAGCCTCTTCCTAGTAGAGTTGATCTTAATGACGTGGATTAAATAAAGCTCTGGGGACCTTTATTTGCTGGTATGGCATGATTCAAAAGGAAAATCAGCAGCTGCCAAGATCCATTAATAGTAGGAATTTAGAAAGGAGACAGTATGAAGCTAGGAAACTTGGACGTTGTCAAAGATGAAAAGACACACCTAAAGCTCAGTTGGCGTGCTTGTGCTTCCTGGTTGGCCATGGGGCCTGTTCCGACTCACAGCTTCCCTCGGGACAGCAGAACAGCAGAGGCCGGATCCTTCACCCTTCTCATCATCGTTGCCGTGTTTGAGCCCCTTGTTGCAGCTACAGTGCCAATTAGTCTCGATGAAGGTTGCTATTCCTTCAGCTGATCCGCTACCAAGTGTGATGCCCTTTTCCAGGGACTCCATCCTCCGACCGATAACGTGTCCAAAAGTACATGAGAGAAAGTCTTGCCTTCCTTGTTTCTAAGGAGCCTTCTGGCTGTACTACTTCCAAGGTAGATTTGTTCCTCCTTCTGGAAGTTCCTAGTCTATGTGATAGTCTTGGCCAACACCGCCTTTCAAAGGCGTGGATTCTTCTTCCGTCTTTCTCAGTGGCTGTTCAGCTGTCTCATGCAGCTGGGGTGATGGACAGTACCATGGCTTGCTTCAGGCACACCTTAGTCCTCAAAATGACATCCTTACACTCCAACATTTTAAAGAGGACATTTGCAGCAGATTTGCCCAATGCCACGGGTTCTTTGGTTTCTTGACTGCTGCTTCCATGAGTATTGGTTGTGGTCAAAGGGAAATGAAATCCTTTACAATTTCAATATTTTTCTTCATACACTATGATCTTACTTGTTGATCCAGTTGTGATGATTTTTCCTTTCTTTTTGTTGAACTGTAGAGCTATAGTGGAACTATAGTGAAATTGAATGCTTTCTTTACGTTGAATGGAAAGCTAGAGTGTTTGATTTAGTGCTGTAAGTCTTTTTCCATTTCAGCCAGGGCATATCACATCACAGGCTGTTAGAGTCTTGTCCCAATCCTGATACCATACTCTTCTCAGATTACTTGTCCAGCATACAGACTGCATAAATATGGGGAAAGGTTACATCGGATGCACACCTTTCTTAATTCCAAACCACACTTTATTCTTTCATTCAGCTTGACGGAATGCTTCTGGGTCTATATACATGTTCCCATTGTGTAATTAAAACTTCTGTAACAGTTCCATTCTTTGCAATGGTATTAATGATTTCCTATAATCCATACAATGGAATGCCTTTGCATAGTCATGAAAACACAAGTAAATACCTTTCTGGTATTTTCTGCTTTCTGCCAAGATCCATCTGAAATCAGCAATGCTATCCCTCATCTGTACCCTCTTCTGACCCCAGCAGGAATCTCTAACACCCACATGTCAAAGTGTTTTAGATATTGCTTAGTTTTTAAATTTTTACAGCTATCATTTGATAGGTTTCATATTCCATTGACTCACATGTCTTTGGAATGGGAACAAATTTGGATTTCTTCCAGCTAGGCGGTCCAAAACCCATCATCCAAATTTCTTGGCACAGATGAGGGAGCACTTTCAGCGCTGCATCTATTTGTTGAAGCATCTCAAATGGTATTCTGTCAGCTCGTGAAAACTTGCTTTTCTCCAATATCTTCTTCACTCAATAATATAGGTTCTTCACCATATAATGATTGAAACTCGACCAATTCTGTTTGCTACAGGGACTCTCTATAACCCTTCTCTTCTCTTTGATGTTTCCCGCATCATTCACTATTTTCCCCATAGAATCCTTCAGTATTGTCGCTCCACTTTTGAATTTTTTCCAGTTATTTTAGCTTGAGGAATGCTGAACATTTTATTGTAACACTTACGTTTGTCTTTTCCAGTTACCCTTTGACATCTTCTGTTCGGCTCTTTGACTTCCCTGTTTCTCCCATGTGCTTCAGCTACTCTGCGTCCAGAGCAAGTTTCAGAGGTGCCACTGACATCTATTTCAGCCTGTTCTTTCTGTCCTCTTTGAAAAAGTGACCTTTTGTTTTCTATATGTATGATGTCCTGTCTTCAACAATTAGTGTTCATTGTGTCAATTTTATTCTTGAAGCAGTTTGTCAGTTCAGCTGGGTAAATACTTAAGGCTGTAATTTGGCTCTTGGGAACCTGTTTTCATGTTCTGCAGCTCTAATTTGATCTTACAAATGAAAAGTCAGTGGTCTGTTCTCCAAATGCCCCCTTGGCCTTGTTCTGACTGGTGACACTGAACCTCTCCCTCATCTCTTTCTACAGAAGTAGTTGCCTTAATTCCTGCATATTCCATCAAGCAAGCTTCACTCACAGCCAGTCACCATTTATGCTGTTCGAAACAGCGGTTTGGTTGTCTTGCAAAATTCTCTCATGTGGTCCCTAGTGTTGTTTCTATCACCAAGGTCATCATCCTTTGCAGCTACAAAGCCTTCGTTGTTTCCAACTTGTGCATTCCAACAAGCATTAATTATTCTAGGCTGTAGTGAGCTGGAATGGACTTGTAGTGACCTTGGTAAATCAAAGAGTCATCTGGTCCATTATCCTGGGATGACAAGTTGAAGAGGAATGGTGTCAAGTCATCATCAGAAAGAGGATTTCAAGATCTATCCTGAAGGACACTTGTCAACAGTATAATATTCATGTACCTACCTACAAGGAAGATGGGCTAACATGACTATTACTTAATTTTGTACACTCATCACTAATGCTAACAATGAAGACATTTGACGAGTTTTACCATCATTGATAGATGAGACTGATCAAACATGCAATCAAACTGTTGAGTGGTATAAGAAAGAAGAACAATTCAAATGAAATTGTGCCTTTGGCCTGAAAGCAGTAGTTCTAACTGAAGCATTAAAAATGACCAGAGGTGGACAGATTCAGCCGTCCTGTAGCCACCTCTGATTTGAGGCAGCCCAGCAACACAACACAAAATGTTCTGTTATGCACAGTACCTTCAATAAAATGTAATCACGTTTGGTTAACAATGGGAGAATCTCATTGAAATTTTATAGAAAAATGTATAGTCCAAAAGCTCACAGAAAATATTTGCTTAGGAAATGATGCATACCAATATTGGCTTCCAAAATGGGTGATATAGCATAGAATGACTGTAGCTTTCCTGAGAATATAAGTTCTACCATTTCCTTTGGAAATATGCACTCCCCACATCGTTAATTAGGGAGAGGCTCACCTCTTTGCGGAACCATTTGAAGGTATTTTGCCTTCACTCGAACTTTGCGTGTTTTTCCTTTAGCAGAATAAGAACTTTTGGAAGGCTATATTAGGGAAGGGATGTTCTGGATTCAAGTCACAGAAACAAAATTAAACTCTCTTGAGCAAATAAAGAGAATTGATGGGCTCAACTGTGATGGTCAAGGGATGGGGCAACCCTGAGCTTTTCTGAATCAGTGACTCAGGTTCTCACAGTCTCCCTCTGATGTCTGTTTCTTTTTCTTTTGTCTTGCACTATTTTTTTGGTGGGGGGGGGTAGGGGTGGTTCTTTCTACATCTGGACGAGAATGCCTATCAGTGCCTTCGTTCTTCCATCACATTCACTACTTACTGAAGAGGCTCGGCCTTGGTTGGTGGTCCAAAAATGGGGAGAAATGACCAGACTGGGCTGCAGTTCGGAGAGAGAGAGAGATGGCAGGTTGTGCTGCCAGAATGTCCAGGCACAGGGGAAGTAAAGGGAGGAGAAGATGGGACTCAAGAAGACGCAATGAATGTTTATTTCAGGCACTGATGTCAGGATAGATTCCATGACCCATTGTTAAATCCCTTCCCATATCAACAGTCTTAACTCCCCTCCCCTTCTTTCATCCACTTGTTTCAACACGAATAGCCTATTTTGGGGACATTGTCTATTCCTGTGTTGTGAGGGACAAAGATTTTGCTGGTGGCAAAGGGCAGCATGACTGCTACATGCCCCACAAGGAAACAGGGCTCATGTTTCCATCAGGAAGGAGGATAGCAGTTGCAAGGTAGAGAAGTCTACTGCAGGGGCAGACACCTACATGTACTTTATAATGTTCTCCCAGCACCTGCTCGCTTGAGTGGCAGCCTGATGTGTATACATTGAATGTGATTCCTGGGGAATCATATCTTCCTCATGGGTCTACCTTCTGAGTCGAGTTCAGGTGCAGCCCATTGAAACGGGAGAATGAGGTGGTTTTCTAGAGAATTGCCATCCCAAAGCGTTATCCCATTCCTCTGTACACTCATATTTTGATAGAACTCAGAAGTAGGATGATAGCTGGCAACTCTAGAAGACTATTCCAAATATTTTGAAGAGTATAGGACCTTTGGCCTTGGAGAAGATAGCAACAATGACCTCTCTGCTTTTGTTCCTAGTAAGAGTTATTCTGGGTTTTTTATTGTTTGTTTGTTTGTTTTCCAGGGAGTAGGAGTAGGGGCTGGTATAGCACCTTTCAAAATAAAGACTAGATATTTAAGCCTACTTTGTAGTTTTGTGGTGTGAGTGACACTTTCTAGGTCATTTAAATTTAGGAATACACATGGGCTCCTACCGTTCTTTCCCGGCACTGTGGGCTTCCTATTGTGTCCTGTAGGGTCACTATGAGCTAGAATTGACTCGATGGGAGTGAGTAGAGTTTTTCTTTTCTGATACCATGGGCTTCAATATAGACTGTCCCATTTTTTATCCTATAAATCGATGAGAAGAAAGCCTTATGGATGGACACACAGGATCAAAGTAGCCTGGGAGGCTGACTCCAGGAAGCACATACCAGCTTCCAGTTCTGACACCTTCCTGGAGCAGAGCTACCGCTTAGCCTGGATAAGAGGAGAGGGAACTAAAAGTGGAAGAAAAACACACTTTAATCTTGCTTAAGCCATTGTTATTTTTGGGTCTCTATCACATGGATTGAAGCCTATATCCTAACTCAAACAGCGTACCAAAAGCCTTTATAGAAACATTTGCATCAAGCAATCCAGAAGGTGCAACAGTGAGAACTGGGCTAACATATAAGAGAACTTAGATTATCTTAAGTAATTACTTTCTTGACATTCAGAGGAAAAAATAACTGAAAAAAAAATAGGCAGTGATAAAAATAATTAATTGAACAGCCGGAGAGTATGGCATTTAGCATGTATTATGGAAATCAGAGAATTATGAAATTTTTGAGCTGGAAGAAATAGGAATGATCACCTGGGTCCATCACCTGGTCCAACCACCTCCTTTTAGAACAGAATTTCTCAGCCAAAGCACTGGTGACAGTTATGCAGCAAAATTCTTCGTGGTGGAGGGCTGTCTTGTGCACTATACAATGGTTTACAGTATCGTGGTCCCTGTCCAGTGGTAGCACCCCTGTCCCCAGTCGCAACAATAACAAATGCCTCCACACATAGCCCAATATCCTCTGAGGGTGGCAAGCAAAATTGCCCTCAGTTGATAAGTACTGATTTGGAGATAAAGGAATGGAGACCCACTCAGGTTGGAGAGATGGATCCTTTTCCTATGCTGTTCATATATGTTTGAGACATGGACATTCAGAATGCATTCATTGAACATACTGGTTCCAAACTTGATAGAAAGCTATCAAAGGAAATATTTTAAATAGATGAAAATGAAATGCCAACAAGAGCTGATATTCAAGGGAGTGAGGCTGCTTCACCATCTTCTTACTTGTCCTCATTCTGGCTCTTGGCTTGAGAGCCCCATTTGAAAGCATGGAAACCTGAGGGTCACAGAGCCCGGGCTATCCTAGGTCACCAAAAGTGGCAGCAAAACTTGGATTTTGATTTGGCTTCAAATCCATCCCCTTAATCACGGCATTAAGAGGAATGGGAAGCCAAACATATTGTGTTGAATCAAGTTACCAAGTCAGCAAAAGCAAGCCAACTATATAGGCATGGAAAACTCAGTATTTTCATTAACCTACATAGGAAGCTCCTTCATCAATACAATTTTATTGTAGGCTGATTATATGCATAGTATTAAAAGATTAAAAAATGAAAGAGTAAAATCATTTACATCTCTCTTGCCCAACACTTGTGGACATGCCTTTAAATGTATTGCTTCTTTGATTCCTTATACAAGGCTCAGATAATGGCTCTATTATTATGATGTATATAGATGAGGAGTACATTATAAATGTATTCTCAAATGCTATGGATCTATGAATATAGTTAAGAGTACCTTAACCGACTGTGTTTACAGTTTAGCAGAGTGTATTTAAGTCATTTGCTGAAGGTTATGCAGCTAGTAAATGGCAGAATGAGCTTTCAAACCAGGCAGTTGGACTTTTAACTACCACATCATAGTTCCTCTGTGTAAGCCAAATGACGTCTTTGTCGATGGAGCGCTCATAAGAATACAGGAGCTAAGGCATGCACCCGAATAATAGCAGCAACTCCAAAGCTAGTGCCCCTTGTTCTATGTCCCAGGTGGCTATTGTGTGCCATCGAGGTGATTCTGATGCATAGCAGTCCTGTGTAACAGCGCAGACACTGCTGTGGTCATCTTGACAGAAAGCAGCCCCGATGGTGTGATGGTTAACTTCTTGGCTGGTAACCCAAACGTCAGTGGTTTAAACTCACCAGTGTCTTCATGGGAGAAAGACCTAGCCATTTGCTCCTAGAGAGATTTACAACATAGGAACTCCAAAGAACGATTCCAGTCTGCCGAGTCCAGGTAGAATCCATGTGCCAGCACCTCCCAACAGCAATGCCATCGTTGGTTTGAACCAACCCTCTGCCATTTAGCAGAGGCACTTAACCATTGCCTCACCAGGACAAGGGGAGTTGAGATGACGAAGCCGTGGATGATCGAAGACCGTACCTTCACAGTCTCCATGGGAACAACAAGCTGGTGCCTTTCCGTGACCCTATTTAGCTAGTCATTCAGGCATCCCAATACAGCCCTTGCCTGTGCTTTGATTTACTGTGTGTTTCACAACGAAAGGTTTCTGTAAAATCTCTCTTCCCCTTGCTCTGCAGTCAAGAATCACAAGGTCTCGACAACCTTGTTCTTCCTTTGCTGTGAGCAGGTCCTTGATCTCTGAGTTGTTCACATGAACTCTGCCCTGAGGGCATCCACTAGCAGACACCGCCAGCATTTCTCTGCTCAGTGGTGTCTCAGAGAGTCCCCAGCTCCTGTTCACACTGGGACTGCGAAGGTATATGTTGGAAGGGCTCTTGATTTCCCAGGCTCTTCCTGAATCTTATTTTAGATAGTAAGAAGTAATTTTTCAGTGCAATGCACATGAAATTAAGCATTCAACTGCTATTATTAATGGGTCTTGTGCCTCTCATCCGCCTCCTCCCCACCACATACACAATGTATACACATATGGGAGGCCGAAGCTGTGCCCCAGTAGTTCTATCAGAATTATACATTCTGTAAATTGTCCCTTGAGAGAAACGCACAGTTTGTTTTCTCATGGAAGGAAAACGGAGCATTGACGGATCTCAAAGGCCTTCCTCAGAAAGGTCTCTTTCTGGTGGGATTTGAATCTTATATTTTAAGTTTCAAATGTGCCCGTTTTGGCGAGCACATGCGGAACCACAAGGAAACAGACCCACACCACTTTCTTTTGTAATTTTGTGACTTTCCCGCGGGTACCTTGCTGCACATCACCTCAACGCACAAGAGAAGACTGTCCTGTGATCTGTTGATCAGTTGCCGCATTTCCATGACAAGAAAAGCTTTTTCACGCTGCTTTATATATGTGCCTCCACGAGGAAAGAAGATACTTTTTCTAGGGACGTGGCCGTTTGGGTCTTTGATGTCTGGATTCTGCCGGGAGGGGAAAATAAATGGACCATTTTATTTTATTTATTTTTCCTTGGCAACCAAGACTGGAAACCATTAGTGTCCAGTAACTAGTTCGGGTGACCTTCGCTGGCCTCGTTTTGGTCCATTAGCAGTATGAGTCGGAGACTGCTGGATCAGGTGTGGAGGAACAGAGCCGCAGCATCAAGAAGAGTCTAGAAATGGCAGCCCTTCCGAAGCAAGAGGCCACTGCAGTGATCTGGCACCAAAGGACTTCAGTGACAAGGCAGGATGGTGCCACAGGTGATCTCAAAAGAGGCTTGAGTTAATGTCCACTTAGCACTTTTGTGAGTCTCTCTTGACAAAGCGGTTGAAAGTCCACAGGTGAAAGTCCTTACTTAAACTCTGACCCTTCATCACTCTTCACAGCTGAATCCTCAGGATGACCAGATCTTTTTGCTGGGAGCAGCATCTGGCAGGCCGGTGTGCCGTTAGCATTGCTCATGGCAAAGCTCTTTTTGCTTTGCTTTGCTTTGTCTTGTTTTCTGCGTGTTCAAACCTGACGGTGAGCACAAGCGAAGTCGGCTTGGTAAACAGAAAAAGATACAGCGCAGACAAACATTTTCTTCGAATTCGAACATACCAGCTTGCTTATCACCAAGTTTTCTCTTAGAAAGACCCCCTCTCACTCCCATCTCCTCACTTTCGTCTTTCTTTTTGCTAAGAATGGAAACTTTGAAAGATGTTGGCCCGCAGAGTGAAACCCACGGAACAAGTCCCCCCAGCTGCTCCGATGCTTGTGCAGCTGTTCCGTTAAGCCTCTTCCAGTCTTGAGAAACTTTCCACTGTGGGGGTGGGTTTTTCGGTACCACACTGGTTTGTATTTTCAATGTCACCTTTTACCAGGCAAGAAGACCGTGTCGTAGAACTGCAGCCTGGGTGTTGGAAATACTGCCAGAATGCTAAACCGGCAGGGTCTTCTCTTGTGTGGCATAAACTACCACGGCTGGACTGCCAGAGGTCAGCCCAGGAGAGCCAGGATGACAAACGCACCTGCCACACTGCGCCTGTAACTCTTCCAGCCTCTTCACACTGATGGGGTCATCTTGAAGAACCCTTAATACAGAAATCCCTTTCTCCTTTTTTCATCATGTAAGTTTAGATAGCATCCATTTAGAAGGGGGAAGAAAGCCTGGTCCTTCCACACAGGCAGACAGCTGTGGGGAGAGCAGTCTTTAAAGGAGATACCCACACAACAATCTCCTGGGAAGTTTCCCTCCACCTGAAATATGAGAAACAAAGACTCTGTTCTAGATGCATATAATGTCAGTTAATTTCCAAGGACATTATTTTCGACATCAAGAATGTGTGTGTGTGTGTGTGTATCTCCCTCCGCTGAGAACTTTCTTTATTGAAGGTTTGTGCAAGAGTTCAGCGGAAATTATGTGGCATCTTCCCTCAAAGAGAGCTGCATTAATGTGCCAATGCCCTTTATTTAATGCACTTTAAAATTCTGACGCGCCTTTTAAAAAGTATGAGTTGTGTTGGGAAAGTCTAATCACCGTTCTGCACGAATGGAAATGTGCTATTTTTGTAAGGGGAGTGCTGGAGTCGGGTTTTACCAGAAGGGTGTCTCTCTCGTGCAGATGTCCGAAGACACTGGTGCGTTCTGATGCCCAAATCAACCAGTGAGAAATATTGCTTCTGCCAGAATTAGTCAGAGGAACCTCAGCGAATCGTCAATTAAACAATTTGGGGCTGCAAGCTCTTCAGCCATCCAGGAATAGGAGGCTGATTTCTGCCGACAGTAAACTTGGAGAGAAAACTTTCTTTGCACTCTAGAGCAGGCACATCCACGCCCAGCCGGCCCCACTGTACTCTGTGTATGTGTTGTATGCGTGTGTGTAATGACTTCATACAGATTTTTAAGAAGTCTCTTGGGATCCTGGAGTCTTGGTTTGCTGATCTAATCCATTTCTCTGTCTCCTCCATCACGCACACACCCTGCCCTCTCTGGATACCTCTCTTCCCCTGGCCATCACGGCTGTCCTTTGCAGGGCTTCTTCATTCCCTGAGGCTCAAGGTCCAAGGACATCACTCTCCCTCTCCGAAGAAAGCGTGCTTTCTCATTTTGAATGCGAACAGCCGGTGCCCTGACTGCACAGTCAAAGCAACGGAAATGTACGCGGTGCACTCGGGCAAATTTGGTGTGTGAGTCTCTTGGAGATATCTAGGAACAGGTGCAGTCAGATAGGCTGGCAAAGAATTCTGGTTTCATAACAATTACTAATAAGAAAATAAACGTTAGGTATGCATTATTAAAGCAGTTGTCTGAGGGTTTTTTTTTAAACCAACAACAGCAACAAACCCACTCTGTAATCCTTTCACATTCAAACCCATAACACCAGCATCAACAGTCTGACTCTCTTCCTTTCAGTTTAAACACTCCTCTGTCAATTGTCACGAAATTGGTACATAGCTTTTTTTTGGAGGGGGGCGGGCAGGTAGGATGAAGAGAGGTCCATTTTTTTAAAACCTAAATCTTTGAAAAGCTCTGTTATTCTACTCTGTGGGAGATTCTTCTAGCTGCACTTATTACATGTCCTCCACATCTTCAAGGACTTTCAATGGTAATAAACCCATAGGCAAGCATAGATTCCTCCTTTTTAATAAAAGAAGACGTTCACCAATGATTGGGAGTATTTTTTTTTTGGTTTTTGTTGGTTTGGTTTCTTTGAGTAAGGTCTCTCGACAATCCTGGGCCAGGTTCAAGAACATTGTGGAAGGGAAAGCTGTGCCACCATCCTCAGGTGTTTGAAAGCATCCGTTAGGAGCTTCCAATTTTTAATTTGCTTTCTTCATGTATGCTGAGACTTAAGAGTGGGTTTCAAAAAACTCGCAGAAAAATTCCATTATCTGAAAATTTCATTTTTTTCCATGAGCTGTCGAAAGCTCTCTCTCATGCCTCAGAATTCACGAACGCAAATTAAAGTTGGGTAATTCTGCATTATTTTCTTCCAAAATTTAATGTTATTTGGTGCTATTGTGCTCTCTTGGATGGAAATCAAAAAGAAAAGGGGATAGTTTCTATTTATAACCAAGAGATGAGCACAGTATATATTAGAATCCAGTAACTTTTGTTTTCTGTTAGATTTTGGATTTCAACATATCAATTTGATGTACAATTTGTACTGTCTCTAAAGCCCAAAGTGTCAGGGTTTTTCTTTCTTTCATCTAAAGCAAGGGATGGCTGTATTATAACAATTTTTATAAATTGAATCCAATATAATTTGGGGCTGGGGTGCAATTTATAAGTACTTGTATTTAGAAGGGGCATGAAGAGAAAAGCCAAGACACAGGGGTGCAGAGAAAATCTATATACTTCAGCAGAAATGTGTAAGAGTCTTAAATTCTAATGAATGCACGGAAATAACTGCGTGGAAATGTAAAACTGTATTTGCTGGAATGGAGTTCTAATTTGACACACTCTGCAGGATTTCCGGAGATTAAGGTTGAGAAAACTTTAAACGACATGAGCCCAGATATCACCAATGCACTAAAATAGAAAAATGACCACAGGTGAGAGGAAACAGTCGATTCTGGTCCTATGTTGAAAGGGGTGGGTAGTGGGGGGAGGACTGAACAATTGCTTCCATTCTTTCTGTTCATAAAAGCTCTCATCACTCCCTACTTTCCTCTCCAACGTTCGTATTCGATTTAAATTCCGAGAAGCTAGCGCTGTGCTGAGCCAGGGACATTAAGCCTGGAACAGGGGAACCAACTCCCTTTAGGCCAGTCACCTGTTAGGTTTGGGATAAAACGCAAGTGGAAAATTTACTCTCTCCAGAAAACATTTTGAGGAGCACTGATAAGTAAAACTGTTGCAGTGTGTGTGTGTGTGTGTGTGTGTGTGTGTGTGTGTGTGTGGTCCCTGTATTTTTGGATGAGAGACCAGTGAACCAGGGGACCAGGGAGAGGGAAGAGAGGGAGGAGAGTTGTCAACATGAGTGAAATTGAGGAACGCCTTCCCGGAGGAGCATACCTACTCACATATTAAGGAACATATGTGAAGTACATAAATGGAACCTAAGTATTTCCAGTCATGAAACTAAAAACCCACATGCACATTGTGTATATGTGAACTGGTAGTGAATTTGTGTCTGTGTAGTTTTCTGGAAGAAAAAAGGAAGCAAGAGCCATCTTACTAGTTGCATAATTGTATTCACACCACTTGCCCCAAATCTCCTGACTACACCAATTAGCCTTGTTTAGCTCTTCATTACCCACACTGCTCCGCCAGCTCCTGTGCATAATAGGGTTAATCATAATGAAATGAAATGTTTGCATTTTATTAATTTCTTATATAGTATGTCTTCCAGAATTTTTACTAATGCTAGGACATCAGGGAATAGTGTTTGTGTGCTAATTTTTGCTCCCTCTGGTGGTTGTCTTAGAGGGAATAAAAATACTGGGTCATATTGTTGTCTGGGAACACACACACACACACACACACACACACACACACACACACACACTTATCCTTAGAGAAGTAGGGTCATTGTTCTAAAATTTTACCCTGTGTTCTTCTGACATGGACCCCAGAGACACTAAGAGTAGGGCCTTATCTACCCAGACTGTCATGGTTGTTGTGTGGAAAGCCCAAAGTGGGGGTTGAGGTAGGAGCTGGGAGTTAAGAGTGTATTAAGGCTCAGAGAAGCAAATTCCTTCCGCCCCATGAGCTTATTTCATCTTCATTGCCTGCTGCTTTCTGTTAAGTTCCTAAAGGGGGGTAGGAGAGCTTTCTCCTGAGAGTCTTCGTTAGCATGAAAGCAATTTGGTGCCAACAGACTAACTGGACTCAAGACAGGACCATAGGATTAAAGAGTCTGTTTCCTCACTGGGGTCCCTGGATTCATGAAATTATACAGTCATTTAAACACAATATGTAAAGTCAAAAAGAACAAGAGAACATTTTAAAAAACAGATAATAAAAAACTTTGAAAAATTAGAGAAGAATTCCTTAAATGTAATTTTGAACCATGGATCAATTGCCTTGAGAGGATATTCTGTTTATTAATAAATGTAGTTAAATAGATAGTTAAGGTTCTGGATATATTTTATTTCATTCACACATCTAGACATTTTTCGGTGAGATTTCAAGAAATGGATAGATGAGGTTAACCTAACCTAATAATGTGTGTTTTTGTCTTGATGTTAGCAGAAGCCGTCTTTCTCTCTGAGGTACATAAGATTATTTCCCACCCTTTGTGAGAAGATTAAGAGAGCTAACGCTGAGCCTGGGATTCAGATCATTAGGAGATTAGGAAAGAAAGAAGGGAGGAAGGAAAGAAAGGATATGGAAGAGAAAAATTACTATTTAATGTATAGGTGAAGTTGAATTATTTAATAAAGGATTTTTTTTAGTATACTTGATTATATGACATAAAATTTCACTTTCCCTTCTCTTACTCAGGCACTTTCTGGAAAAGAAACCACAATGTAAGATGATAAGATAAATAAAGGAAATGAGTCTAGAAAAATATGAACCCCATGAAAATGTGTGCCTTAATGTGAATCAGCTCTAATTTTTTTATGTTTGTTATGTATACGCCTGGCCTGGCCATTTAGTGAATTGCTTTGGTATCGAAATAAACTCTCTGTTTTCAAATTCGTGCAGACATTACTTGTCCTTCAGAGAGGAAAGAATCCTGTTTTGGTTAATGGCCTTTAGAAGAATCGCCCCCCCCCCACAAAAAAAAAACCCAAACAAAAACAAAAGTAAATTGTGATAGTAATTAGGCTTCTCAGTGAGCATGCTCAGTGGGTCTCTCACGGTTGCTAGGCAACCAGCTGAAGGTGTGTGGTAAGAGAGGGCCCCAAATGTGAAAACAGAAGTACCTTTGGCATAGGTTTCACCTTGTCTCTGCGAAGGCCGGGTTCATGTGTTGAATTAATTGTGGAGCATTCTTGGGTGACTTTCATGGATTCTCTTTCCTCGTTCGGGGTGGGGGTGGGGGACGCGGGGTGGGGTGGGGATTTGAGAGGTAGGATCTCCGGTAGGAAGGACTGGAAGAACCACGGAGAGTCATCTTAGGGCCGGCATTGCATTTGACCGAGCCGGGCTGCAGTTCGATGTGTTCTGGCGCGTGTGCGTGCATTTGTTTGCCACCTTGCGGGTTAAGTTCGCTCCTCCGCACACATCTCAGCCCACCGGCCTTGGGATGCACCCCTTTCATATCAATCACCCCTGTCCTCACATCCCCCAGTCCTAGGACGGAAGAAGGTCCGGATGGGCCACGTTGCGAAACAGAAAGGGTTGCCTCCCGTGTACAAACAAGCCCGCTTGCACCCTCGGGGCTTCTGCTCAAGACAAGGGAAGGAGGTGGAGGGGAGGTGGAAACACCAACTTTCCCGAAGCCACCCCGAAATGCTTGTTCGCAGGAAGTACAGTGCCATTGCCGTCAGCACCTCCAACCAGAAGCCGACCGAACACCTGGTTCGGTCCGTCGTGACAGCGCACTGTCTCCCGGTGCTAACAATTGAGAGGCAGGATGCTAAACAAAATATATACATGATATCAAATATTGGCTGCGCACACCTAAGCCAATCACTTCTAAATAAATTAACCATGGCACTGCCTAATACGATCCACCTGCTTTCTTCCTCGGGCTGTTCCAGACCCTACCTGAACCCCCCTTTGATTAAATGTCAAAAGCTTGCCTTGTGCCTGCAGATCTCACTGAAGGCGGATAACAGCAAGGCTCCTCCTGTGACTCTATAAAACTGAAATAAATTCCACTGGCATCTTGTAAATTTTTATTTTCTACAATGACTGCAGGCCCCATCTGCGGCCCAGCTGTTATTAGAACGGAAAGCGTCGGCCCTTCTGCATTACAAAACAGCATAGAACAGTAATTGCCAGTGGAAGAGATTAAGTGTAGACACTAAAAATGTTTACTCGCAATGAATATGCATAACGATGGGTAGGAAACAGCACTGGAAGATTAAAAAGAGAGAAGGGTTTGTTTACAAGGCTGGGGAAAAAAAAAAGAGAGTGGAATGTCAGTTGGCCCCGAGCCTGAAATAGGAACGAAAAACCTTTGGGCAAGGCATTAGGGAGAAAAACAGATGGTTTGTGAACCTTTTATTAGATAGAAAAATCATTAATCAAGCCCAGGCTGGAAATGGCAGGGTTTGGGGTAGTTCATATTTTAGTTTATTTTTTCTTAAAGTGACAGTATACTTGTTTTGCTTTAAAAAAAATTTTTTTTTGTCTTTTGGGGACAGTCATCTATAACTCTCTGTCAATAGGCTCGGCTTCAGTACCACATTCCACACTAAAGCCAGCTTAACAGTAGGTTAGTGTTAGGGCTGATTTGTTCTACCGAGAAAATTCCTCCAAAGGGTTTCAGGTTTCAGCACCTGTTTTGCCAGGATAGCAATTAAAAACGAAACAAAACCGGCAGCATGGAATATCTATGGGTGTATGTAAGCGTGTACGTGTCATCTGTGTCTCATGGCTTTGCTTTTGGAACTTGGGGAACAAAATGGAGGACAGGAAACTTTTGTACCTCAAGAAGCTCTTGCTGACTGGGTTGGTTCTGAGCGAGCGAAACCGAAATATGTGATAACAATAGTGACAAATGGATTCCTCTCCCGAGAGGAAATCCATGCTATTTCACGGGGAGAGACAAACCATCCAGAGCATGGAGAGGCTCCACTGGACTAATCTCGCTGAGGACTGCCCAGTGCCATTTGGGCTGGAAGAGGTTACAGTCCACATTTTCACTTACAATGAGTTGCGGCAATCTCAGGGAAGGGCACATCCCAGAGAGTCACAAAACCCTGGGATTAACGGTGCAGAGCCCATCATCAAACCGTAGGAAACACTGTATGTGTAAATGAAATGCACGTGATATTCCAGGATGCAGACATGCGTGCACACGTGTGCGCACACACAAACACGAGTGTGAGTTACACTGTGCTGACTTCAGGATGGAGGGTTAGGTGTTATCAGAACAAAACTACCCAGGGCCCGACCTGGCTTCATGTTGACATGTGTTTGAAGCTGGTAGCTCATTTCTGTTTTGGGAAGCTGCCCTTAAACTGACCTGTAAATCTTTTCTGATCGCGGTTAGTGCCCTGGGCTGGAGGAAGACGTCATCTGGATTGGCACTCTTGGAGATAGGTGATGTTGTGTCAGTTTCCCATGAACATGCAGTGGGGCAATTCCTTTAGGAATCACTAGAAGGTACTTGGAAGGTGCGCCCTTCCTAGTTTCATTCTTCCAGTGGAAATTATTGTTGCTTTAAAAAAACAATGGGCAACTTTAGTCGCTCGTAATTTGCAGCAATTCATCGGGAAAGCTATTCTTTGGCTAACAGTGGTTTCCCTTCCATATTTCTTATGCAAGGGATGGTGCGAGTCAAGGCCACAGACAGACATGAAATGTCTCCCCTGCTCATCGTACTTATGCTTGACGTGAAGGAATGGTCATATTCAAATGAGGAAGATGAGAAGGTTTTCTTATGACAGATCTCTTCTGATATCATTTCCTTCTCTCTCTGATGATTCCCCCCAAACCCACTGCTATGGAATTGGTTCCAACTTATAGCAACCATATACAGGGGTTTCGGGGCCGTAAATCTTTAAGGGAGCAGAGAGCCTCAAATCCCTAAGGCAGAGTCACTAGTGGCTTTGAACTACCAAACTTGAGGTTGGCAGTTGAGTGCCTGCTTGACAGCGCGAACAATCATTTCTCTCCACTCTTTCCCTAGTTTCTGTTAAGGGCTGTTTTATCTTCATGCAGTTTATTGGGGGTTAAAGTCAATGCCACTTTAAAAATCTCTAAGAGGAGCGACGTCAACAGCAATCTTCTGCACAGTGTCCAAAGCCCCCATAAGCCACCTCCGCGTCCTGGTCTGACTTATTGCAGAAACAGAAGTCCAAAGACATGGTGACTTGCTCCTCTCAGAAAACACTCTTAACAACACAGGGACCGTTCTCTGTTTTCTGACACTTCTCTCCTACAGAGATGCTTAAGAAAAAAAAAAAAAAAGGTTTCCTGCCACGAAAATGACATTAATATTTCGTAAATCAAGAACTAAGATAGTGTTTTGGCTGCTACAGCGACGTTTACCTTATGTCGTTTATCTAAATGCTTTCTGATTAAAACATGACACAATTTTTGGACTGGCTTTACCGGAAAAAACAATTCCAAGAACTTTCTTCTTCCAGACCCTGCTATGTTTTAGAATATTTCTCTCTCTCCAGAATTCACTGTGGAATAGACAGCCTTTTAGCTCATTGAAAAAGATTTCACAAACCATAAATCTGTTACACTGACCATCCGTTTGGATTCAATAATAGCCTTTGCTAAGAGTCCAGAAGAAACCTTCAAATGAAAGCCTTCTAAGTATGTTCGTCAACCTTTTGAGTAACTGTAGTGTCAATAGCTCAGTTCCCAAAGAGAAAATACTTTTCTATATTGATCTTTTAAAGCACGTGATCTGTTACAAGAACAGATATTTCTTTTATTTTATTTTTGTAACAAAAAAAGGAAAGAAAAAACCCCCCCAAACTTTATAAGGTAATTCTTGAATAAGGATGAAGGATTACAACAGTAATGATGAATTTTTAAGCTTTTCAGGGATTTGAGAAGACCAAGAGAAATGCGGCATTGGAGGGAGAAAACATCGGATCATAGTCAGACCCTAGACATTTTTTCCCCCTTACCAAATTGCTCAAATTTCAGCATTTAATACATCGTTTTCCTTTTCATCTAGAACCTTATGGATCTTACCAATTGCTTTCAACACGTTCGATTTGGGGAAGGAAAACACATTTGTGGAACAGCTATTTCAAAACATCCAGGAGAATAACAGCCACCAAAAAACAAAAAAACAAAAAAACATTTGGATTCTGCCATAAACCATTCAACAGCAAGCAGAAGACTAAAATTAAGGCCAAGCTGCTTCTCAGGGGAATTGTGAGGAACCATTTCTTTTCTGACTGTGTCTACCACCAAAGAACTGCCCACCGAGTTCCTAGGCCTTAGACTAATAATTCTGAAATGAACTTCCTGGAGCAGATGAGCCTCCTCAGGGATGTGAGACCTAAGGCTGCCGGGGACTGGGAGACTGGGGCGACAAGGAGAAGCTGGCCAGGGAATGCAGGAGGGTCTGTGAAAGAAAGAGTAGCTGCCACTGCTGGCTTTGCATATGTTGTGGCACGTCATTAATAACAATGATCAAAAGAAAGAGGCTGTCTTAACAGCTGCATTAAATTATTATGGAAATAGGCAGTTTAGAATGAATTCAGGGTGAGAGAATAACAAGAGAGTGGTGACATGGAGAACAGGTCACATTGTAAGGCCAGAGAATAATTCTCTGGGGCAGACTTGCTGGGCCTGAGTAGAGTCTTCTTTGTTGTGTTCCTTTCTCGACATCTAGAGAATTCCTGCGAGGATGCTCTGCCTAAGCACCTGAACGCAGGAAGGCTTTTTAACTCGCCGAGACTCTCTTGAAGACCTGGGAAATGCTTGACAATGGAATAAGTAACCGTCCTGCTCAGCTCTTGCTGGGTGAAGGACTGCAACCAGCTCTACTCCCCATTTAACACTCATTTCAATATATTCAACTCCAGTTCCCAAATGGAAATGTGTATCAGGGAGACAAAGGACTTTCAGACAAGTTGACATTGGCCGGAACATGCGGTATTCATCAAAAGACAAAGTACAAACGACGGACAGCCCTGCCCTTTCGTGGAGAAAAGGACAAGGTAACGAAATCGTTTTGGAGCATAGAGTATTGCTGTCCAAGATCTTTTCTATGCATCAGGATGTTGTCTCTCCATCAACAATTATTTTACCTAGTAATTTATTTATTTTTGTGAGACCAAAAGACATGATTGGGCAATTTTAAGGAAGGGTTGAAGTTGATGTTTTTAATAAATGGTCAGATTATATGATGAAAAGGTGGAGGGAAAGCAGGCAATGATACAAATATGGGTCTCTGAGACCCGGACAAGCAGCATCCATTGTTTTCCTTGCTGTGGGAATGTGTTGGCCACTGGTGTGGCCCTTCTGGATGCGTCCACTTCTGTGAAGCTATGAGAGGTCTTTTCTTAACACATCAGAAAGGGGAACAAATGCTTCATAACTGGTGACTCCGAGCCCTGTACCATTGCGGGAATTCTGAGTCACAGTGACCTGGAACAGTTTCTGAGACCAGAAAACATTACCGGAACAGACAGCCTCATTTTCCTTTCTTAGAGGGGCTGATGGGTTTGAACAAAGAAAACGCACCAGGAAACGCTGAACACTTCTACAAAAAAGAACATCATACATTGAATTTTTACTCTAATGTAAAACCAAGCCCTCAATACAGACTTGAAACGGGCGTTGGCTATCTGAAAGGAAAGGATCAAATTCTATGACCTTGATCCTAGTGATGATTCTGGGAGGAGTCTTACCGGGTTCTATTCCAGCAATTATTATTGTTGGTTTCCTTCTGGGCGAGTCCAATTCATGGTCACACCAGGGATGTAGGGCAAAATGACGGCCTGAAATCTTCAAGCAGATGACCAGGCCTACCTTCCAAGGAGCCTCTGGGTGGTTTTGAACTACCAACTTTTCAACTAGTCGTCAAGAAAATAACCATTTGTGTCATCCAAGGACCCAATGGCTATATCCTATGTAGATGCACCCATGCTGTCTCTCCCAGTCATCACTAGAGGAATTACACATTTGCCTTCTGAGTCATTGTATGGAAACCTTCCAAAGAATATTCCCTATCATAAGCTCTTTGAGTGTTGGTTATCACAATATTATCTCCAGGACGGGGAAACAAGTCAGGGGTACCAGGGAGCTTTAGAAGCCATCCCTACATTTCTTACTATTGTTTCCTTCTTTTGGTTGTCTCCCAAGTCTTACATATCTTTAACACACAGGTCAGTAAGGACCTACACCAGTACAATGAACTCAGGTACCCTGCCTTTTCATGGGCTTGTCCCATGAACATAGAAAGTACAGGAGAAGAATTTTGCTAAACACTTCATTCTTCAATAATTTTTTTTTAGTTCTGGCTACACATACACATACACACACACATATTCTTTTGCAGAAAACTCACACCAACTGAATGAAAATCTGGGCATATGGCCCAGGCGTCTGCATTTTAATAAAGCTCTCCTGGTTATTCCAATGCAGGCCAAGTTGGAGAACTGCGTATATAGCCTCATGAACCAGACTCTATCTTCAACCTTAAGATATGGGAGGTCTACCTTTTTTGATGCGTTGAGCATCAAATTGAGCATGGGCACTCATGTAGGCCATGGGGTACCATTCATGTACAACAATGAAACCCTTCTGGGACTCCCCCGTTTACACTCCAAGACGAAGTTCACGATCACATCATTTCAAGCTCCCCAAACCAGGGCACAGTTGTCAGAATCGAGAGAAGCATTTCACAGCTACCATGGGGCCCTCTAAAATGACCCTGCCCCGTGTCCCCGCCGCTGAGTCCACGTGCTGTTCTCTGGCTCTCCTCTGCAGACGGAGCAGATGCTCTCTAACTGGCCTTCCTCCGCATCAATGACCGCTGGGTTCCCTGAGGAATCATTTGAGTCCAGAGAACTAAAAAAGTCACCATCACACGGCCCTTCCAAAATCATGTGTGAACCTCCAAGTCACAATGCCTTCCATTCATGTTCTGCAAGAGGCTGCACGCCGTTCCAAGAACAATGTTGTTTTTTTTAAAACTATGCTTGTACAATGGGAAAAATGTGCAAAGATAAGGCCTTCTGGGGGAGTGGGCCATTCCTGGGAATGACTTGGAATGAGTTTTCCTGATGAGTTATGGGAGCATGAACACATATCCTGTTTTGCTTCTCAATTTGGAGAGGGTTTTGCACGGAGGCCTGCTTGCTACAACGCATGCATTCCGCTTGCCCTCCGTTTCCTAAGACATCTGAGAGGAAACATTGGCTCCAAAGTTCCATCCCAGGTGTGATGGAGATTTCTGGAAGGACAGTTCTTGTTGAATGTTATTGCTGTCTGCGTTTCATGTTTCCTTTCTAAGGAATTCCAAAATGAGTGATTTGCTCTCCACATCCCAGATGTTGTTGCAACCCAGAATTTTGGAACATCTGAATTAAAACCCAATCCCCTAAAGTTCAGCTGCATCCCAGCTTTCAGTCCAAACACCGACCAAAAAAATAAGTATTTGTGTGAAGGCTTCCTCAGTGCACGTATCCAGAACTGTGTGATTCCGTTCCCAGTGAGCTGAGTATTATAAATTTTGTAGTACCCCAACACTAGGTGAGTCAAAAAAGTGAGGCTCTGTGTCATGGTTGTTTACTATTATTATTGCCATCATTAGTCTTGACAGAGTCAGGTTCTGGAAAGATCTTGTGATGCTGACTTCTGTAAACAGCCTTCCATGTTGATTTGTAGACGACCCTCACTCAGAGGCATCACGGAAGAAAAACCTTGAGATGGGATTCCAAAAGATCACAGCTCTTGATGGAGAAAACCACCTCGGAAACAAACAAGCAAACAACCCGAAAGGAAACGCCTGGGAAGTTCAAGTCTGGTAAAAGACCGTCCGCCATAGCTCTGGCCATCTTGCGAAAGACTTTTATTCTGAAGAACACGTGTCTTAGGGGATAGGGATTAGTCATTATTATCTCATTCAACTTTAAACATGTCATTTTGGAAAATGTAACTATCCATGATTTACTAGGAGCTGAGAGGCCAATATATATTTCATTAAAAAATGCTTTCAAAAGTTGACATGAGACCTCCAGTGTTGGATTTTCATGTTGTACAAATCTCGGTTTTCCATCCCCTGCCCCCTGCCCACCATTCACCTGTGTTTGTATAATGGGAACCAGTTACCACGGCTCTGGTTACACATCTGTTTCACGCATGTGTGGCTATGAGTCGTTTTAGGAACTAGTAAAACTACAGGTGTCTGGGTTTTAATGTAACCATTTTAAAAGAGCAGCTCACGGGCCTCTGATTATTATTTTCTATAGCTGGCAATGCTTCGTCCACAGCCTGCTGGCTCACATTTCAACAGCACCCCTTTGCTCTCCCATCACGTGAAAACTCTGAAAGCCACTTGTAAATTAATTTTTTAAACATTGGGCCTGTACCGTCTTCACTCTATGGTGATCACCCGGACAACTTACACCGCCACTGTCGTGTCTTTGGCAACAAACACATGACTCACTGGCTTGTGAATGCTAGTGAGTAAGTTTGTGCGTGTCAACTCCTACCCTGTGAGCGAGGCCAAGATGAGCATCACTTGGATAGATCACGTGGACTCGTGGCTTCCTAATGGCTGTATAGAGTGTCCGCGGGGCCCTGGCCATCCGAAGTTGAGTTCTGGGTAAATGAACGTCGTTCATGTTTACCTCTGGCCAATTCAACATAGCTGCAAAGATGTAAGGGTTTCAGAAACTTACTTTAACTACTACTGAAACTCATTATTTACAGGTAGCATATGAAGGAGCACACTTTTCTGTTCTCAGAAGAGAGCAAATAAATAAACATATAGCTATTCACATTCATATACATATATATCAATGATTTACAGATTAGCCTAATTAGGACCCCATTTGCTTTGAGAAAAATCCTTATTTGAACAAAAGCCTGCCCAGTGCGGCCAAATGGGCACACAGGACAACACGGTAGAAGTCATAATCAATTACAAATTTGACTTTGATGCACAGTTTAAGAGAGACAGGCCGTGCAGCTATATTTAAGGCTTGGGTGACATTTCTATTACAAATATAAGCATCATTTTCTAGGGGTTTATTACTCAGCCTATAACATTTTTTAGACAGGATCATTTATGAAATTCCAGGGCTCAGCTCCCCTGCCAGATATTTTTATGTACTTTTTTAAAATTAGGGAACAGAGTTGAAATGTTTTGGATGAATGGAAAAAATTAATAGTGAGAATTGTGAAAGTTGCCTTTGTGACATAAAATCTGGCCATTTCGCAGAGGCATTTGGGGCCCGCGTTAATGACCTGGTAATATATTTTCATTTGCCCTTTATCCAGAACAACATGACGATGTTTCTGTGGCAAAGATGGAGCCTAGGATTGATGGCTCCCTAAATGTTTTAATCCTCCATATGCTAATTAGTGACTCAAATTAGGGAGAGGAATTTCCCTGCAGTTTATGATAACTTGAGACCCCAAATAATTGAAAACGAACTTTCTAGAATACGTGAAGAATTTGATTCACTGTGTGTTTAATACTTAGGCCTTCTAAACCCTTAGAATCCTTAGCAGTGACTCTTGTCTTCTTGTTAAAGTTTCAGTTTCTAAAGTGCTTCAAAATCTGTTCCTGCCTTATCATTCTTGTCGAAGCATTCATGACTTCTCTTCTAATCCCTGGATAATTAGTCATTTCTCAGATCCACCCTGATTTACCTGCCATCTTGCCTTTTCTTGCCATTCAACTACCATTATCCAAACCCTTTCCATTCTCCTCCACCCATTCTTCATCACCTCCAAAAATACTTTCCTGAAGTAAGTTCTTCCCCTTGAACATCGACCACATTTGACTTTTGTCATAGATACTTATGCACATTTTATTTCTCCAGAAAATCTATATACTCTCATAGGGACTATAACCTACATACCAACGAAGTATTCAAAAAGGTTTGTTGGTTGTATAAATCGATGAATAAATGTCTGTAATTCATGTCATTCCATTTTTGGATTTCCACATTCAATTAGGGTCAGGCCATTGATAAATAGCAGAATATAATATAAATATGCTAATTCTGATAATTGGTGGTGGTATGATTTTGTGTTGGGCTGCTAACTGCAAGGTCAGCAGTTTGAAACCACCAACTGCTCCTTGGGAGAAAGACAAGGCTTTCTAATCCCCTGAAGAGTCAGACACTCACATGGGGTAGTTCTTCCCTGTCTTAGAGGGTTGCTATGAGTTGGTATCAACTCCATGGCAGTGATTTTTGTTTGGTGATAATGTCGATACAGGATCTCTGGTGGCATAGTGGATTATGAGTTAAGTGGCTAACCACAAGGTCAGCAGTTCAAAACGGCTAATTGCAACACAGGAGAAAGATGAGACTTCCTACTCTGTAAATATTTAGTCTTGGAAACCCAAAGGGGAAGATCTACTCTGTCCTATAGGGTTGTGATGGGTTGGAATTTTTTAGGTTTTGGAATGTATGCATTATATTGATGTTCACATTTTACCATGAGGAAGTCTTAGTACATCAAAAATAACATTTCAAAGCAGAACATAATGAGGCAGAGCAGATTAAGATTAGTCGGTCCCTCTCCTCTGTTTTACCAAGGACCTTCCCATGGCGATGCATCTAAAATGTCATGCACATCGGCCCCCACACTTCCTACTTCAGTTCAGAGCTACACTACCTGCTAACAGCAAGACATTGTCCTAAGGGGTATCTTCGATTCCAAATTTATTTTTCATGAGTGATTAGTAGGAATATCCTAGTCTCTATGGATGACAATACCAATCTCTGCTTAGAAATCTTCAATGGTTCACATCTTCTGAGTGATCCCAATCACTGGCTGGATTCTCTTGTGCCTCCATGCCCCGGCTCCATTTGCTCCCTAGGTTCAGCCCCACCTTGAATGCACCGCTACGTATCCCTCCCATGGGCTGGAGCATCCTTCTTCTTTTCCTGCCTATCAGATGGCTTCTACTGCTCTCTATTTAGCTCCAATGCTACATTCTCGGCTAAGCCTTCCCTGGTCCTTCCCGTGAGAACTGATTGAGTTCATTTGTATTTTTGCCATAACACCTCGTCGCATGAGTAGTCATTGACTGTAGCAAACCGATAAAAACAATCACCACAACAGGCTTAGGGTTACTAGCTTATATTTTCAGCTCTACCAAATGGTACCTACGTGTGTCATTGAGAGGGCCCCTAAGCCATGTCAACACCCTACCCCGGGAAACAAAATGCTGCCCAGTCTTGTCAAAATAACATTTCAAACAAACGCACGATAAAGCAGAACTGGTTCACTTTATTACAGCCCCGCAATCAGGGAGAGATGCCAAACGTCCTGCCATAGAGTCAACTCTGACTTGCAGTGACCCTGTAAGACCAACTAGAACTGCCTTTTGGGGTTTCCAAGGTGGTAATGTTTAGGGGAGCAGAGAGCCTCCTTGTTCTCCATTAGACTAGCTGGTGGGCTCTAACCACTGATCTTGTGGTTAGAGCCCCACGTGAACGCCAGGGCCACCAGGCCTCTTTGAAGTTACTGATAGCACCGTTCTAATCCATGGGGCTTCCTTGGTTGATTCTTCACGTGCCTCCTGAACATGAGAGCCATGTTGCCATCATGTCATTTTCTTTTCATCAGAAAGGTCTGTCTGTTTTACACACGGTAGTTTATCTTGAGATCAATTCAGCCATACTTTTTAAATGTATACTATAATTAAGACTTGTACTCCTATAACAAGTAAATGAATAATTTCGGAAAAGGCTGATTAACAATCATAAGCTAATAATGTACATTAAGTGATGATGTACGGCATGATTGGTGGATTTGTATGAAGTATCTCTCTGTCAGTTTCCCCCTGTATAACATATATTGCTGGATGAGGGAAGAAAATAAAGCTACGATTTGTCACTTTGAGTCTGTTTCTGGAGAACTTGGAATTGAAAAGTCTCTAAATGGTAAGTATAATAATACTACTAGTGTTGGTACTTTTATTTAAGTTTGGAAACTTATGTGGAGCAAAATACCTATGTAATAAGTCATTACCTCATTCTACATGGTAATAATGTACTCTTCAGAAAAGGTCAAACAACCCCCTTTATTTATTTTTAATGAACCTTTTTATTTTTAAACAGGTCCCTTTTGTAAAGAACAAAAGGAGACTTGAATTTAGCTTTGCTGGTTGTCTGGACTGTAAAAACAAAAGTATACACCAAGCCACCAAACAAAAAAAGAAAGAAAGAGAACGGGGGGCCCTTTTCATTTGGGAAACAAACTGGAAATCATGGCCCAGACGAGCCCTTTATTCATTTTAATGTTTTATATATCTTTAAGAATTGTTATTGCAGCTATAATTTTAAAATACTTGCCATTTCTTATAAATTCTAAACCTAAAATTCTCAATTAGGGGGTACTGGGGGACTCCTTCTCAAGATGCCCCAAGCACTTTACATATGGGGTCTCACTTATGTTTACAATTCCTAAGGTCCCTAGTGTGTGTCTAATGTCAGATTGCTACAGAGGACAACTGACCCTTGTCTATTGGCCTGCAGATGGATCAGAATCATCTGGTAACACTGGAGGTGAAGATAAGGCATCCTCAAAGCCTGGCAATGCAGGAAAGTCTGCATTATGGCATCTGGCACTATGGAAATGAGCTCAACTTATCTCACAGATAAGAATATGCCATCCGGAGAATGGAAATGACTTCTTTAGGACCAAGAGTTGTAATTTTCTCAATTCCTAGTGTTTTCTTTTTTCCTTTTAGCCAGTAGTCCAATCTTCTCACTATTCCAGATTTGGGGGTTTCCTTCTCGGTAAGCACTGTGATCTATTTCTTTAATTGATTTTGTTCCCTTCTGAGCTTAGCGGCAAGTTTGAGACAAGCACAGCTGCATGACTGCTGAGCCGGCTTCCAGATGCCTTCAGATGGAGACACAAGCTCTTTATTCTGGAAGCTCCAGCTGAATCAGGAGGCCAGAGGTCAGGACTCCCTGTAAACATTTTCTTTAACATCGTCAGCCGGCTTTGCTGACAGAATTGTATGTGTTCACATGTCCTGATTCAAGAGAAACTTATTTAGCAAGGAATTCCTGGCGAGGTGCAGCATGATGAAAGTTCCCAGTTTCCATAAGTCACCATCGAGGGGAGAGAGAGAGAAAGAGAGAGAGAGAGCGAGCGAGCGAGCGAGCGAGCGAGAGAGAGAGAGAGAGAGAGAGAGAGAGAGATCACCAGGCCTTTCTTCCAAGGTTGAACTCAAACATCCAACATGCATCATTTTAGCCGGCAAGAGCATTAAGCTACTAGCACTATCCAACAATGCTAGAAGTATCTGAAAGCTGTATAAATGAGGCAACTGGACTTCATTAGCAAAGTGGAGTGAACAAATCAAATGGTCCTCGGCTATCAAAAAGATTAGCACTTGGGATCTAAAAATCTTGTTTTCAACAAACAGTCATTTAAGTGTGGTGCCAACCAAGTCCACACAGAAAAAGCACACTGGCCCATGTGATCCCAGGATTTTAAATGATAAAATCCAAGACCAGGGGAGGGAATTGTATTTGAGTTTAGATTCTGAACACTCAGTGTGCAGAAGGCTCAGGACGGCAGTGAAAGTCCAAAACCCATTTGCAGAGTCCTCCTGTGGGTTAAGCCTCCATTGAATTTCTTCAGACCATCTAGAAGGGATGTGAACAGTCTTGTCCACAGACAGAGTGCATTAGAAAGCGGATTACTGCAAATATAGTTAGGTTTACGTTTAATAGCTTACCATTTGCTTTTCCCATTTGGGGCCCATTTTTAACTTGCAGGTTTTATTTCTTTCAGCTCTCTTTTGGAAGAGGTTTTCTTCTGTTTTGTTTATTGTTGTTTCCCCAATATTTTTATATGAAACCCAGGATAGCTAACCCTATGCAGAAAGCAACTAGATCAGCAGTTTCTTGAGGTTGATGGGAGGTTTGGAGAACAGCAGATGCTGATAACAATAGACGCAAGCTTGAAGAAAATATTCCAAAATGTATTTTGGTAATGATTTCACAAATCTTTCTGATGTATTTGAACCACTGAATTATTTGGGATGTGAACTATATGTTAGTGTTCTACAAATAAAGGAAGAAAGTGTGGCTTCAAATATTTTCTGTAAGCGCTATCCAATAGAACATCTATGACTATGGAAAACATCAATATGTGTACCTTCTAATATGATAGCCTGTGTAGTGGCTGCATGGTAGACTGCTAACTGTAAAGTCAGCAGTCTTGAAACCACTAAGTGCTCTGTGGGAGAAAGATGAGGCTTTCTTTTTCTCCTGAAAAAGAGTTACAAGTGTTGGAAACCCACAAAGCCAGTTCTACCTTGTCCTATCGCGTCCCTAGGAGTCAGAAATGACTTGATAGCAGAGAGTTTGGGTTTTGGTAATGTGCTAGCAGGAACTCTGGTGGTCTATTGGGTTGCCTGTTGGGCTGTTAAGCTCACAGCCATCAGTTCTAATCCACCATTCTCTCTGAGGGAGAAAGACGATGCTTTCTACTCTACAAATAGTCACCATCTCAGAAACCTACAGGGGCTAGTTCTAGTCTGTCTTGTAGAGTCACTCTATGTCAGAGTGGCCTCAATGGTAGTAGGTTGGTGATGGTGATATGGTAGCCACTAATATGTGTGGTGCAGACATGTGATCAGGAGAGATCAGTCCATGGAAAAAGACATCCTGCTTGGTAAAATAGGTTCGTGGAAAAAGAGGAAGACTCTCTTGGAGCTAGATTGGCACAGGGGTTGCAACCAGGGAGCAACCACAGCAATATGGTGAGGATTGTCCTGGATTGGGCAGTGTTTCATTCTAGGGTGCGTGGGGTCACTATGGTGCTTAACAACAGCCAACAACACGCGACGATTGGACTCTTGAAATGTGGCGAGTGTGACAGAAGAATGGAATTGTATATTTCATTTGATTTAAATGTAGGTTGTCACTGCTGACTCATGGCTCCCTGGTTGGGCAGTGCAGCTCAATAATGAACATGTGCTTGGAATGATGTAGGGACAGACGCTTTGTGAGTGATTTGTCGATAGTCATTGCCTATTTTTCTCACCTCCAGTCGCTGTCCTATATCTTCTCATTGAATAGCATCCATGTAATTAGTTGAGTAAGCACGCTCCATGCACTAATCTGCCTGAGAGAATGACTTCTTAAACATCCAGTGCTGGAAACAAACAGTGAACCTGCTTCCATCAGTTCTGACACTGTAGAGATTCGGTGCTTGACTTAGAGGAACCGAATGGCCAAGAAGAATTCGTTGTGACTTTTGGCTCTACCTTTTGCTTCTCCTTCTTTGTTGTTTCTTTAATTTGTTTTCATTCTAATTAGGGTCCCCATTTATGAACATCTTAAGATCTGTTTCTGTTCTAGTTGTGCTTTGTTGAACATGACTGAGCCAGTTTACACTGATTCAAACATGCTTTTTTATTTAATAATTTTATTAACATAGAACTCACATGTCATACAATTCAATAGTTCAATCCTATTAAAGGGAGTTGTACACAAATATACCAATGCGAATGATGGGGGTCGGAGTGGAGACCCAAAGCCCAACTGCAGACAATTGGACTTTTCCTCACAGAAGAGTCACAAGGAAAGAACAAGACAGGCAGGATACAGCACCCTCAGAACACACAACCTTCCTCTAGTTCTTTAATGCTCCTCTCCACCCCCACTATCATGACCCTGGCTTTACCGTAAAAATCCAGCTAACCAGAGCATGTACACTGGTACAGATAAGAGCCCTTGACACATGCAATCCAGGAACAATTGATTCCTCAGGAATAGTAATGGGAGTAGCGATTCCATGAAGGTAGGGGGAAGGTTGGGGGAGAAGGGGAAGAAACAGGGAACCGGTTATAATGATCCATGTATGAACACACCCCTCTCCCTGGGGGTATGAACAACAGAAACGTAGGTGAAGGGAGACAGTGGATGGTGTAAGATATGAAAATAATAATAATTTATAATTTATCAGAGGTCCATGAGGACGGGAGGGTAGGAGAGGGAGGGAAAAAAGAGGAGCTTATACAAGGGATCAAGCAGAAAGAGAATGTTTTGAAAATGATGATGGCAACATATGTACAAATGTGCTTGATACAATTGATGTATGGATTGTTATAAGAGCTGTAAGAGCTCCCGATAAAATGACTTATGAATAATAAAAAAGAGTTGTACAGTCACCATCACAATCAATTTTAGAATATTTCCTTCTGTCATTTTCTGAGTCATCTTTGGAAATTAAAAATATTTCTTTGAGTTTAAGTTATTTTCTTCTTCTTTTTTTCATGACCAGCTTGCTTCCCAGTTTTCCTCCTTTATTAATTAGCTATCACTGTGATAATACTGACATTATAATAATAACTCAGCAGCCCAGAACTAAATGGCTTCAAACAACAACCACGATTTTTTTGTCCATGCACTGGCTGCTTGACCAAACTGGAGGCATTAAGCAGATCTAGGCCAGGTTCAACTGGTCTTGGTACCAAGTGCCAAGTTAGTTCAGGCTTGCTAAATGTTAATGAAATCCCCCTCCTGATACCTGCAAGCCAGTATTTACATACTGTTTTCATTCTAATGAAAGATATGCAAAAAGGCAAGCTAAATTACACAATAACTTCCAAACTTCTGCTTGTGCTCATTGAACAAAACAAGTCATATGATCAAGTCCGACATCATAGAAACTGGTTCCTACATTTCTTCCATGAGATGCAAGGAGAAAGTACATGTTTGTGAACAACTATCTGATTGATTTATAAAATTTTCCATAACTCCATCTTCCCCCAATAGGTTGGCTTCTACTATTTGATAAGCTCAGTATTACTGTATGTACTCGAGTATACGCTGACCCAGAGATCAGCCGAGGCACCTGATTTTATCACAAAAAATGCATTAAAAATGTGCTGAAAAACTCGACTTATACACGAGTATATGTGGTAATTAGTAAAATAAGTATGGTATAATAATGTCTGTCTCAGATGATTATTTTGAGGCTTGATTAAACTGCTTGAAAAAATCTTAAGTAAACTACATCAAGTGAGTACTTACATTATTATTAATTTAAAGACTATTATCTCCCATTCAAGGTACCAATTTAATGAACAGACGGACCTTCTAAGAATATATTTCTTTAATACAGACTGAATAAATAAATTTAATTTAAACTAGAAGCTCTTTCTTGTCCAATCAAATCACTCACCCACTGATATTCAAAAGAACAAATCAGTTATCTGCTAGATTGGCTACTGTGCTTGACTCTTCAGCATCCGGTCTAGACTATTTAAGTAAGAAGCGGTGATGAAGTGAGAGGATTCGATTCCTGCTTAAAGCGTTGTTGGTTGTTCTAAGAATAATCATGCCCTGCTCATTAGTCATTTGTCTAGGGAAGTACGTGTACAATAATGTATCTACACATATCTTGGACCATGCTACGGGGCTGGTTCTTAGAGGCTTCGAAGATTTGTTTTTCTTCCTAGTCTTGAAAGAGCTGCGGGAAGACATTTTCTCTTTTTCTCCCTCAATGTGAGTGAAAAAGTAAGTTGTTTTATTAACTGCTAACAGGTATCTATTTTATACCTCGGGGTCAATGTACCCAGGAAAGTTGAGCTAAGAGAATGAACACTGGGGTCTCGATGAGAGCCTGCCTAAAGCCGACCTTACCAGTGAATTCTACACCACATGGCTTATCAATTTATTCTACCCTTTACAGCCTTGTTGCCAGCATCCTACAATCACCATTCTTTGACAATTATCCAGAATATTTTATTACCTCCAGTCATTCAGCCATTTCTTTACCTAATATGTTCAGAAGAAGGACAGCAGAGTGCATAGCTCTTATCAAGCATTGGGAAAGATGTCAAATATAGTTAAGAAATGCATTTCTTGTGAATGTGTGCTAGCTCCATGAGTTTATGCTTCAGTAAATCCAGCTTAAAAAACAAAAACAAAACCCCTCCAGATGCCTTACCCCTCAGATGTAAATATTGGTCTGAGGGGTGAATAAAGGAAGACTATTAAAACTGGACTGGGAGTCTTCAGTGACATACAAGCTCATTTTAAACAAACAAACAAAAATCCTACTTCAAATGCAGATGATGTTTAAGAAGAGACAGCCAAAATGATATAGCTGAGTACAACAATGAGGTAAATATATTCATAGATCATAAGTAAAACAGGAACACGAGGTATGAGGCAGGTTTGCTGGGCTAAGATGCTGGAAGCTGGAAATGGTAGCTTGGAGTCTGCTCCATCAATATAGAGGGCAGACCTGACAAACCTACAACAGGAAACCGAACTGAGGTAGGACTCCTACTTCCTGAAATGAAATGTTAAAAAATCTACCAGTGAATCAAAATTTCAAGTTATGGCTTAATAAGACTCTGATTCTCAAGAGGACACAAACACGGCCCTACAACAAAGAACTGAGCCAACCCATGTCCTGGCTGAATTTGAGATACCTCTCAAGTCACGGTGGGGGAGGGGGTAGGAGAAACAATATCCTTTTACATGACCTTGCTATGGACTGGGTGACAATTGCAAAAACTATAGGAAAATGGATTCACAAAAAGAGGGAAAGAGGAATATAAAGAAGATAAAAATTCTATCGAAAAAATATCAAAAACAAACAAAGAAATAAATTGCTAAAGAAAAAAAAATCAATGAAGAATAGGAATTAATTTTGTGGTACAACCAGATAATACTAAAATATGAATGTTTAGAATACATATTCTAAGTGATAAGTGAAAAGGTGATATTCACTAAGAGGAAATATAGATTATGAAACAAAGTCAAGCAGAGTGAAACAGGAACAGATATATGTGCAATAGGAACATCAGAAACAAAAACATAGCTATTGCAATAAAAGCAAGCTCGCTAAATGTTATAATATTTAGAAATAGCTTCTTTGTTGGGCAATGATATTGATTAAAACTCAGATTACAGAACCAAAGTTTTAAGAAACAAATATATCATGCCTGTCCTCCACATTTTAGTTCAGAACATAGAAAAGGAAGAAAAACTATAACTTCAGTAACAATTTAAAAAAATATATATTATATTCAAATATGGTTTAATTATACTAGCAAACATAGTTTCAAGAATTCTCAATAAAATACTATCAAATTATTACTTATTAATGTATTTAATGAGTAAGCAGAATTTACTTCAGGAATGCAAGAAGAGATTAACATAAGAAAATATATTGAAGTAATTTCTATTAACTGATGAACAGAAAAAATGTATACCTTATTTTCATAGGTGCAGGTAAAAATGATAAAGTTAAACATTCATTCATAATTTAGAAGCAAGAGGAAAATCTAAAAACTCAGAAAAATAGAATAAAAATGGTCAAACCTGCAAAAGTGGACTATGCAAAACATTCAGCAAAGTTGTATCTGTGAACCATTAGAATTATCCAGTTATGGTCTCAAAAAAGACAGAAAATAGGTGCCCATTATCAACCTTATTCAGTGTTTGATTTGTGATCTTAGCTAGTGCCAGACGGTAAGTTAACTTTGAGCCATTCTTGTGCTCAGTGTGCCCATCCATCTCCTGGAGGGTCTTCCTTTTTTTTTTTTGGCTGCCCTTCCACTGTGCCAAGTGTGAAGTCCTTTTCCAGGAACTGGTCTCTGCGGATAACACTCTCCTCCCTGCTAAGGAGCATTCTGGCTGCACTTCTTCCAAGGCAGGTTTGTTTGTTCTTTATACCTTCTTCTCTAGCTCCACAATTCAACTGTCACCATAGCTCAGATCTAGCTCAGATCGAGACCTAAACCCGGAAAGATTCCCAGTCTGCAAACCTGCAGGGGCTGTTCCCCTCTGTCCTGCAAATAAGGCCACTGGCCATTGGAGTCAACTCAACGGTGCTGCGTTCGCTTGCTTGTTTTTTGAAGAGCTCATTCTGAAAGCTGTTTTCTATAATTTATACATGATCTATGTACTTGACGATCGTGGTTGTGGCAAATGAAGTCTTTTGCCTTCTCTGTGCCTGGTTGATCGGTCATTTGCGTCCTGGGTGAATCCCTCAGGCCTCATTCAGATGACAGCGTTAGCTCAGATGGCTCCGGGGCATTCTTCTTATAAATCTTGAAAATGAATTCGCAGCAATGGAACAGCTTTATCTGATCATGTTTGAGAGTTGCATGAGAGTGACTGCAGCCTCAGGAACACTAGCACAGGGTCTTTTGGGAACCCCTTAATTCGAGGAACAGCAAGTTGTTAAAGGGTGCTCTCAGGACTTCTGAAACAGAGCAATGATTTTTCTGGATGTGCACTTTCTACTTAACAGAAATAACATGCTCTCATTTCAGGTAAATCACCCTGGGGATGTTTACACCTGGAACTGAACACAGAGTAGTGGAAATGGGTAATGTGACCCCATCAGGAAGAAATGTAGTTATTTGGGGACTCCTGTTACTGTGACTGAGAACATCTTGTTTTCTTCCATGATGACGTTGCCTTGGGATAACAGGGTAATGACTGCTATGGAGGCAGAGTTCCAGGAGGAGGAAACTATGGGAGCTAATGGAAGTCGTTAATAATGATAGCAAACACATAAGGATTTGAATAAGTTAAGAGTTCAATTATTTTTATTTACTTGACATTTTTGATAATCTGAAAATCCATCCTCCATTACACGTTTGATCTCCAAATTGTTGGAAATGAACTTGGCTTAAATTAAAGGGCCTGATAGGTCTTACTTGTTTGAGCTGTGTGTGTGTGTGCATTAGAGAAAGTTTCCAGAGCACATTAGTGTAGCATTACCACATTATACATGTTATTTTCTGGACATTCTTTGTAATCCTCTCAATGTCATAATAGTACTCTTCCAATCTCTCAGTGGGTTTCCTCTTTCCATTAATTCACCTTTCCTGCTCCTTCCTGATTTCTGAACTTAGTTTGGGGGCAAATAATTCATTTTAGGTCTTGTAGGTTGATTTCTCTAAGTATGAAGATCTCACCTGTGTTCTTATTCACTTTATAGGCCTGTCAGTCGCAGGTTTGAAGGCTGTCTAATGCCATAGACTCCATCTACAAGTACGTCTCTATCGGACCAGTAAGTCTAGCTTTTTCATTGATTTTGAATTTTGTTCTACATTTTTATTTCCAGTACATCCAGGATTTTCTATTGTGATCTTGATCAGAGTGGCCAGTAGAGTTAGTTGCTCTGGTCTCACAGTCTAGTGGAAGCAATGGTGTGTGTGGTCCTTTGGACTAATTTTTTTGCTTGAGTTTTTTATTTTCTTCATTCTGCTTTGCTTCTTTTGGGGAGATACCAATAGAGTTGATCCTTAGACAGCTGCTCATGAACGTTAAGGTCACGGATGATAATCACCACAATAGGGTAGGTATAAAACATTGTCTTTATAGTCTATGTTATCCCAATTTAACAAGATGTCACTTGAAACTATGGTCCCAAGCCCTCAAGCCCAGTAACTCAGTGCCTCAAGGTGTTTGGTTATAGCTAAGAAGTTCACATAATTTTGCCCCTTTTATAGTCTACTGTCAAAGTCAAACTCACTGGCATCAGCTCCATTCTGACTCACAGTTACCCTCTAGGAAAGAGTAGAAACCTGTGGGTTTCTGAGACTGGAAATCTTTATGGGGGTAGAAAGTGTTCCTTTCTCCCATGGAGCAGCTGGTGGGTTCAAACTACTGATTTTGTGGTCAACAGTCCACTGTGTAATTCACTATGCCATCAGGACTCCTGGCTGTCAGCTGAACAGGTATGGGATGGCATGTGAGAGTACAGCTATGAGCACATACAGATTTCACAAAGGATATTTTTATATCCATAATTGTGTAGTGGAGCATACTACTATGCACCTGGACATACTTGAAGCACATACAAATATGTATATAGAAATACCATTTGTTAACCGTGTATATGCTCATGGTTGTACTTCCATATGCCAAGAGCAATATTAAATAATCTATCTCATCGCTCATCTGAGTTCTCTTTCCTTTACAGATAAAGTTGATGATTAGTTTTCCCACGTCTTTAAGGAATGATGATGGGAGCTGAATGGATTTCTATTATATCCAGAGATGGTTTTGTGTATTCTTGACATTTTCACAACCACCTATTCATAAGTCAGATATGTTCTTCTGCTTATGTCCTTTTGGGGGTGTTTTGTAGTTGTCTTTCTCGAAATCTCTTCTGTGTTTGCTTGTTTCCAGGTGGGTCATCTTTGGGTGGCTACAGCTTTCCTTTCCAGAGTCCTCTTGGAGGGTGGAGAGCATGGGCCAGCGAACTGTAGCTTTCTCAGTCTGTACATGTGGTTCTGAAGCAACATTTTAAAAAAATGTACAGAATGTTATTCAGATCATTGTGATTTCATTTGTTTATAAAAATACATTTATGGCACTTGAATCATTTCAAAATTGTTGTGAGGGACACAATTGGCTCTTCCATCTCAAAAGTTTGCTGGCCCTGGAGAGGAATCTAACGTTAGGATGTTGATCCTGTACCCGCCACTTTGTGGAATCTTTCTAGAACTACAATTAGCTTTCTGGAACATCTCTGGGAATTTATATAGATAGGATAATGCCATCTGCAGACAGGGACAGTTCTACTTCTTCTCTACCAATGTATTGATTTATTGATCTCTGTGGATCTGCTGAGGACTACCGGACAATATCGAATTAGAGTGATCGTGACAGGCATGCGTGTCTGGTCCCCTCTCAAGAGGAATGCTTTGGTCTTTCTCTGTTGAGAATAATGTTGGGGGAAAGTTTTACCTTTTATTCCTCTTTTGCTGAGTTTCTATCAGAAAGCTTGTTGGACTTTGTGCAACACTTTTTCTATATTGATTGATATGAGTATGTGGCTCTTTATATGATTTTTGTGGTAGAATATGCAAGTTGATTTTCTAATGAATCTTCCTTGCATACCTGGTATGATCCCACTTAATAATGGTGTACACTGTTTTAAAAAAATCACAGGGAAGTAAAATGACTTGGTATAGATATTTTATCCACAGTCTTTATAACTCCCACCAAATGCCTGAGTGAAACCACGCAAATAGGGGTGTGTAAAACTTTAGTAGATGGGATTGATCAGTTTTGTCATTTCCTTGGGCAAGAATGAGCCATTTCAGAAACAGGAACAGAGAATCATAGGATCAGCACAAGAGAAGAACCAGGAATGAAGCATGTCCCAGATTCCCAGTGGGAGAGGCAGCGGAGGAGCCGCACCACAACCATGAGGCAGACTGGCGGGCTTCCTGGTCGGGGGACAAGTTCAGACAGGTGCCACTGGACCTCTATCAGGACTGAAGTCGATTCTGAGCCCTGGCCTCAGCAGGACAAAGGCTAAGGGATCATGTGACTGAAAGATGAAGGAAGAACGAGAGAGTCTTGCTTGCCAACATGGCTGAGCCGAGGTGCCATGGACAAAATAGCTGTACCTTGAACACGTTGGAGCCCGTTAGCTTCCCTCATGAGCCCCCTATCACCTGGAGAAGTCCTTGTGAAATGCATGTGGCCATTGCAACAGAATATCAAACGCAGCAAAAGTCGAATGCCAAGGGCTCAAGTAGAAAGCAAATGTGTTGAGAATGATGATGGCAACAAATGTATAAATGTGCTTGACACAATGTATGGATGTATGGATTGTGATAAGAGTCATATGAGCCCCCAATAAAATTATTTTTTTTAAAAAAAGGAACGAAGTTCGGAGGGGAGAGACGGGTCTGACCTCTGCATCATCGGAATCGTCTTGGGTCGGATATGGATTTCAATTGTACTCTCCTTTCTGGAGCTAGAGGAGATCAGGAATGACTTCCATTCCATTTCTTCAGATGTTGTGCTGAATTCTACTGGCTAGTACTTTATTGAAAATGCACCTGTATTCACACAATGGGTATTGATCTATAATTTTCTTTCTTTATTGATGTCTTTGCCATCCTCAGGAGACCCTGAACATTTTATTAGGAGAGACCAGTCCCTGAAGAAGGACACATGCTTAGTAAAGTAGAGGGGCAGCAACAAAGAGGAAGATCTTCGACAGGATGGGTTGGCATGGTGGCAGCATTGAAGGGTTCAAATGTGTGAACAATTGTGAGGCTGGCACAGGACTGGGCAGTGTTTTTTCTGTTGGACGTAGGGTCATATTGAACTAGAACAAGCTTGATGGCACCTATCAACTACATGCCCATGCTGTAATCAATTTATTTATATTTTTGTAGTCAATAAAACCAACTTGACCTTCAAAGCATCTATAGTATTTATTCACATGATGATTCTTATTATCTCTGAATTTGTAGCAAATCCGTGTTATATACAACAATTTATCCCTCCACCCTGGTTAACTTAACACTTTTTTCTTCTCTCTCTCTCTCTGAACTGACATTTCCCTCCAAAACACTGTCTCATACTTTTCCTTCTAAAGTAGCAAACATAAAATTGGAGAGCTTGTAAGGTTCAAAAGGGAATAGGAACACTTTGTGAAGAAGAAACAATTGACTCAGGTTTTGACTCTTGAAGAGGATGTGGAAAAATCACAGCCTGCTAAGATCCCATTGTTAATAGAAACGACTAAGTATGCTGTATATGCCAGAGGGGAATATTGTATCTTTAGAGAATGAACATAAAAATGTCTTTCTCTTTAAGCCATGTATGGCTTAAATCTAAATCTTTAAACAGTTTTTTGGCATATAATTCATATATCATTTAATTCAATAGTTCAATCATATTAAAAAGAGCTATACAATCATGACTCTGTAATAAATTTGAGAATGTATTCTTCTTTCTTGTACTCATTGTAATTAGCTCCTGATTTTCATCAACCTCCCCTGCCATACCCCCAAGAAACCATTAGAGACTTACCTAACCTGGATTTCATATACAGGAGAACACACACATAAAAAATCTAAAAATGGAAAAGAACACTAACAACAATAGCAAAGTAAAACCGAGAACACCCTCAATCAAGGAGAAAGCAGGAAACATGAAACACTAGAATCAGATTAGAACGAGGAGAAGGGAGATCAAACACTAAAGAGCAGGATTCTAACCCAACAACCTGGGCAATAATCCACTGTCCGATGCGCCCTCTGTGATCGCCAGGCTGCTCGCAGGCCTGGTCGATGGTCAGAAGGGATGCACTGGAGGCTCGATCCACAGGTGCTTCCTCTTCAGTAAAATCTAACCCTTTCAAGAACGTACGCTTGGGCTTCTATTGAGAGATTTCACACCACTGGAACTTTTCAGTAAATACTCATTCATTGTTTCCTGCGAACGTTTATCACTTGGTTTTTCTAGAAAACCAAATTAGAGGGTGGATTGAATCAATAACTTGAAGCTCCACAGATGTATTCTAGGGTGTATTCGTCTGCGTACTTTGGAGAAACAAATCCACAGGAACTCATGTATAAGAGAGAGTTTTATGTAAAGAAAATGTGCATCACAAAAACCCAATGCTGCCCAAGCCCACAAGTCCAACATTAACCCATTAACCCAACACCAGTCCACAAAGTCCTCCACCTCACAAAACAGAGGCAATGATGCCAACTGCAGGAGGAAAGCTGAGTCAGTGAATGAGCAAGCATCTCAGCACTAGCAGGGGTCTCCACATGGCTGCTCCAGCACCCAGGGCTGCATCAGGATAGGTCCATTTAGCTTCTCCTTGGGGATGTCTTATAGGAAGTCAATCTTGCAAGCTGAAGCAGGGAACTGCTAAGGCAGCTGCACCCGGTGCAACCATCACAAAACAAGAGACCCGAGAATTAGAAAGGCGAGGCTCACCACCCATTTATCCCTCCGCCTTTCAATTAGCCCCACATGTGATTATCGGCCAGGCTGGCACAATTAACTAACTCATAGGCAATGCATTTTTTTTCTTGGAAAACATGAGTTTTCTAAAAACAGTTACTCTGTCTGCATATGTATCTATACACATAGCATATGGCACTTATGAATGTATACCATTACCTTATTTCCATGGATTACCAGTGGCAACATGGGCACTTAGCTCAATCTTTCTCGGAGTTTAGTACTCTATCTCTAATTCATATGCTGGGAACCGAAGATAGTGAAAATGAACTAATTCAGCAGTGATTATACGTCATGTTTTAATGGTCATTCTGTATCTCTATATAACACAACCAGTGCAAAAACTAGGAAAAAAGATAAAGAAAGCACCATATACTCCATATTCTAGATATCTGAATTGAAAAATAAAAATAAAAGAAATTAACTTCTTCCCAGGACCTCCTTTCCATTGGACCTGCCTTTGGGTTCTTGCTGGGACAGTATATAGAACAAGATTTTTCTAGATTTCTGTAGCTAGGAACATAGCAGATGGTAAAGAATAAAACCTTGGGGTGGACATGAGTGTGATTCATCAATGTCATGAGAATTACACTGTAATTTAGAGAAAGTTCTCAGCAAGGTGGATAGGTCCTTTTAGTAAAGATAATTTTCCCTTTCTTCATTCATATATGTATTTGTGTGGACTACAAACATTTTATACTTTTGGATTGAGGAATAATGCCCCTCTGAATTGAGTAGAAAAGGTTCAGAATGTCACTAAAACCTATAAATTACATCTCCTGGCAATTTATATGCACATAGCTCTCCATTATTCATGAACGCCTGCTTTACATTTGAGCGATCCATAGCTTTGCTCTTCTGTCTTCTCCCTTCTGTTTCTACCATGTTGGCATTTTGCTGCTCATTAATAGATTGTGGGAAGTAAAAAGAGAATACATTAATCGATGATTGTATCAATCAAAACAGAAGTTGCCAATGATATGAACATCCCATGGCAGATATTTACAAGGTAGATGTTGAAGGCAGTGGGAGGCAAGGAGTATTTCTGTGATTATACTTTCCCATCAGCAGATAGCGGTCAACTGGTTTTGGTTAGGCATAGTCAACACTCCAGAAGCACATTTATAGACAATGGAAGTCATATATCTTGGAAAGTTTTATTTTGAAAGGAAGCATGAGACAGAACTTGTTTTCAGAGAACCAAAACAAGACAAAGCTTTCAATCTGAATTTTATTTAGTTATTATTTTTGTGTGGACATTATTATTATATTATTATTGCTTTTATATTATATTATCATTATTGATTTTAACAGTTTTATTGGCAATTCTTCCACATATCATGAATGCAATAATAGTGCAAGCCTATTAGGAAGAGTTGTGCAATCATTACCACAATCAATTTTAGATCATTTCCTTCTTCCTTGTACTTACTGTTATTTGTGTAATTATTAATTTTTAATTGTGGCAATCACATACACAGCAAACCATTCTTCCATTCAATAATTTCTACATGCACACTTCATTGTCTTTGACTATATTATTCATAATGTGCAACCATAATTAACATCCGGTGTTTATAGCTCACTGCACGATCAGTACTGTGAGTACAAAGAGGTGGATGGCTACAGATAAATTCGGATGAGGCACCAGTTCCCCAAAGTGTTTGTTATGAGCTGTTATGTTCCACCGCAAAGAAGCTGTCTCCTACAGTCGGAGGCATCCATCATCACGTGGACCAATGTTTCCCAAAGCAGGCGACGTCACTACCTAAGGGGTGCTAGAAAAATCCAAGGGGGCTGCAAAAGCAGATACCTACACTTTATCCCACTCAAACAGAGGAGAAATTGTAAGGCTGGTGCTGGCCTGGGTGACGTCTCTTCTCTTTCCCATAGGCTCCCTGGGAGCTGGAACAACCTGGATAGCACCTACCAACCACCACAGCACTTGATCCGGGACTAGAGGCGATAGCACAACAGTTTGTCATTGTCAGGGGCTTGCGGACTACGGCGTTTTCTGAAAATGAGGCAGTAAGGCAAGTACATTTGAGACCTTATGATGTGACAACCAGATCTACCCATGGGCTTAGACCTCCATCCAATTAAAGGGATGAGTTTGCGGGAGCAGTTTCCACAGATTTGGGGTGGGTGGGTGCAGTATGTACTCCTGACCTTGTATAATACTAGCAACGAGTGCAAAACCTACTATCTGTAGCCAGATGTATTCTAGAAACACGGGGATGGGTAAAGTACCTGGAAAAAGCTATCACTGGGTAAAAGGAAAATACTGTTTCTGTGGAATAATGCTGGATCCTGAGTCATGATGGCCGAATAACTTGAAGAATGTAATCAATGCTACTGAATTGTTCAAGTCAAAGTTGTTGAATTGGTGTATGATCTACTGCGTAGATCCATATCATCAATGAGAAAGGAAAATAAATGAAAGACAAACTGCCACTGTGGTTTTCTTTTGTTCTCTTTCCAAATCAGCAAAAGAGGGCTGGCGTTTGCTGACAGTGGCAGCAGTAAGGTGAAGGCCTTGGTTTATGGACAATCAGCCTCGAGACGGAATGCAATCATTCGCTGTTCCCGGACTTAACACAAAGCCCCGGAACATCCTGGCTCAGCCTGCTAGATGTGAAGAGGTAGCTCCAGGGTCACACGCTATCTGGTGACTCTTAGAGCCCACCTTTAATGACTGCCTGGTACCATCACAACATGACAGTGATAGACATTTGAGAGGAAGGAACCACCATCAGGGATGACTCATTAGGACAAATTGCATCTTCATCTTTTCATTATTAATAATAACCATGGCGATTGTCTGGCGACCTTCCTTGCTTTATCATCAATATGATTTCCAATACATGCTATCTCCGGATTCCCACAACAGCTCTGTGAAGTAGGCAAGAACTGTAACTTATCAAGTTATTTCTGGGTTCCCAATTATCTGTGCAATTAATCTTGGTTACAGATGCAGTACTCACATTTGTATTGTCATAAAAATTATAAGGAACAGTTTTCTTTTCCTCCTTTCCTTTTTTTTTCTCCCCCCCAAAATAGCTTAAACTTCAGGACAGGTTGTTGAAATGCTTTCCTAAAGCGTGGGCTTATTTTAGCGATGCAGTTTTCTCAGATTAAGTACCTTGGTTCCGCATCAAAATAAAAGCTTGGGTGCCGTGAAGAATCCTTTAGAACGAGACACTACATCTTTAACATGCCTTCATTGCAGCTGGGTGAGGTGACACCTGGAGATTCTCTGAGAATGGCCAGGTGATCTGCTACATGTGTTCATTTATCTAAAACAATTTAGCGATTTACAGCCGTAACGTCTCTGGTTTGGTTGTCGCGAGGCATTTGCCAGGACTCTTTGATTTGGTCCACATCATATTTTCCTCTACATCAACGTCTCCTCGGAGCGGGATACTTTATCTGTTCTTGTGCCTGAGCCAAAAGTTACCCGTCCCCTTTGAGCAAATGAAAGGTAATGCTATATAAAGTGCACGCTTATAATTCTAGTCTTTGGCAGACAAACTTCATTGGTATGAAATTCAGATATCCTCTTATTAAACACTGTTAAATATTCCCTTCATTTTCAAGACAAATATGAACAGAAACACAACCAAACATGTACTGTATTAAAATCATTGATTCACAATATTTAAATTTTCAGCTAGCCTCCAATTAGCAGTCTTTCCAATATTTGAACAGAAGACCATTTTAATGTAATTACAAACACATTTTAGGCATCTAAATTTTTTGCATAATTAGTTCCCTATTAAACTATTTATGTAGCCCCTTTTCCATCAGAAACAGAGAAAGCAGAACAATTTTATTCCTTACTGTTACAATAATTAACTATGCAAGTAGAACAGCATATTAATAGAGTATAATTTGTTTACATTTAAAAGAAAATTGTGTTAGATTAGCATAGCAAAAGACTATTTCCATATCCAGGCAGTAATATGCAGGCCTAATAGCAATTTACAGTGTAGTTAAAGAATATTATTAATAAAGTAATACAGTGTAATTCTGTTTGCCCCCACCATATTTCACAATGTCCTTAATTACAGCTAATTCCATCGAGACTAATTTGGGTGTTATTAAGCAGTAGACACAGGAATCTTAAATACAATCTTTGCTAATAATGAATTTAGAAGTTACCACAGAACTCGTTCTTGTACAGCATAGGTACAAGATGAGCATTTGTATTTTCTCTCTGGAGTGAAATCTATAAACATACAAATATGTAATTGATATCTGAAAACAAGCATTCCTGGAGCCAATGCATTACTAACCACTCAATGAGAGGGTTCTGATAAATAAATATATTTAAGGGGAGGGTAAATGGAGGGTGACAGGTGACAAGGTGTATTATTATTCTAGAATTTTCTTAGGTGGAAATTCTCACTTATTAATGGTTTTGTTTTTTCAACTGAGGAAATAATGGGAGTGGTTCCCCTCCATTGTATACTAGTATTTTCCTTGAGATAAGTAAAGCATTAATAACTTTTCTTATTAAATACATATATTTCATTGGGCATGTGCTGGGAGCTACATATACATTGTCATTAGCCCACAAGGTAACCCTACAAGGTAGGTAATACACTGCTGTTTTACAGATGAGGAGCCAGGGTCTCAATGAGTTTATGGAATTCCTGGGAGGCTCAAAACCAAACTCATTGCCATCAAAGTCAATTTCAACTCATAGCAAGCCGGTTGGCTGTGTTAGTCTGGGTAGACTAGAGAATCAAATCCATGGACACACATATGTGTATAAGAAAGAGATTTATATACAAGAGCAATTGAACATTGAGGAAACATCCCAGCCCAGTCCAGATCAAGTCCATAAGTCTGATAGTAGCCCATATGTCTGATGTCAATCTATAAAGTCCTCTTCAGACTCACGAAACACATGCAATGACGAATGTAGAAGACCACAGGCCAGTGGGTAGAAAGTCTTTGGATCCCATGTCATGGGAAACATCTCAGCGCTGGCAGGGGTCTCTGCATCAAGGTGGGTCCATGTGTCTTGTCAGCAGCTATGTCTCCCAAGGTGTGAGCAGAGATTCTCCCACCTCCAAGGAGGAAATACCAGATTTCCCAGAATTCTCAGGAGAAGGCCATGCCCACACAGAGGCCTCATTGGCTATGATCTGATTGACAGACTAGATTCCACGTCTACATTCTTAATCCTCAAACTGACAAGTGATTATATAACTACCACATTGGCCAATGCAGAACTGGCTCTGTGGGGTTTCTGAGACGGTAACTCCTTATGGGCATTGAGAACTAGTGGTTTTGAACTGCTGATCTTGTGGTTAGTAGCCCAACTCATAACCATTGCACCACCAAGCTTGTGAGGATTCTAGCCATGACCTACCAAAACATATATGATGTCATGTCCAAAGAATGTAACATTAGACAGAGGGATAACAAATCTGTTTTTTAAGAAGTACAGACTAAACACTCCTTAGAAGCCAAAATGCTGAGACCTTGTCTCAAATACTTTGGAAATGTTATCAGGAGAGATCAATCCCTGGAAAAGGACATCCTAAATTAGAAGGTCAGAGAGAAAAGAGGAAGAGGAAGATCCTCCAGGAGACGGATCGACACAATGGCAGCAACAATTGGCTAACACATAACCACAAGGGTGAGGGTGGCAGAGGTCTGAACAGTGTTTCCTTCTGTGATAAGTAGGGTTGCCATGAGGCTGAACCTACCTGACCATACTCAACAATAGCATAAACCAAACTCATTGCTGTTCAGTCTATTTTGATGCATAGAAATTGGGTAGGAGGGACTGGAACTACCCAACTGGGTTTCCAAGGCTATAAATCCTTGTGGAAATAGATTGACATGTCTTTCTCCTTCAGAACAGCAAGGAGGTTTGACCTACCAGGGTTCCGAGTCAAGAGCTGTGGTTGTTAGGTACCGGAGAGTCAGTTCCAACCCATAGCAACCTTATGCACAACACAACAAAACACTGCCTGGTCCTTCCCCATCCTCACAATTGTTCCTCTCCTTGAGCCCATTGTTGTCGCCATGGTCTCAGTCCTGCTCCTTGAGGCCTTCCTCTCCTTCGCTGTCCCCCCACTTTACCAAGCCTGATGCCCATCTCCAGGTACGTTCTCTCCTGACAACATGGCCAAAGCACGTAAGACCAAGTCTTGCTGCCATCTGGCCACACTTCTTCCAAGACAGATTGGTTTGCCCTTTTGGCAGTCCCTGGTACTTTCAGTATTCTTCTCCAGCACCGATCAAAGGCATCGGTTTTTCTTTGGTCTTCTTCAGTCAATGTTTAACTGTTATATGCACGTGAGGCAATTAAGAATACCATGACTTGGGGAAGGTGCATCTTACTCCTCAAAGTAACGTCCTTACTTTTCGACACTCTAAAGAGGGCTCCTGCAGCACATGTATATAATGCAACTCGTCTTTTGAAGGACGTGCTTGCACTGAAAACCTTATGCATAGCCAAGAGCTAGGCTTCTTCAAAACACAGATTTGACAAATATCATCCTGTGTCTTTTTCTTTTAAGAGACTATACCTCTCTTTTTTTTTTCAAAAGCGGTTTGAAATAATTTCCCCAGATGTTGCTTCAGTAACACTTGAGTATGTTTTCCAACCATCTGATAAGGAATCAGGTATGTTCTCCCACTTTTGACTTCAGTATAGGTGCAGAACCAGTGAGGAGTCAATTGATGGCAACGTGGTAAAAACCAGCAGAAGTATGACAATGATCTGACTGTTCTTTTACTATACTTCTCTATTAATTCTTCTTCTTGTTGTTATTAAAGCAAAAATGGACTAATGAATGTAGTTGAAATAACTCCGGCTGAAATTCCAAATGATGTGAATTCTAGATCTGCTTTTGCTTCTATCTGGCTGATTCAAGAATCAAAACCGAGCATCTATAATTTTTGAAAAATTGAAAGCTGGCACGGAAAATATTTAAAGATCCTTTGGTATTTCATTAACATAGATCAACAATTACTGAGTTTTCAGTTTGCTGGGGATTTGGCACCACTCTGTTCAGACTTTGCTTGTCAGCTTTATCACCTACCAGTCCGGTACTTTCTGTCAATTAGGATGGGGTTACATTAGAAATGCATTTCTTATTAGAAGGAGACTGGGGCATGTAGTAAGTTATGCCTATTGGCTGCTAACCACAAGGTCAACAGTTTGAACCCACCAGCCACCCCATAGGTAGAAGATAAGGCTGTCCACGCTTGTAAAGATTTACGGTCTTGGAAACCCAAAGGGCAGTTCTACACTTTCCAATAGGGTTGCAGTGAGTTGGAAATCAATTAGAGAGCAGTAGGTTTGGTTTATATTTCCTTAGTAGGTGTGCTGGCAGGGTTCTCTAGTGGAACAAACCCAGGACATTTATGAATATATATATTAGTCATATACATATAACTTAGCCATGTATATATATGCAGGCCACACAGCAGCTGAGTTCTGCTCACTTTTGTGGAACAGTTAATATACTGAACGTCCTTCAACTCACATGGCCTGCTGATCCAAGATCAAGGAAGCAGACAGCAGAGTCTGCCCTCTAGGCAAGGCAAGCAGGGTGGGGCAGCCACAACAGGAAGTTGAGAAGTTGAGGTATAGCAGAGGCCAGTAGTGTGGGAGCTTAGTTAAGCAGGTCCCAATGAAGTCTCAAGCTCTAGGGATACACAGCAAGGCAACATGATCCTTGAGTTTGCTTGGTCCACAGCAGCACAGCACATGACTGAAGCAAAAGACTAGCTCAGGCAGCAGCACACTGGTCCAATCCCCAGGGAGAAAGAGAGAGGGAGGCCACCCGCAGAAAGCATTTATCTTGGTTGCCTTCCAATCAGACTGCAACCTGATTAAACTCCGCCCATGTTCCTATGGAAGCCTAGTTGGCAAAAAAGACCTAACTATCACAGTAGGGATAGTTAATTAAAGGGCAAGGGAGTTTTTTAGAGGGCAGGAAGAAACTGTTCTGGCTTGCAGCCACTGGAGTAGGTGTCAAAGCTCTGGTCTTTGACAACTTAACTGGAAATATGGGCTTAGATAAATCACAAATACTCAGAACAGTACTTTCTGATAGAATTACCAGCAATGATGGAAATACTGTACCTATGCTCTTCGATATGGTAGCCACTACTTACATGTGGCCTTGAGTGTTCTAAATGGGATCAAATATGATCAAGGAATAGAATTTTAAGTAGTTTAATTTAAATAACCATATTATTAATGGTTTCTTATTGAATATGTAATCCTAGAATATCTACCACTTTGCTCATAAATAGGATAAAAATTACTTGTCTTTATTAAACCTCTTCATGGTTTGATACTGTATTTGTTTAAAATCAGGAAAGGTGTGAGCCAGGGTGGTATCCTTTCACTGTACTTGCGCAATCTGTAGACTGAGCGAATCATCAGAGAAACTGGCTTATAGAAAGAAGAATATGGCATCGGGATTGGAGGAAGGCAGAGTAACAACCTGCAATTTTTTGATGACACAACCTTGCTTGCTGAAAGTGAGGAGAACTTGAAGCACTTGCTGATGAAGATCAAGGATTGTAGCCTTCAGTATAGATTACAACCAAAGTCCTAACAACTGAATCAATTGGTAACATCATGGTACATAGAGAAAATGTTGAAGTTGCTATGGATTTTGTCTTGCTTGGATCCACAATCAGTGCTCATGGAAGCAGTAATCAAGAGATCCAAAGATAAATTGCTTTAGGTAAATCTGCTACGCAAGGTCTTTTCAGAGTTTTGAAAATCTAGAATGTCGCTTTGAGGACTAAGGTATGCCCAAGCCAAGCCATGGTATTTTCCATTGCTTCATATGCATGTGAAAGCTGCACATTGAATAAGGAAGCCCAAGGGTAATAGATGCATGTGAATTGTGGTGCTGGAGAGGAATACTGAAAGTACCAGGTACTGCTAAAAGGATAAAAAGATCTGTCTTGGAAGAAGTAAGGCCAGAGTGATGCTTGGAGGCAAAGATGGTGTGTTAGTCTGGGTTGACTAGAGAAACAAATACAAAGACACTCATATGTGTGTAAGAGAGAGCTTTATGTCAAAGAGCAATTGTATATTGAGAAAACATCCCAGCCCAACCAGATCAAGTCCATAAGTCTGATATTAGCCCATATGTTCATCACTAGTCCATAAATTCCTCTTTAGACTCACACAGCACATGCCATGATGCTGAATGCAGGAACATCACAGGCCGGTGGGTGGAAAGTCCTGTGGATCTAATGGCAGTGGACACATCTCCAGGACTCTTGCTGCCATCAGTCTGGCTCCATGTGGCTTGTTGACAGGAAAGTCTAGCAGAGAGAGAGGGCGCCCTGCCTCCAGGGAGAAAGAGAGGAAGTTCCCAGAATCCTCATGAGAAGGCCACGCCCACAAGGAAGCCTCATCATGCTGTGTCCTCTTTGACAGGCTAGACTCTACCCCTTCACTCTATTTATCAAGTTGACAAGAGATTATGTAACTACCACAGATGATTACATCACTACCATGGATTGCAAGACTTCCAAGCCATACTTTGGTCATGTTGTTCAAAGATAACAATCTCTGGAGAAAGCCATCATGCTTGGTAAAGTGGAGGGGCAGTGAAGGAGAGAAAGGCCCATAAGGAGATGGATTGACCCCATGGGGGCAACGAGGGGCTCAGGCATAGGAACAATTTTAAGTACGGTGCAGGACTGTGCAGCGTTTCAATCTTTTGTGCATAGGGCTGGTAGGGGTTGGAGCTGACTCAATGGCATCTCACAACAACAATGAGCTATTTCAGCACTTTCTGGTTGGCACAAATGGTGACATACTTGACCCCTTGTCGGTTGGTGATTTGAGCCCATCCAGAGGCACCTCAGAAGACAGGCCTGCTGATATGCTTCTGAAAGGGCACCACTTTGAAAACTCCAGAGAGCAGTTCTATTCTGCACATGCAGGGTGGCTGTGAAATCAGATTGATAACAACTAGCCCATCAACAGTGCTATGACATACAGATATAGGCTTAAAGGAGATCATGTGTGGAATGCTTTGTGAACTTTAAAGCATCCCTCAACTATAGGTCATGAATGACAACTGTTATCATGAAGCCAAGCATAGTCAGTCACCTCTTACATGCAGTAGAACGTCCCTCTGCACACGGGCAACCTTGACCTTTATAATTGCCTTCTACTTGCAAGTTTTCCATAGTTGTGTTGATCTGTGATATCCTGTTTCCTAGGGGCAGATGACAGTCATTGCAAGTTTAATTACGTATACGATGGGGGAACCAAAATAGATAAAAAGGCAGGGAGTCCGGAGAATTAGATTCTAATTGTAATGTTGCCATTGACTAACAGTGTCACCCTGGCTTCCGATAAAGCTCCGGGAACCAATTTTCTATAAGCTTTGACCAAGGAAGTTCTCTAATTGTTTACAGGCTCATAAAATGTTGTCAAGGAAAAAGAACCCCAGAGAACATTTTGACAATCCCCTTTTCTTTTTCAAGGAGAAGATACTGAGGCCTGGAGGTCCATAATTTGTCCAAGATCACTGAAGTAGATGGTGGCAGACCCAGGCTTACGACTCGGGTCTCTTGTCCACTGAACTCTTATACTACCACTGGGTAATCCATCAATAGGCGGGGAGCATCACTGTGGAATGCCATTGAAGATAGATAGCAAATTGGTGATCACACATCCCCACAGGACTTTAATCACAATTCTATAAGAGCTATATAAACCCTACTGTAATTAGCTTACCACCATGAGGTAGGTTCATTCATGGAGCACACATTCCATTTAACTAGCTGTGTGCACCGCCGAATTCACATTTGTGAAGGAATGGGGAGGGATGAGGAGATCTCCAAGGTCCCTTCCAGCTTCGAAAGCCTGCAATTCTAAGACTCACACAGAGAATTCTCAAAACATACAAGTGAATTCCTACTTTATATTTGACAGTAGTTCTGACAAAGATCTGAAGAGCAACGATATATATGTGTCTGAGTACGTGATCCCATCTACAGAGACGATTGGCTTACATATTATCTGCAGGATCCTTGTGTTAAGTGCAGAGCCTCAATGGGGGCTAAAATCTCTAGGTCACAATGGGCTCAAGTAGAGGACCAATTGTAAGACTGGTATAGGACCAGGCAGTGTTTCCTTCCATTGTGCCTGGGGTCGCTATGGGTCAGAACTGACTCCATCATGGTGCCTATAGCAATGACAGCAATGAGCAACTTTCTTGGTGCACCCAGTTCCTGATGGTGTCCCAATGGATACGAAGCAATGCACTTCCAACAGATGACGTATTGAAGGAAATAAAATTCACCACGCAGAAGATGAACATCCCAAGACTTTTGGACATTTCTCATCTTAGAGTTTTTAGAGAAAAAAATCGGCGGTAGAAGCCAGCCCAACTTATTCATTTATTTAAGGGGACTCAAAACAGGCTAGCGCTGTGATGGGGAGACTCATGAAAGCAGTAGCAAAGAGCTAGCAATTTAATTTCTTAGGCAATGGGGAGTCATTGCCGACTTTGGAGCAGGCACATGGTCAGCTCTGAGTTGCAGTGCAGGAAGGTTTCCCTGGCAATGACATGTAGCAGGAATTAGCAGGAAAACAGAAAAGAGATCGGAGACAAGAACAAGATGAACAAGGATGACAGCCTCAGCGACGGGAGCAAGGGCCCAGAGGAAGGCAGTCATACAATCCTCATGAGTTGTGTGACGTTCAAAGGGACTCTCACGAAGGCCCACGCTGGGAAAGGTGGTGGTGCCAGAGAACACTTGGGGGAGAAAGTTGAAAGGGGGAGGCCCTCCACATTACTCCTATGCCAAATACCTGGCAATATTTCCCTTCTCAATCTTTTTCTCTCTAATTTTTTAAAGGTGCTTTTATCTTCTTTCTTTTTAAAATGAGTGTAAGCTTCTGAGCTCCTTGAAGGAAGGGGAGTAGAAAACCCAATCTTTCTCCTCTGAACTGCTGGTGGTTTCAAACTGCCGACCATGAGAATCTCAGCTCAACACATAACCACTAGACCACCAGGGTCAAAAGGATAGGCTTATGAAAAAAAGGCAATCCTTAATGAAAATGTTGGGGTAATTTTCTAGAGTCAACCTAATTTAATCAAGTGGGGTTCAGGAGTGAGACAGGAAATAAAAAAAAACTTGGAGAAGAGTTTTGTTTTGTTTGTTTGTTTTATTTTAACCTGATTTGAATTCTTAAAATAATCATTTGTTTAATTAACTAAAGGTATTGTTACTCTACAATGGAACATTCCAAGTTGCTGCCACGTGGAAATGGTAGGATGTGTTCAAAGGTCAGAGGACATACCCAAAGGGTGCTTGGTGTCCACAAAAAGAAGAGTCATCCAAAGATGCTTGAGTGGGGTTAGCAGGAACCTCCTGATGCTGCCTCATAGGCTTAGCCATTAAAGGATTCCTGGTGGCCCACTGGTAAAATATTTTTAGCTAACCAAAATGTTGAAAGTTCAAACCTACCCAGCAGTCACATAGAAGGAAGACCGACAGATAGCTATAAAACATGGCAGTCCAGGAGACTCTCTGGGGAAGTTCTCTGTCCCCTGGGGTTGCTATGTGGTTGCTATGTGTGAGCTGAAAATCTACTTGATGTAGCTGCTCAATGGCTATTGATGCTGCAGGCCTTGCCAAATCAAACCCTTCTAATTCAAGTCAAACTGTTAAGGTTTTCCAAGACTTGGGGGAACACAAGTAATTTTATTTACCTTCTTCTCTTAAACTGATAAAATATTTTATCAGTTTGATAGCAAAAGTGCTGTCCCAAATAAAGGCAGGAACTATTCCCTGACTGCAGTGAGTACGCTGAAATCTTATCAATCACAACGTGGCAGAAAACCCACCAGCTCTGAGCCCGAGTTAATCAAATTAGAAGGTGTCTGCCATTCTTTGCCTGGCTAGCAGGAAATTAAGTTTCACTGAAGCATTTGGGTCATACCCTGAGTAGCTAAGAATGATCTTGTAAGATAAATCTACCATATTCGGTTACTTTGGGGCATTGACCTTTTTTAGATTACTTTTTTAGAGTGAAGAGGTTTAACTTTTTAAATTTATTACTTTAAGATTTCATTTACTTATTATTATTTCTATTTTATTTATTACTTTTTTGTAGAGTGAACACGCTTAAGGTAACTTTAATATTTTACACGCTGTTCTAGTTGTAGCGTTCTGGTGAACCAAGTGGTCACTTTGGCAATGTCTCTCATAAAGTCAGAGAGAAAACTGGGAAGATACAACCAACTAACCAAAACAAAACCCCCAAACTGTATGAATGTTTTCTCAAGTGTAATTAATTTTATGTTTCAAGTGAGTACTGTTTTAACTCTTAAAGAGTACTCAGCTCTGACAGGGAGCAGCAGCAGCTAATTTGAAATGGAATAAGACGGATCTGCCGCCACAATAATTGCTCTGTATATTTTTTTTAGTTACATTCACTTTTCCTTTTCTTTCACCCATTTCTTTCCAAACGCTACTTAAGACTGAAAAAATCCAGCTCACTGCCATCAAGTTCATGCCGACGGACTCATAGTTCACATATAGGACAGGGTAGAACTGCCCTTGTGAGTTTCCAAGACTGTAACTCGTTAGGGGAGTTAACTGATGCCGCAGTGAACAACCCCATGTGGAGCCACGATTCTAGCTTGTTCTCTGTTTCATGTCGCGAGTCTCTCAGCTCCCACCTTCCAGTGGTCAGTCCTTTTAAGTCAACACCCTTTGGGAACGTTCTCTGGCTTTTCAACAGATTTGAAAAGCATCCTTCCATTTATGCAGAGGAGCAGCTTGAAACATTCCATGGTAGCGTAGCAAGAACTCTAGTTAGACAAATGATTTTTAAAAGAATTTGATTAAGGCTAAAGACAAATATGAGGTGGATTGACTGAAGAGTTACTTTCCAAGTTGATATTTCCCATTTCAAACCTGAACTCTACCTGATCAAATTAGATTCAATTTAGAAAATTGCCCCACCAATCACTCCCCTCTCCCATCCAGATGCCAGAATTGGACATCAGTAGTCCTGCCTCTCCTATCTACCCCTCTTTTCTTCTTTCGTTGATGCGGTGAGAAAGATGCTCGGTGGGTGCTTCGTTTTGGTTTTAAAATGAAAATTCAGAAGGGGAAGAAAAGGCCTGTCATGCTAATGTATGTCACTGAGGCTTGTCAGGCTCTGGATCACCCACATTTGACAGTTGGGATTAAGGTCGGAGTTTGGACATTGGCTATTTCCTGTTTCCTCCCCCATAATTTTGACTTCCTGAACAAAAAATAACCATGTATGGTGTCAGAACCCCCTAGATCCTGAAGTTCGTGTGAGCAGATGGAGCCCCAGTACCTCAACGAGGATTGGGCAGTCTGTACCTTCATTTTTATTTCTTAAACTTTGCACTTTTCAATTCCATTCAAAGTTGCCTAGTCAAATGTAATCTTTGTGCTTACAAATAAATTCAAGCAGCTTGCTACTGTTTGTCACAATTTTTCATTCGGGGCTTTAGCATCGTGCCTTCTTTGAGGAAAAGCCACATTTTACATTCATAAACCATTGCTTGTTGTTCATTTCACCCTGTTCCCACGCGCCACTCCAAATGCATTCCTGAGTGACCCCACGTGTCAGCACTATAGCATTGTACAGTAAATAGAGTGTTTTGCTTCATAAATCAAGCATAGAACTTATAGCCAACTTCAGCATAAAAAAAATAAAGTCACTGAAATAATATGGCCCAGCTGCAGGAGGTAGACATTGTACTCATAAAGCTAGCCTTAAATTACTGACATTTAAATCCAGATTTGACAAAGCTAAGACTATTTTAGAGGAGTCTGAGTAATCCTCATGAAATTCCAAGTTTTTCCTTTTGTTGTTGTGAAGGAGATTCATGTTTAAAAGGAAAGGGGCTCAATTTGATCCCCAATTGCTGTTATCTTTGATGATATCAAAAAGGCACTCGGGTGGCCAGTTCTCTGAATTATGCAAGTCACTTTGCACATCATGTAATTTCCCTTTGGGAACCTGCTCGCTGGGGCACAGCACTCTTACTTGATTGTGTCAATCAGCAGTAAAATGCGAAGGTGATTTGGCGAAATTCAGGTTTGGATTTCTCCCCCTTCTAAATCAGATTGAGCACGAACGTCTCTCCTGGAGGGTGTCCAAAGATAGAAACAAATTTTATTTCAAGCAGCAATTTGTATTTCTCTGTTGGAAAAAGGAAGTTGAATTGGGCTATTGGCCCGAATTCCAGTTTTCACCGCTCACTGTGAGTCTCTCTTCATAGGTAGCGATTTTTGCATTCACATTTTAAAAATTTAAAATTAATCCAGAAGAGCTCAACATGTACAGTGTTGTCTCTGAAAACATGCTTGGAAAACCATCTCTAATGGAAAGACCGGGACAATGGAGAATTGTCAACATATCAGATGGTGTCGGCCATAATCTAGTTTAGCTGGCTAGTTTAGTTAACTAGTTCACGCAATACAATTTATGGAAATAATTTAGAGTTGTTTTATTTCCCCATTAAAGTGCACTCTTCCCAATTCTTTCCCACCCCCTCCCACCCTCCCTGCCTCGGTCCCTCCCTCCCTTCCTCCTTTCTTTCCCCACTTCTTTTTTTATCACTTAGGAAAGCAACAGATAATTCAATGTTTAAAACAAATGCAATTATGAGAGTATAAGAATTAATGAGAGATGGGAACAGCTAATGTCTATATTTTATCACTTTTGCTTGTAGATTGAAACATATTACCACTTTTTAAAAAGCACTTATCTGATAATTGCTAAATAAATTTGACTAGAATTAAAAAATATTTTAATATCCTTTCTTACAGGTAATGTCTTTGTTCACCCAAGATAGAAGAATCCAAGGACATATTAATGTCCCCCCAAATTGTCTTCTGGAATTCAATGACTTCTTTCGGGAAGTAGCAATATCTTCAAATTAACCTCATTTAACACGAATGGACCAAAAAAATGTTCAAAAATTTATGTAGTTCAAAAATTGTCAGATTTGTTGAAATGAATAACGTGTTTGGATTTTTGGAAGACCTTTACAAAATTTGAACCTCCTGCAGTTCCATTTGGTGTAAAGAATTGTACTATAAACAAGAAGCTCCATCTGTACTTTTGAAATAACTATTCAGTTTTCCATTTCAGCTCTCAGACAAATTGACGTGGCAAACTGTAAAGCAGAAGTAAGTGTTCAAAGAAGTTCAAGAGTAAACATTTAGTCAATTCATCTGCTCTGATGGAGAGAAACTAGTGCATAGGAATACATGGGTCTGAACAGAGGTTCTGGAAGGTGATGAAGACTCTTGGACTCATGGTTTTATCCATAGAATCAAGTCATAACCAGAATATGAATCTGCTCCTAGTGGCCATCGTATTTTTGTAAAAAGTTTGTTACCTATATAAGTAAGTGAGAAAACATTTATATTGAAATTTCTTTTATAAACTTTATATTCTGGATCTTTTTCCTAATTACTTGTACCACTGTTTTGGTCTCCATACTTGATGAAGGGAAACAATAAATAAGCAGGAGAATAAGATGATACTGGTTGGTGAAGACTTGGGTGCTAGAGATCAACACATAGGCTAGAGTGCTGGTTGACTCCTATTTGCTTTTAATGAGTCAGAGTTTTGTAGAACATCTATGCTCTAGGCTTCCTGAGAGGTGCTTAGTGATTTTCTTACAGTGGGTGTTGTCATTTTTAAACTAAAATATAAGGCAAACATAAAGGTGGGACAATGAATTAGCCTCAGGGAGAATATTTCCTACAGCTCATTCTCTTGAACTCAATTTTGTCCTGTCTGTCACGTGCTGTTCAAGGACCCATGGCCTGGTCCCTGGTTCTTTCTCATTCTGCCCGAGGGCAACTGTGTGCTCCTGGCAGATGCACATACTCACGGTGTCTGCAAGGAGTGCAGTATGTTCTCACGTGGAGCCCGCTGTCATTTCTCCTCATTCACCTTCTTATTTCCATGCATACAATGTGGTCCCTCATTCTTGGCTGTGTTCTCTCCAGACTTCTGATAGCACATGTGATCCTATCAGGGGTTAGGAAAGTAATACCTGTAACTGGCATTATTACCTCAAAAGTAGGAAGAGTTGATTTTATGCATTCCCATGGTGGTTAATCTATGTAAACTTTTATTGGATCAGTGCCATCAAACTTAGGTAAGACCGTGTCAGTTATTGACCAACACAATGTTCCTTTCAGATGAAGAGACAGTTCATTTTAAACCTCTCTGACATATGGACTGCCTGTTTGGCACAAGCTATTTATTATGGAAATACCATGAAATGCCACAGGTCCTCTTCTCACAAGTGACGTCGTGGTGTCACCCGGTCTATGCTTTCACATATCTTTAGAAATCAACATCTGGTGATCATCAGACAGATCCTCTCACAGGTGGATTATTTCCGTTCAATGTGATAAAATAGAGAGCAAAGACATTTAGAATGAGATTAAGAGAAGGGTATTAGCATTCATTGGCAATTAATTCTCACCCCCTACCCCCCCATCCCCTAAAGCCCCCAAAATACTACAACCCTAATTGGTGATGTAATTGTCTTCATTTTACTCAAGAGAAACCAGAGATCCAAAAAGGATGAATGCTTGGTCCAGGGTCACACAGAGGCAACCAGCAGCCTCTCCGTTTACTCCCCAAGCCCGGAAACAGGACCGTCCCAAGAAGAAAGCATCTGCTGGTCCGAAATCTGGGTCAACCTCTTGTGAAAACACCTCCTTTACTTCCCATCAGAATATCGACGGAACTTGCCCTTGTGGAGTGTCCTACCATTTCTACAGATTTGGGGGGATGGAGCCATTCTGCTTCCCTCCCACTCTTTGAGATGGGTGACCTTATAGTCTTCATCAATCTCGTTTTTCACATAGACCAGAGTTTGCTAAGAAGTTCCTATGTGTGTTAGTCAGGGTGGTCTAGGATGAAAGTACCCAACTTCAAAAAGTTTGTTGAGAAAGGCCATTCTATTTTAATTCCATTTTTCTGTTTTGGAGGCATCAAATTGTTCATGAATAAATGGAATTAAAAGATAACGTAATTTTCCCACAAAATTTTTGGAGTCTTCTGGTATGTATGGAATACATACATGTTTATATATACAGGTATATGTATGCTTAATTATTCATCTCTCTCTATATATATACACACACATATATACACACACATATATACATATATACACATATACACACACACACACACACACACACACACACACACACACACATATATATGGGATTGGCGTACATGATTGTTGAGACCTGGAAAGTCTAAAATCAGATTTCTGTGGTGTTGTGACCCTCAAACCTGTTAATCAGCCGATAGAAAGAGTGAGGAGTGAAGACGTTATGGCAAATGTCTATTTATAATCTGGAGGCAGATTCTCCCCTGGGATAGCTCTCTTTTCCCTTTAAGGCCTTTCACGGATCAGATGAATCCTGTTCACATTAAGAAGAGCATTCTGCTTTATGAAAGCAGCTGATTTTACCACGGGTGACTTTCTAGTAATTCGACATAATAGGTGCCCTGCTGTCATGGGTACTCCCGGGGATCTGTTAGAAACACTACCTAGCATTCAATACTTTAAAGCCAAGGCAGGGGACAGAGGCAGGAAAACTTCCATTGAGTCGTAGATTCCTTGATTTTCTTTTCTTTGAGCCAACTCAAAAATAACCAATGTGAGGCAAATTGTAGCTTATGGTGGGTCTTCACCTAAGTCTTTAACTTTTTGCTACACTGGATGACATGAAACAAGTTCCAACAGGGGGAACAGTAGAGACCTGGTAGGAATTTTGAACTTTGGGAATACCTTAAGCACCACCACCCCCATTTTTTTTCTTGGTCACTGTGCTCTGAATCTACCACTGAATTACCATGTTTCCTTGGTTCATGTTAACAACACCTCCTCTGTCTGTCATCACTGCCTGTGCACCGTCAAGGAGAATGGCTCATCAACACATAATAGCACAACTCAGCTTCGCCAACATGTAAACCCAATAACCAGGTCTATGCCAAAAATAACGGTCATGTTGGGCAGTGAATGATGTTTTCATTGTGCTCACGTGCTCATAGGACTTGTCTTCTCTGGAGCATAGGGGGCTTTGTTTCTGAAGATGGTTGACCACATACAAGCTCTGTGAGCCACCCGGAGCTAAGAGACCAGGTGGTTGTTTTGGTTCTCCTTCAGTCTGTGTGGCTTCTCCCTTCACATTTCATATACATGCTCTTAAAGGTTGTCACATTTGTGTACAGACTTCATGTGCTTATAGCATCTCTTTGTCTAGTTTAACTCTAAGTTCTTTTAGGTAGAAAGTGCCTCTATTGAGATTTCTAACAGCACCTACCGTGTTTCCCCGAAAGTAAGACACCTCCCCAAAATAAGACCTACTTACAGTTTTGCCTCTCGCTGAAATATTAGGCATACCCCCCCAAAATAAGACCTCCCTGAACATAAGGCCTCCCTGATAACAAGGCCCCCCGGAACTACTGCAACTCTGGACTCTGGACCGTAGCGGCAAGCGCCACCATGCAGCTCACTGTTGGCCACAGCGCAGCCAGAGCAGACAGGAAGTGTGAGTAAGTGCACCATAGATTATGAGTAAATGTACCATAGATTGTTGTACATGGAAATAATGGTAGTAACAAGAAATTTTTGATACTGTAGGATTCACAGTTTGTCTGGTTATGCTGGTTTGTCATGACAACTACTACCATACTGTATACAGGTAATAAATTTCCTTTTGTGTTGTTCAACAATAAATGTGTACCGTATTCTTCTTCATGGAAAAATAAGATATCCCCTGAAAATAAGACCTAGCGCATCTTTGGGAGCAAAAATTTAAAAAGACGCTGTCTTATTTTCGGGGAAACAGGGTAGTAGCTGATAGTTGCATCAAACTAACCCAACTTAAGATGCCCATAATCTTTTATTTCTCAATATGTCTTGGAAGCACCTTTTCCTCTCACCTGAAGAAAGGGGTTTTGTGATAACAGCAATACGTCACAGATTTCTGCCAAGAGTGGCAGAAAACCAACAGTGTCAGTTGCGGGGAAAGTAGCAGGAGGAGGAGACTAAGGCTGAGGGAGAGGTAGAAGTAGGATGATGGAGGGATGTTGGGGAGCAGGGCCTGGGAGGATGGAGAGTGGGGTGGGAGGAGGACACATATCATCCTAGCAATGAACGAATGTAATGGATGCTCGAGAAGGTATTTAAAAATGCTCCCTTCACATACTTTCTATTGACTACTTCATACTCAAGCAGAGTCCCTGAGAAGTTCATGTGGTCTGCTGAATGAAAGGCTCAGGGTTTGAGGCGACCCAGAGGCACCTTTGAAGACCTATCTGGTGAACCGCTTCTGAACTCTAGGCCACTGAAGACTCTCTGGAGCACAGCTCTGCTCTGGCACACGTGGGGCTGCCAGGAGTCAGCGCCAACTCAAGGGCAAGTGTTTGGTTGTATGTCAAAGGCTCGATATGTCAAGCACAAAATATGCATACATAAGATAGGGCCCTGATTTCTGAGAGCTTACATATGGTAGAGGAAAGAGAGATCTAGACAAATAAGATCAACAAAATCAAGCGTGGGCAGATTACTCTGTGAACATAGAAGAAGCGATTGATTGATTGGCCGATTGATAGGGTAGGTCAGGAATGTGTTCAGTAAGGAGGGCTCTTAAAGGTTTCCCCCTGGATATGAGTTGGGGAAAAGGTGGAGCATTTTACAGAAATCAAGCACGGCTCCCCCACGCCTTACCAGGGACTTGTAGAATAGACTTCAACTAGGGTCTAATGTGCTGTGGGTACAAAGGTCACACAACTTGAGCTAGTGGTCTGTAAGGGCAAAGCTATTTATGAAGTACCTTGTCTAGGTGGTAGCCAGAGGTGAGCAGAATTGTACCTCGAACTTGGACTACTGCATGTCAATCCATCGGCCAAGAGGACTGGGAAGGAAAGAAGGGCTCAGATACTCTACTCATGCTAAGACTGGTCGAGCCTTTCTGTCTTCATTTCAATATCAACAAGCATGAATGGAGCATTTACTGGGTGTACTACTGTCAAAAGAGGAGGTATTAATAACTCTGGGATTAGTATTCTCCTTTTCCTTTCCAGAAACACAGGTTTGATTCCGGGCCAATGCGCCTCAGGTACAGCCAACCACTGTGGGAGGTTAGTGAACAGGTTTCAGAAACAATTCTCCACTAAGATGGACGAGAGAGACAAACCTGGCAATCTACGTACCCAAATCTGCTACTGAAAATGTGTGGATCACAATGGCCGCATCCGCAAGTCATCAGAGAGAATGGTGCGGGGGGCCAGACAGCGTTTTGTTCTGTTGCTCACAGTTGCCATGAGCGGGGAGCTAACGCCACAGCAGCTGACACTGATATGAATCAAAACTGGAAATATACAGAGAGAGGAGGCACTGTGTTTAAAATTCAAGGACTCGCAAAGCTACAAGGACACAGAAGAGCACACTTAGGGAGCAGTGGGACGATGCTATGAGAAAGTTTGGGGTTCAATGTTGCGATGTCCCCCACATAACAAAGTGGGCAGAAGCCCTTTTCCTCCAGAATGTAACACGGTGCTACTATTTAAGACCCTGGGGGCTCAGTGGGGTCTGAATCAACGTGGCGGATTGCTGAGTGAACACGCTGCAAACACAGGCACGAGACGCCATTACGTTTCATGCCATTGTGTTTCCTCCTCTTTCCTAGAGAGGTAAGCAATTGCTTGCGGATGCCAGAGCGTTCGTGAAAGGAGGAATCTTGAGACCAGTCTGGGATGTGGTCCAGAAAGGGCATAAATAGTTAATAGTCAAACCTTGGACCTGCTTGGAACCTTTGGAGGCAGCCAGCAAATTGAACGCAGCAGCGAGAAAAAGCCGAGTCTGCTCACCCATGGAAACAGTCGAGCTGCCACAATGTGCACAAGGTGCAAGTAACAGATCAGCCTTCCGAGGGCCCTGCACACGCTGCACATTGCGGCGGTCTCACCTCGGTCGCAGAGCCTCTGCCTCACAGCTGGGCTGAAGGAATTAGCTTGCACACTAGAATATTAATGTCAGCATCTTTTATCACATGGGCTGGGGATTTGCAACCATTTGGAGAAAACACACACACACACACACACACACACACACTCCCTCCAACTCTGCTTCTGATGATCTGTGATTTAGAGACAGGGCAAAGTTATCAGTAAGAGGGAAAAAAATCTGCCATCGAACACATTGGTGACAGTCTGAAGAAGAAAATATAAGTTAACATATCTGGAATGCTTTCTTATTTTTAAGGAAGCATGACAACCTAAAAACAAACCAAGGGCTAAGAAAACCCTTCAGAAGACGCGTTAGAAAGATGCATAGTCAATGCGAAGACTGCTTTTGGACTTCCATCCCCAGCGACACTCCCTGGCCATAAACAGGATCACCATCGAGGGTCAGGGACATTTTGTCTTTCTTTGGAGTGTGTACTGCTATTTGACCTAGGAGAGGGCAAGTGGTTAATGTGCGTGGTGCGCAACAAAAGGTGAAGCATTTAAGTCTACCCAGAGGAGCCTTGGAAGAAAGGCTTGGTGATCTACTTGTGAAAAATCAGCGGTTGAAAACCCTTTGCAGCACAGTTCAATTCTGCTCCGAGCAAGGTCACCATGACTTGGAGTTGACCTCAATGCCCCAAACAAGGAAGAGTAGTCTATTTCATCCATCTCATTAGGACTGGTTCACAATCTAAACCGGAAGACTTGGGGAAAACAGAAAACTAGGGCAAAAAAGTAATCCATGGGTAAGCTCCACCAGGTAAGGACATAAGGCAGCGGATGATAACAAGGTACAAGAGAGAGATGTGGAATTTGACATTGAGGACCAGTGTCTCTGGGCCTGCAGCATCTTATACCTGTAGAATTGTTGTTCACGGGGACTGCGGCGACTCGTGGTGAGCTTCTCCACAGTTGAATGCAATCCTGTCCGGTCCTGCATGGCTCTCCTGAGTGGTTGCATTGTGATCCACTGGGATTCCGTTATTTCACCAAAGGAGGTCAGCAGGCCTCTCCCCCCAGTCTGTCTTAGTCTGAAAGCCCCGCTGAAGCCTGTGGAGCTGGAGCATCACAGCCACTTCCACGTCTCCACTGACAGACGAGTAGTGGCTGTGCCTGAGGTGCCGAGCATGGAACCCTGGTCTCTGGGAGGGAAGGTGAGAATCTGACCACTGAACTGCCCCCAGCCCCTCAACGTCCAGAAAGACTCAGCAAAGAATCCGGACGTTCGAGTTCTTCCTTTTTGATCATGAAAGCCACAGTCAAGACAATGTCTCCTCATGCTTGGCAGATCCTGTCAGAAGCTCCCTCAGGACTCACCTGTAGCAGGCCCTCTATCCTCTGGCATTGACTGTTCTCAGACAAGAAGATGGCCCGAGAGCATGACGATCCAAAAGATAGAGGAATTTTGGTCCAATGCAATTCTTATAATTATTAAAAAGCAAACCAAGCAACGAAAAAAAAACAACCTCCCATCCTTGTCACATATGAGTGATTTATCAAGATATTAATATGGACAAATATTAATTTCCTCCAGTGTTCCAAAATATCATGTCTCGTGTGCTTATCATGATATGAGGGGGCTTCTGACGGTTCATGGAAACATTGCACTGTCTTTCAGTTCCACCTTCCCATAAACTTGTAGAAACCCCTTTCCTTGAGCACGTCTTCATGGTATTCCTGCTCAACACCTTCTGAACCAACCCTTAGCCACGTTAGAAATGTCCCTTTGCACCTTCTCATTTTCCAGCCCTCATGGTCTAATGGGTTACCAGAAGGTCAGCAGTTCAAAAACCAACACTTGCTCTGAGGGAGAACAATGAGGCTTTCTAGTCTCATACAGATGTACAACCTAAGAAACCCACATGCCGTAGCATCTCCATGAGTCAAAATTAATTGGAAGGCCGCAGAATAGCTAACAACATGAAATGCCTTGTCTGGCCTCTTCACCCGACCCTCAAACCCTCTGCAGCAACAAATTCCCACCTTTGTTCCCAGGAGACATGCATTTGTAGCAGACGGCAAACTTTTGTCCTCCCTTTTCCGCTGATGTACTTTGATGATAGGTGGCGATGCTTTAGAAGATGCATCATTCTCAGTCTACCTACAGTGCGGAGGTGTTGTGGCTGAAGTTATTTTCCTCCGTGATCTTCTACCATGTCAACCAGCATCTCCTAGCCAGATGCTAATTGGGTATCTACTTCACATGCCCCAATGAGGATATGGTGCTGGGTAACACAGTGGCTGCCATCAAAGCATGTCAGCTAAAGACAGGCACAGAAACAGTGGGTGACAGGCAGGGCCATGTGAGCAGCATGCACAGATATGATACGGAAAAGCCAATCCTTTTGCCTGTAGAAATGAGTGAGACTTTGCTGACTTGAACGCCAGAATGCTACTCGGGCCCTTCCCCTCTCTTGGATAGTTCAGCCCCAGAATTTATGGTCCAAACGCTTTGGGGTCTTTAAAACCCTGCTTCTTGGCAGTTGATCTGTCTCCTCTTGTGCTGACACGGTCCAAGTATACACACCAAGATCTCATTCCTTCCCTTCTCTCAAAACCCAAGGGTTTCTTGGACTGCTCTATCTATAGTCCCTTCCTTCCTGTCTCAAAGAAAGGACACCCCCAATTTCTTCCCCAGGGTGATTCCTTTTGATATCCCTGAATTCTGCCTCTTTCTCTATGAGATTGCCTTTTAATTAATCCTTGTGTTCTCCATGTTTTCAATCTCTCTCCTCTGTCACCTTTCTTTTGAACACCTGTATCGCCCTTCACCTAAGAGTGCCTCTGCATATGCTGAACTTATCTTTGCCAAAGTTCCATTTTTATTCCTCCTTCACTGTGGCCGGAAAATAGTAAACTTAAAATCTCCCAGGGTTTATCCAGCTATTACCCATTTATGTGCTCATAAGTGTATATATTTTTAAAAGGAAAGATGAATTAATGAATCCTATAAGCTATCAGCGATTACATAAGGATTGTCTAGTCATGATGTGGGAAATAGTACATAAATGTTAAGGTTCAATACTGGCTATGACTCTGAATTTTCTAGACTTCAATAGTACTAAATGTTAAGGTTCAATGCTGGTTATGACTCTGAATTTTCTATACTTCAGTTTACTCATTTTTGGATTAGGGATAATGAGACTTTTAGGTAGGCCATGAATATCAGCTGATGGGATAATGTACCTAATTACTTGGTATCCTCCCTGCAATAGAGCGCAGTCCCCATCAATGCCAGTCTCTTGAATCTGGATTTCAAGTAATAATGGTTAATAGAAATGAAATAATGAGCCTATTCCAGCCCAAAGTTCTAAGTCTGCTTATGAGAGACATTTAAAAATTAGTGCAGGATTTGTGTAAAGGTAAGTGACTGGGGAACCGATCACAATGGTTGACATATAACCCCCTCCAAGGGGGACAGACAACAGAAAAGTGGGTGAAGGGAGACAGCGGTCGGTATAAGACATTGTGTTAGACAGGGTTCTCTAGAGAAACAAAACCATAATGCTAATAATTTCGTATATATTTATACAGATAGGTAGATATATAACATAAGAAATAAACAGTTAATTAAATTATAAAACAGTACAAATGGCTCAGTACAACTCACTCCATGAGACAGTTGTGAGACACTGGCAGTTCTTCAAGTCTTGAGGGCCGCAGGGTAGTCCTCTGTAGAGCAATTCAGGCAATCTGGGCACAGGTAGCAATCAGCAAGGCAAGTCACCAACAGTCAGCCAGATGACAGGGTCCGACAGTCCCCAGATCAAGAGATGTAAATTCCAATGGTGTGGCGAAGCAGGTCTTGAAGGAACCTCAAATTACAGTGACACAGTCCATGGGTTAGGTGTCCCATAGGTAGTGTAGCTTGCCAATTGAGGCAAAGAACAAGCAAGGCAGCCGCACACTGGTCCGATGATCAAAGAGAAGAGACAAGAAAGGCGAGGCTCGCTGAGCCATTTATCTCTCTGCCCTTGGATTAATCCCACATGTGTTTATTGGCCAGGTTGGCACAATAAACTAAGTTCCTCAGACATGAAAAAAAAATTATCAAGGGTTCATAAGGATAGGGGGTGAGGGAGGGGGAAAAAGAGCTGAAACCAAGGGCTCTAGTAGAAGGAAAATGTTTTGAAAATGATGATGGCAACAGATGTACAAAGGTGCTTGACACAATGGATGGATGTATGGATTGTGATAAGAGTTGTTAAGAGCCCCCAAGAAAATGATTTAAAAAAATTTAAAAAACTAAGTAACCAGCTTACTCATAGGCTTATTCATCTAGCATATATTTAATCAATTACTATATTTTACAGGAAATTCTCTTGTATGACAGGAATGCTTAGTAGCGGGAGCCAGAGTGAATGCTTTATTGTTTGGTTGAAGTATTGCATTTACCTTACACAGAACTTCAGGGAGGAGGTGTAAATTCCAGGCCTATAGGCTTATTCCCAATAAGGAGTCCCAGTGGTGCAATGGTTAAGCACTTGGCAATGAACTACAAGGTCAGTAGTTCAAGCCCACCAGCTGCTCCAGGACAACCATATGGGGGCACTTCTATTCTGTCTCATAGGGTTGCTTTGTCACATCAAATGGGTTTGGTGTTTTGTTTAGGGTCCTTCCAGGACAATGCAAGTCTGGATGAAGAGTAAGTTTCTATCCCTACTTCCAGGGACAATAGCAATCATTACAAACTCTGCCCAAGTTCTCCTTTTCAAAGTCTCATCCACTGTCGGGCTTCATCCCTGGCACAACAATAGATTCTTGACCTCTCTGTGAATATGGGCACCTGCTTTTGCAAGTGAACATCATGCCCCCATGTGAAGGTGGCATGCTTACCATCTTACCAAAACATATCCTTTCAAAGCAAGGGCGACTGTAAATATTTTCATAGAGCACATATTTGAACTCTCCAGGTGGAATCTCCTTTTGGTAAAGAAGAAGTTAAGGCACAACTTCCTTTCATGAAAGCTTTGACCCCTTCTGGGCAGCACAGAGTGAAATACATTGCAGGGACTGTAGGACTGAGAGTAGTAACAACGAACAAGCACAGGAGTAACAGTTACATGGAGGAAGAGTCTATCATTCAACCTTGCTTCTTCTATCTTTGGTCAACCTCTGTCCTAACCAATCACCCAAACTCTCTGGAGTTCATTGGTGGACGACAGTGTTTAGTGAGCCCTCCTGTGAATTGTAGAAGTGCCTGGCACCTTGCTGTATTGAACCTCAGGGCTTCTGCTATCCCCCCCATCGAGTCCAAATGTAGCCCAGAAAGAAATGATTGACACTAGCGCTGGAGGTGTTTCTGTAAAATCCAACTTCTTCAGCACATATCAAATCTTATCATAGCAATCAACAAGGCACTTCTAGAGCTGTAAAAATGACAAAGCATTGTGTCTGGGAGGATATGCATTTTAAACACAGTTTTTGTTTGTTGGTAGATATTTCCTGAGCGGATGCTCATGAAGAGAGAGATGACCGTCCCACCCTACTTCCACACCTTACTGCTTTCCGTAGAGTCTCTGTGTTGCTTTCCTTGCACAAAGTCTGAGAACATATAGACTCAGGAACAGATTTTACGCCAATTAAGGACTTCATTGCATTACGTTTTTTACCTCCCCTCTTGCTCCTTTTCATTTTTTATAGATATTGATCCCCTCTTCATTTATCTGTGTATGCTTTTTCTTCCCAACTACATTATAAACTTTCAAAGGCAACAAACAACATTAATTCTTGTGGACTTTTATTTATGTCAGTGATATAGGACAGGTTCGAACTTCCCCTTGTTGGTTTACTAGGCTCTAACTCTCTATGGGAGCAGCCCAGCGGGCACATCACTCTGCCACCAGAGTGACCGAGGAAGAAAAGTTTTATCACCGTGTGGTGAGTCCACACGACTATATTAGACCATCTGTCCTTCTCCCTTTGACACATCTCAGCCACTGTGCATCTCCTGGAGGAGACACTATTATGGCTACTAATGAGACATCTTTGTAAAGCTACTTTCCACTCTTTGGTCAAGCAGGGAGTAGATGTTCTGTGGAAATATTATATTACAAAATCCGTGGAAATATTATGTCTAGTGCTGACAAGAATTTTTTCCTTGCAAACTAGAATGAGGTATCAAGGCAGCTTGCTTGTATACTTGATGGCCTTTTATTTATTATTGAAGACAGTGTTTAAAATCACTGAATTGGGAGAGCATAAGAGAAGTATCATGTAGCCCTAGGGCCTGAGGCAAAGAAACTCTGAAATCATGTCCAACATGGGGGTGATTGACGAGACTCCAAGTGGGAACATTGTCAGAAGGCATGCTCCAGCCAATTTATCTCACCGAACCTGTTCCTTCTGCCCTTACAAGGCAGCCTGTGTTGGAGGTGCAGTTCACTTGGCCTTGCGCTCCTTCTTTCCAATTGCATTGCATATTTTGAGGGCATTTTTTCCTTACCAAAATCAGAGGTTCGTCCTTTATCAACAGTGGGTTCTTTTTAGATGTTTTCCTGTCATCTATCTTTAAAATTTTATGGAAAAATTCCATTTTCTTTTTCCATGAACTTTTGAAGCACCCATATATGGAGGCTATGTGTACTTGTCTATATGTCTGTTTTATGGTGTTTTTTGGCCTGGTCTTTCAATGAGCTATATTAAAATAAGGTATTTATTTTGAAATACATTACTTCTATACTTTAAAACAGCGGTTCTCAATCTGTGGTTTCTCACCCCTTTGGGGGTCAAATGACCCTTTCACAGGGGCTGCCCAATTCATAACAGTAGCACAATGACAGGTATGAAGTAGCAACAAAGATAATTTTATGGTTAGGGGTCACCACAACATGAGAAACTGTATGAAAGGGTGGCGGCATTAGGAAGGTTGAGAACCACTGCCTTAAAAGATGATTAATGTGGCAATACCATTTATGAAGGTGCAGAAAATGGAAGGGAAATATCGGGTAGAGTTCCACTGTGCTGAGTGCTACTGAGGAGCAACTGTGAGTCTTTCCCCGAGCAGAAGAAGGAAGAGGGAAGAGAATCAAAGAAGCATGGAACTTGTGGATGTGATGACCGATGGATCCCATGAACACCATCTCCATCACCCTGGGAGCTGGGGAACTGGAGGCTCCCAGCTCTCACGACCAACCGTTCTGAAAGGAACCACATGAGAAAGTCCTGGATAGAGTGGGAGGGAAAAAATAAAGAACAAAACTCTGAGTTATAAAACAGACCAGATCTAGGGGGACTGGTAGAACTCCTGATCTAGGGGGACTGGTAGAACTCCTAAGACTGATCCTTGGCCAGCCTTTGGATCTGGACATGAGTTCTCTTCTGTGACTCAGTTTTTGACCAAGCAATAGATAAGTGTACAAGGGGAACAATAGAACTAGGGAAGTATGCACACCTTAGATTAATGAACCATTGAGATCATAAGGGCAGCATTTCCCAAAGGACAAAGTTCAGGAGGGCTAGGCAGAAGGAGGCATACAACCAGGAAACCTAGTGAGCAAGGGGAGTAAGTGGTGTTGCCTTGGAAGGATTGCAGTCAATCAAATGAAACAAAATATGTATGAGTGGTTGAAAGGAAGACTGATCCAAACCCTCACCTGATTCACAAAAGTACTTTTAAAAAGTAAAGAAAAGCCTCTGGAGCACAGTTCTATTCACACGGGTTCACCATGATCTGTAATCAACTCCATGTCAATGAGCAGCACTTAGGAAGCTCCTTTGAGTAAAGGAACACATGGCAGTAGGTGTCCGGCAGCAGAAACTTCCCAGACTTACCCATCAAGTTGTTGAACAATTTCATTGACATTTAGTTCACATATTATACAATTCAATAGTTCAATCATATTAAAAGGAGTTGTGAAGTCATCTGGGATAAAGAGGAGGCTTTCTACTTCCATGAAGAGTGACAGTCCCAGAAACTCAGAGGCAGTTCTACTCTGTCCTATCTGGTTGCTGTAAGTTGGCATCGGCTCAATAGCACTGAGTTTGGTTTGATTCTGGTGCAATCATCACCACAATCAATTTTAGAATGTTTTTTCTTTCTTGTACTAATTATTAGGTGTTCATTTCCCCCAACTTCTGTTGCCATATTCCTGAAAAACTATCATTCTATTAACGGTCTCTATAGATTTATCTATCCTAGATTTCATATCATAAAAAATATATACACAAAGCCAATAACAACAAAACCAGAGAAAAATCTGAATCTGATAGGAAGCAGAAACATTAAAAACTAGATCAAATTTAAAACAGGTCAAATGGGAGAACAAATGATAAGATGTTAAATTTTAACCTAGTTACATTTGTATTACAATTTAAGCTAACGCTAGTCTAACTACAACTACAGGTACAAAGACCTAGAGTTCAAAAGCCAAAAAGGAAGAGCATGCTCAGTATACCTTAACTTGAAAGAACTCAAGAAGAAATTCAAAGCTCGAGTTGCAATATTGAAAGATTCTAGGACAAAATATTGAATGATGCCAGAAGAATCAAAAGAATATGGAAAGAATACACAGAGTCACTGTACCAAAAAGAACTAATACACAGTTCACCATTTCAGAAGGTAGCATATGAGCAAGAAAAAATGGTGCTGAGGGGAAAGGTTCAAGCTACACTGAAGCATTAGCCAAAACCAAGGCTCCAGGAATTGATGGAATGCCGACTGAAATGGTTCAACAAACTAATGAAGCACTTACTCATCTATACTAGGACATTGGAAGACAGCTACTTGGTCAAGTTACAGGAAGAGATCCATATATGTACCTATCTCAAAGAAAGATGGCCCACTAGAATGCTCAAACTGTAGAACAATAGCACTGAGATCACATGAAAATAAAATTTTGCTGAAGGTAATCCAACAAAGTTTGCAGTAGTGCACTGAGGGATCTGCCATAGGTCAGGCTTTATTCAGAGGAGGATATGGAACAAAGGATATCATTGCTTATGTCAAATGGATCTTGGCTGAAAGCAAGAAACACAAGGAAGATGTTTACTTGTGTTTTATTGATCATGCTAAGGCATTTGACTGTACGGATCATAAAAAACTATGGAGAACCTTGAGAAGAAGGGGAATTCCAGAACACTTCACTGTGTTCATGAAGAATTTTAAATAGATCAAGAAGTAGTTGTGAGAACAGAACAGGTGACTACTGCATGGTTTAAAATCAGGAAAAGTGTGCATCACGGTTGTAGCCTTTCATCACAGTTATTCATAGTTACTCTCTAATGAGCTTTATTAGAAAAGTTGGCTTATATGAAGGAGAATGTAGCATTAGGATTGGAGGAAAGCTTACTAGCAACCTTTGATATGCAGATGACACACCTTGTTTGCTGAAAGTGAGGAGGACTTGAAGCCCTTACTGATAAAGATCAAGACTGTAACTTCAGTCTGGGTTACAATTTCATGTCAAGACAACCCAAATCCTTACAACTGGACCAATAGGTAACATCAGGATACATGAAAAAAAGGTTGAAGTTGTCAGAGATTTTATCTTGGTTGGCTCCACAATCCATATTCGTGGACTCAGCAGTCAGAGAGATCAAAAGAGGATTTGCACTGGTTAATCTGCTGCACAAGACCTCTTTAGAGCATTGAAAAACAAGGATGTTACTTTGAGGACTAAGATGCACCTGACCCAAGCCATGATCTTTTCAATTGTGCCGTGTACATGTTAAAGCTGGACATTGAATAATGAAGACTAAGGAAGGATTGAGGTATTTGAATTGCGGTGCTAGAAAATAATATTGAAAATACTATGGACTGCTAAAACACAAACCTATCAGTCTTGGAAGAAGTACGGTCAGAGTACTCCTTGGAGGTAGGGATGGTAAGGCTTTATTTATACATTGGACATATTGTCAGGAGACATAAGTCCCTGGAGAAGGAGATTATGCTTGGTAAAGTGGGGGGTGGGGGTGAGGAGAATGCGCACAGCGAAAAAGAGATGGATTGGCACAGTGGCTGCCACAAGAAGATCCGGCATAGGAACAAGTATGAGGATGGCACAGGATGGACAATGTTTCCTTTTGTTGTGCGTGGGGTTGCTATGGGTCAGAACAGCCTTGAAGACACTGAAAAACAACATCTGCATTATTCTACTTTCCAGTCCACTCTGTCTGATAGCAAGGCTATTCACATTCCTGCTCTGAGATCAGAGGGGACATATTGGAGCCTAATTCCCCGTGGAGACCTTGCAAATGGATTTTGGTCTTTCACTATCATCCACAGCCTTCTGAAAATCTGGTGCTCAGAATTTAAGCCCTAATCCTGTCTCTCTTCCAGTCTTAGACTTTATTATTTATAATCCTTGAATTACACACTGCCCATTCATTTGTGTATTCCTTGTCCTTATTCGAGGGCCACCAGAAGCATGACTCAGCATATGCCCTGACACCCAGAAAATGCCGAACTTTTAAGAATATTAAATAAATAGAGAATAAAAAAAATGAATTCTATGGATTTGTGCCTCACACTTGATTTTAGCCCAAAGTTAGGAATGCTTGGCTCTACTTGATGCTCACCCTCGTGAAGAGATCACTAAAGACATGGGAGAGCTACAGCAATGTGTGGGGAGGAAACCAGATGGTGCCCGGCTATCAAGGGTCTTAAAGGTTTGTCTTCAAACAAGCAGTTATCTAACTGAGACATCAATTATGTGCACATGGAAGAACACCAGCCCGTGTCATTCAAGGGTGATAAATAATAAAATCCAGATCTGAAGGAGGGAATGGTATCAGAGCTTAAATTGTGCACACCTGATTTTCAGAAGGCACTGGATGACAGTGGGAGCCCAGAATCCATTTGCATGGTCCCTATATGAATTAGGCCTCTGATGAATCTCCTCTGTCCACAACCGAGGACTCAATAGCCTGGCTATCAGACAGAGACTATCATAAACACATTCATGGCAGATGTAATTAGAGTAAAATGTGATATCTGATCATTTGATCTCCCTTTAGATCCATTTAAAATATATTCTGTTTTTTTCTTGATTGGGTTCTTTTTCTGGATTATTTTGTTGTTACTGTTGTTCTTTGTGAGTGTGTGTATGTTTTCCAGTATATGAAAACCAAGATGGGTGAAGATAGAGAGATAGCAACTGGCTTGGGGGCTTATTAGGGGCATGGGAGATGTTGTAGGGAAATGGGAAGCGAATATTTAATACAAGAGCGAAAATGTTCTGGAACTTATATAGAGATGATTGTGCAACTGTCATTGATATGATGGAATTGTGGAAGTGTATGATATGTGAACCATATTGTTAATACAAATATATATATAAAGAATTCTATGCTAGTATAATTGCTGCTATGATTTGACCTTATTTCTTTGCAGACTTTAAAAAATAATAATTTTTGTTTGTAGTTATTCTCATAGTTTTTTTTCATGCTTATTTTAAGTCAATAGTTCAGGCATACCTAGGAGATATTTTTAGATTTGGATCCTGGCTCCCACAATAAGTGATGCAGTGAATCAAATCATACATATTTTTGGCTTTCCCAGTGAATATTAAAGTTATGTTCACCCTACACTCTAGTATAGTAAGTGTGCAGAAGCATTATGAAAAAGATGGAGATATTGTGAGAATTAACGACGTGTGATGAAGAGACAGGCTGCGATTGGTAGACTTGGACTCATCTTGACCTTTTGGACAGAGTAGAACTGCCCCTTTGGGTTCCTTAGACTTTCAATCTTTATGGGAGCAGACAAGTTCATTGTTCTCCTGAGGAGCAACTGGTAGATTCAAAGAGCTGAACTTGCCTCATTAGCGCAATGTTGAACCCACTAAGCCATCATTTCTCAGTCTGCTCAATGCAGGGCTGCCAAAAAAATTCCTTTTCTTAAAAAATGCAGTATCTATGAAGTTCAATAAGGCCAAGTGCAATAAAATGAGATACACTTGCGTATCAAAAGCACTTCCCCAATTTTTATAATCTCAGCTATTAAAATAATATTCTAATAAGTGGATCTATCATTCTTCTATTTTAAGACATTTAGGGAAGTTTTCTAAATTTTTATTCTTATAAACAATGCTGTGATGAACATCTTTGTCTATATATTCAAGATTGTTTCCTTGAATCAATTTCTAAGAGACTAAAATGTATAAACACTGTGGAGAATTATATTTATTGTCCAAGTTCCGTATAAAAGATTTGTACCTATGCAGGGTATCATCAGCAATGTTTGCAAATGCTCATTTCTTCTTTCCTCATCATTAACGGCTATTGAGTCAGCATCCACTCAAAGGCAGTGAGTTTTCTATACGCTTAAAAATAAATAAATGTCCAAGAATAAGTCACTTTTAAAAAAGAAACTAGAATTCATTTCTACTGAGAAAAGAAATGTTTTCTTTTTATTTGTTAATTATCTGTTCTCCTCATTTGACTGTTCATCTATTGACTGCTCACATTAGGCTTTTGAAAATATTTTTTCAAATTTCTTAATCCACTAAAATGCATGTCTTCAATCCTATATAGCTTGACTATATCTGTTTTTCACATCATTTTTTTTCTATCATTTCCCTGATTTTAGTTTAACTTATTCGCGGTGGTGATGAAGAGAGCACCTTTTTCTTGTCTCATGTATGAGGCATGGTACCTCTATCTTGATTTCATTTTCTGGATTTGTCCTCCTGGAGTGATTTTGGCTTTTGACCATAGCCTTCAGGATCGTGGTCTGACTTGGGTTTTCTGCAGGACTTATCCATAGGATGGCGCCTGTTCTAGTTGAACAGTATCTTCTAATTGTTTCCTGAGACTGACCAGTCTAGAAGGAGCCATGGTGGCATAACGGGTCCCAAATTGGGCTGCTAACCACAAGTTCAGCACTCGCACTACTGGCTGCTCCAGGGGAGAAAGAGGAGGCTGTCTACTCCCATGAAGATTTAAAGTCTTGGAAACCCACAGGGGCATTTTACTCTGTCCTCAAGGGTCATTATGAGTCAGAATCGACTCGATGGCAGGGAGTTTGGCTGACCAAGCTAGGGGACCTGTGAGCCCCTTGTCTCTGGCATTAAGGCAAAGGCCAGTAAGGCCGTGGTAAATAGGCAATCATGTTCTTTAGCAAATTCAATCTTCCTCCCATGACAACTGGTGGGTGGAGAACAAGAGAACAATGATCGTGGATGTGAGTTTGTTGTTTTGGCCATAGACTTCATTCCCAAGGTAAAACACTCACGTCTATTAGTTCAGTTCAGGAAAGAAATAATGAGATCCAGGTGACGGCCTTGAAAGCATCCTTTAGTGAGTTCCCAGAGCAATTGACGACACTCCAAACGATGCCCTGAGCACGTGCAAGCGAAATTTAAAGGAGTACAAATGCAGCAAACAGATCCAAGTCAGACTTGGAGTGAAAGATGCATCACGCAGGGACATAGAAAAGCCATTAGGGTAGGCAGCGGAATAAGATCGGTGATTTCAGGAACTACAAACCATATCGATGTGAGGGCCTGCCAACCTCTTAAGGCTGGATTATATTACTCTTCTCTCTCCTGTGGCCCCCTCTTTAGTTTCTTAAGATGTAGTTACTGTTTTCTTTTATTCCCCTTAAATGTATAAAAAGCAACAGAGTCCAGGAGAGGATGGGAGCTTTGTGAGCAGCCAGACACAGCTGCATGGGTGATGCTGTGTGTCATCGAGTCGATTCTGACTTGTATGGATCCGACAGGACAGAGCAGAATTGCCCCGTCAGGTTTCCTAGGATGCAATCCTCCTGGGAGCAGATCACTAAGTCTTTTCTCCCTCCGAGTTGTGGGTGGGTTCAAATTGACAGTGCTTTGGTGAGTGGCTAAATGCTTAGTCATTGTGCCAGCAAGGCTCGTTCTAGCCAGGATCGGATGACTCAAGCTATCTGAGACTCAACAGCCTCAGTTGTAAAATGGAAACAACAGCAAACTACCTGCCCAGGTTGTTGTAAGCATTAGAAGCAATGTCTAAAGGATCTAGGTTAGAGCTTAGTTCCGGGTGTGCTGCAATCAATGGCGTTTTGATCACAATTCCTGCTGTTATGGATGTGTAGCGAGCTCTTGTGATGCGCGTCTGTTGTGCATCATAAATCACCATGCACAGAACTGAGTTTGGCTTCAAGCCTCTGGAAGCCAGTTGTTCAGATGGCAACCTTTAAACCTGAGAATGGAATGATACATGAGGGGGCTTCAAAATTCGTGGAAGAATTCCATTTTATCTTTTCATTCTATTTTCCCGTGAAGTTATGCATCTGAAACTGAAAACTTTCTGTTTATTAAATATTTTTTTCAGGATGTCCTATTTTGAGTAGAACTCTATGTTTATTCTGGAAAAGAGGAAAAGTCGTTTGCTATCTTAGCTCTTTACAGGTGAAGAAGGTGCAAAGGTGGTTTCATATACCTTTGGACCTTTTGGAAATAATGAAATAATGAAGAAGTGACAAAGTAGGGATATGTTTCCTCACTCCCACTCCCATAAGTGATACACGATATCTCTCATCTGCATGGGCCATCTATGAAATATTTACACATCTAGAAATTAGCTCTTCTTGAGAATCAACACCTTCCTTACTGAACTAGCCAGAGGACTTAGAAAATCACTTAAATTTATGGTCAAATTGGCCTGCCCATAACTTAGGTAATTTTTAAAATTCATAAACATGCCCTTGGAAAGTGATCAGAAGGAAAAGACACCAAACAATTATTTCAACTTAAGAAATGAGAACAAAAAATATAAAAGAAACACAAGGGGAAGAAGGAAAGAGTGTCCTGAAGCTCTGGCCAGAGCCACTAGAGAAATGTCACTGAGGAGAAATTGGAGTCACCAAGGGAGGAAAATTGGTTGGAAACCATAAATTAAAATTAAAGGGTTTAAATATGATAGAAAATCATTTAATCTCGATGATTTATGTTGGTTCTCAGAGGCAATTATTTACCAATGCTTATGTTTATTGCTCTTTTGCCTCTTTTAATTTTAGCAAACGCAAAATTCAATTATACACTCTAGTATATATTTCAAGCAATAGTATTGTAAATAAAAGGAGAACCAATTAATAATGTGCTTAGTCTAGCAATGCTAAATCAAGTATAATACAAAAGTTGATCAAGGTTTGAAAGCTGCAGAAAAGATTCCATCTGGTTAAGCTGGAAGATTTGAAGGCTGGGAATGATGATTATTTTTAAAAGATATATATAGATTTTAAAATAGAGGAACTCCTTAATAAGCTACTTCTAGCTTATGTAAGTGGTATTTTTATCTGGATGTGTAGGAGCCCTTAAATTACATATAGTTGAAAACCTGAAGCGTTCTTATTGATTATCAGCAATGTTGCTTTTTTAGGCATAAACTACAGCTTTCTGGGCTTTTCTCCTCTATTGTCTCCCACTGTGTTTGCTTTGGGAATGATATAGACTTGTCCAGCTGTGTTTTGGGTTCCTTAAACATCTCACATTATTCCTCAAATGTTTGGGGTTTGACCAAACCCTAAATGCATTTGGCCAAGCACGTTTTCTCTTGATTTTGAAACACATGTGGGTTTTATAGGAAATTTAATCCATGTGTTTTTGATTCCTTTACACTTAACTCATCAGAATGCTGTGGTGTACGGTCCCTTTGATGCCCAAGAAGCTTTTGGAGCCTTCTTTTATGGGATACTTTAATCCTTTTTTCTTAGAAACAGGAAGTTGCATGATGCCAAGAAAAAATAAACTCCCACACCAGGACAGTGGTATTTGATAGAACCTGTTAAACACATAGGGTTCAATATGACTTATAATTTGACTGAAATGACTCCCCTGGTCATTAAGTTCTCATTAAATTTGTGGGTTCTTGGAGGTTTTTTAAGTAATAAAAAGTTTGATATTTCTTTAGGAGAAAATACAAAGGTGGGAGAAACTAACAAAAGGTTTAAAAATTAATGATGATGTCTTATAAATGAGGTTGACATTTTAACCGCCGTGCGCGCGCGCACGCGTGTGCACACACACACACACACACATACACACACACACACACACACACACACGATCTGAAAATTGAGGATGATTGTGTTCCTCTCTATCTATTACATGGGAGCCCCCAAAAGGGTGTCTGGTCAGAAGCTCCAGTGGAAATGAACACTTACTGACGTTGCTCAGTTCAATCTTCCTCAGTGTTGGGAATCAAGGCCATAGAATGGATTAGCATTTTGTGCTTTGATTAGAAAGAGATTAGGAAAAATATCCTGTGTCTATTTATAAAGGAGGGGGTGATAGCATAAGCAAAGGTGTTCTGGGGGTGTGGTGTGGCGATGCACTCAGCTGTGGACCTTGAGGTCACAGGTTCAAACTCACGAGAGAAAGATAGGGGTGATCCAAGCTTTTAAAGACGAAAGCTTTCCAAACCCTTGGGGTTGTCTTTGGACTTTACAGACCACACAATGATCATTGCCTACTCTACTTTGGGAAAGAGCTCCTAGGTGTAAAGTGAGGGATCATTTTCAATGGTCAGGGAAAGTTCTCTGGAGATGATGCTTGAACAGAGAGCTACACTTTTAGACCCATGTGAGAAGTACCAAGTGATGCAAAGATCTTGGGGGATGAGGATTACAGCCAGAGAGAGCAGCAACTGCCATGCCTAGAGACAAGAAGATAGGGACAAGACAGAGGTGCTAAAGAGCCATGAGAAGTCAGGTTGACCCAGGAGTGACCAGTGGAGGAAATGGACCAAAATGGTTGAAGAGGTAAGCTAAGGTCCGAGGATGCATGATGGGGATACCATAGTTGCAAATGAAATGACTTTCAGGGAAATTTTCCTATATGTACTTTTGTAGCAGGAAATTAAAATCTCCCAAGAAACACCTCGGGGTGGTTAAGTTGTAGCTATTCTCTCACGGTTAGGACTAAGGCAGCCTACTTTCCCCGAGGGCAGACAGATTCCTGACTGCCCTCTGAGAGAAGCTAACATGTCTGACCTTCCATGTGTGGTTTTGTCTGAATAAGCTAAATGAGGAAGCCATCTTTCCACAGCTGGCTGTGTGCATGCTGACCCACTCGTTGTTGGATCTTTCCTTGCTCCTTAAGCTACCTGACACCCAGTGCACCGACGATCTGAACTATGCTCATTGCCAAGTCTGGCAACAGTGAAATGAACAATAGACTTGTCTTGGCGGTCCAGAAGGAAAAACAACAACAAAACACGCAACTGTATTCTTCATAGGCAAACAAAGAAGGGGAATATTCTCAGAAGATTTCCTTTCTCTCCAAAGTCCCTTTATTGAAGTGATTTGCAGCCATCTCTTGATTGTCTGTCATCGAGTTGCACCGTTCATGTTCTGAACACGTCTCAAGTGACCGACGCCTGGCCTTATTTGTTATCACAAAATAGAGTGTCTTGTGATCCATTGTGTTGCATCTTCTGCAAAAGCCTGCAACATATATGTGTGTGTGTGTGTGTGTGTGTGTGTGTTTCAAAAGCAATAAATGAAACTTCAGCCACCTTTCTCAATAGGGCTCTTCAGATCTTTCTGTCATCCACAAAAATAAAGCATATAAATTGGAATTGATTTTTATAAAACCTTCATAAAAATAAATCTAAACTTTTGGAAACATCTGTTGGATGGCATAGGAACTTTATTTTTATTATTTCTGAATGAGTCCAGCTTAGAAGATCTGGGACCAATTAAATCTGACAATGCACAAAATCAATCGGAGATATTGATATACGGGATAGGAAAGGACAACCATGAAGGTGGTTTCTTTGCTGTTGATCGTTTCCAACATCAGCTCCCAACTGAGTAGCAGAGTAGTTGTGTCCGTGGGCTCTGGACACACATAATCCTGGCTCTACGGCCGGGCCCTGCCACTTCATTGCTCTGTGACCTCTGAAATATCCCAATCTCCAATCTCTGGGTCATCAAAATAGAGGTTCTAAATGATTCTAAGGAGTACGTGTGCTCATTTACACATAGAGCATTATTAATGCGACTGTCAGTGCCAAGAACATCAAAGGTTTCTTTCCCTAATGACAGCATTTAAGCCTAGAGGGGGCCACAAAGGATCCCTGATATTGCAGTGATTAAGCGCTTGACTGCTCCCTGAAAGTTTGGTGGTTCAACCCCCCCAGAGACTCTGCTGGAGAAAGCCGGGGTGCTCTGCTTTCTCCAAAACCCTGTGGGCAATCCCTTTCTGTCCCGTAGAGTCACTGTGAGTCAGAATGAGCTCAGTAGCATGCTTTCTCTCTCTATATATATATTCTTTTTTGTTTAGGGACACGAAGAAAAATTTGAAATGCTTTCTTTCCCTTCCCACCTGAAAGGAATAGAACCACCAGGAGATCTAAGCACAAAACTAAAGTAAATAATTAATTGTTGAATGAGCCGTACAGTCAAATAAAAGAAAACCTTTGAAAGTAAAGAGCTGTTGGAGGACAAAATACTAAGGGGCCCGGAGAAGTATTCTGTAACTGGTTACAGACGACACAGTTGCAAGTTATGGGTTGAAAAAATGACATCCGGAGAAGATTTGGTATTATAAAGTGAATAGTTCTAATGACCAAAAAAAAGTAAGCGTGGGCTACGAAAATGCTCTGGAGGTAGTTAGAAATGGTTAACTTGATTAATTGAGGTCAATGAAACATGCTGGGTTCATTAATGCCCTTATATAGCTAGAAACTTTTCATGCGAAATTCTTGCAGTGGATTGGAACAGGTGTAGAAGGCTTGGACCCGCGCTTGTCCTCAGGACTGTGGTCTTGTCGAGCAGTGGTGATAAGGCCAGCTGCATCAGCACTGAGCATGTATCAGTATTGTCACACCTTCAGCTCTGTCACCCTACAAAAGCCTTGTCACTTTCATTTAATTGCAAATTCCCTGGAGAGCCGCCTCTAATGACCCAGTTACATTAAAGCTTTTAAATTAGATTTCAATCTTAATTTCACTTGAAATGTTACCCTGGAGTAATCATTCCATTATAAATCATTTTATTTGATTTTATGGAATTGCTCAATTACAAGAGGAGTATTGAAATAAAGCACAGCTTTATGGAGAAAAGCAGAGAGACGGAAGCAGAGTGTGTTTGATTTTGGGAAAATGTTAGCAGTCGGGGCAAAACTTTCTCATTTTAAGCCACACAATGCCTTCCAGTACTGAACGGCCGTATATTTTGTAGCCGACATAATCGGAGTACGTGACAATGGGAAGGGCTATTGAAAGGGTTTAAACTTCGGAAGAGAGCATGGGAGAATGTCAAGACCATCCCGGATGCAGCAGGATGGTGATTTCACCTCTGGGGAAGTTTCAGACCGGACCAGGCCAGGCTGAATGATTGAGAGAAACACGACCCCCACCACAGTTGTCATAGAATCTACTCTGACTTCTGGCCACCCTGTGTGCATTAGAGAACTATATCCCACAGGATTTTCAAAGGCTGGTTTTCCAGAAGTGGATCTCCAGACTTCTCTTCCTAGATGGACTCAAAGTTTTGACCTTTTCGTTGGCAACCAAAGGCCTTCACCGCTTGCCCGACCACTGGGACTCCAAGGGCTGAGAATGGCTCTCAGGTCTTGAACTTGTTTTGCATGTCACTTCCTGCATTTAGGCTGTAGTCAATTTTCGCCAGATCTATTTAGCCTTTAATGTATTTTTGATACTCCTTGTTCGCTGTTGCCTTTTCCTATATTTGATTTGTCTTTGAGGATTAAACCTTGTTTGGGAGAGAATTTTGAGGAGTAAAGCTTAGTGTGTGAGTCAGTAAACTGCATTTGACTCAGAGTCCCTTAATCCAGTTTCAATGATTTCTTTTTGCAGGGGAGAAGGTCTTACCCAACCTTTCTATGAATTGAGTAGAGTGGAGTGTATTTGTGTGTGCGTCTGTGAGTTGGTGGGGAAATGGGGAAATATCAGGCTTTGTCCTTTCCGGTCAAGGCAGTTGGTTCTCAGGTTGTTGCTAATTGTCATCTCGTCAGTTCTAACTCATAGAGCCCTGTGTATTACAGGACGAAAATTTGCCTATTCCTGCACCACCCTTTCAGTCACTGCCATGTTTGCATGTACTGTTGCAGCTACTGTGTTAATCCATTTCATCCTGGATCTTTCTTTGATGTAGAGGATCAGTGAGGCCTACTTATCTTTATTTCCTATAAAACCCTCCACAGTAGGTACTATAATCTCGATCTTACAAATTGGGAAATGGAGACTAGGAACTCTTAAGTCACTAACCTAAGAAAAGAAATTCATGTCAACTTGCAAAATCAAAATAGCCTGAAAGGAAATGTATCATATCAAATCTCCATATAGAGTATATATGATCTATATATGATTATTTATTTATGGATACAAATGTAACAAGGTATCCCTTTCACTCACCTATGATCTGATTTTTGAAGCACCAATCTTTAGATCTCTGTATGATCACCTTCCCACTGGGTCTGGATTCCCACCCTGCCCTAGGTACTAAATTTCTATACCAACAGGTTGAGTCTTGAATATAGATATATTCATATGCTGAAGACAGTAATTTTAAATGAGCTAGAAGAGATAGTGAGATATGATCTAACCAGTTCACCATGACTTGTTGCCATGATCAATCGACATAAGTAACAATTTGATACATCTGATGGAGTAAAACTTATGTATGATAGAAAGGGATAGGTCAGATTAGATTTTCCAGCTCATATTTCTTTCTGGAGACAACCAGTAGCCTGCAGGTACTTGCTTTTAGCATTTCCTTCTAATTTTTACCCTCCTTTGTATTCTCTTTGCTTTCCTACTGCCCCCCACCCCCTGCCCTTTTTCTTTCATTTTGGAAAAAACTATTCTTCAGAAATAGTGGTCAGGTTAGCTAGGTAAACACAAACAATCTGGAAACATTTTAACCATTAGAAGACCTTTACTACATAAACACTGTGCCTAGATTGTACATGGACTAAACATATTTGCTGAGTGAATGACTACATGAATGAGTAATTGCCTATTTATGGGTGCCTTTCATAATACACACAACCTGCACTGTAAACAAGCTATGTGATGGTTTATTTCATTCCATCCCTTTCTGTTGATTCTGAACAAGTTGCAACTTTTAAAAGTTATCTCCTGATCTAGGTTGTAAATATGCTTATCAATGAAACATCAGTGCATAAAAATATGATCGTTGGAGTTGATTAAGGTATGTGATTGTTAGAGGCAGTTGAGTTGGCTTCAACTCATAGAAACCCTACAGACCGCAGAAGGTGACGCTGCCGGGTCCTGTGCCATCCTCGCCACTGTGGCTCTGTTTGAACCCCTCTGAGTTAGTTAATTGTGCCAGCCTGGCCAATAATCACATGTGGTACTGGTTGAAAGGCGGAGGGATAAATGGGTGGTGAAGCCTCGCCTTTCTAGTTCTTGGGTCTCTTGTTTTGTGATGGTTGCATCGGGTGCAGCTGCCTTAGCAGTTCCCTGCTTCAGCTTGCAAGATGGATTTCCTACAAGACATCCCCAAGGAGAAGCCGCATGGATCTATCCCGATGCAGCCCTGGGTGCTGGAGCAGCCGTGTGGAGACCCTTGCCAGTGCTGAGATGCTTACACGTTCATGGACTCAGCTTTCCTCCTGCAGTCGGCATCATTGCCTCTGTTTTGTGAGGTGGAGGACTTTGTGGACTGGTGTTGGGTTAATGGGTTAATGTTGGACTTGTGGGCTTGGGCAGCATTGGGTTGGGATGTTTTCGTGATGCACATTTTCTTTACATAAAACTCTCTCTTATACGTGAGTCGCCGTAGATTTGTTTCTTCAAAGTACCCAGACTAATACACCCTCTTTGCAGCCTCTGTGTTTGTCAATCCATCTCCATGAGAACCGGCCTCTTTCTGCTGCCCTCCAAGGACTGGGCTGTCCTGACAACCTGTCCAGTTGTTGCTGTTGCTAGTGCTTTGGAGTTGGTGCCAAATTATTGTGACATTGTATCTCACAGAATGGAAGACCTGTTGTCCGTGCCGTCCTCCCAATGGTTAGAATGGTTGAGCCCAGTGTTGCAACCTCTGTGTTCATCCATCTGGTCAAGGATCTTCTTCCTTTTCGCCTCCCCTCTACTTTACCAAGCATCATGCGCTTTTGCAGGAACTTGGTTCTCCCGACAACATGTCCAAAGTTGATGAGATGAATTCTCTCCATTCTCCCTTCTGAAGCACATTCTGACAATAGGTCTTTCGAGACAGATTTGTTTGCTCTTCTAGCGGTCTATAGTGCTTTCAGTACTTTTCAACAACGTGGTTAAGGTTTGGGTGCTATAGGTAGGTGACCTGAGAAGGCATTAATGAATATTGAGAATGGTAGAGCTTGTGGGAAGCTAACACAGGAGTTAAGCATTGGAATGCTTAAGGTAATGATGAGTGGACCTATTCAAAATTGCCTTGTTGGGACATAGCCATAGTTGTTGAGTCTAATTTTCTAAAAGAAATAAAAATATTCAACATTTGGAGTCATCTCTCCAGTGGAAAACTATGAATTGAATCATTTGGTTGCAACCAACCGTATACCCTCTAGCTTGTATGAAGAGAAAAGGAATATATTAAACAATATAGTTGGACCCAGTTTCCAGAAGACTAGATAACACTCAAAATACCCTTTTGGGTTAACCCATGAAGATTCTACCACTGCTGTCAATGGGCACGGGCCCTGAACCTGACACCAAGGGTGCCAGGTGCTAAGCTGGATCCCCCACCACTGCCATCAATACTCTACTCAGATTTCTTACAGGACCTATTTATGAATTGAATTGAAGTATGTCTGCTTGGGAAAACTCATATTTTTGCAGTCTGGAAGAAGGAGTATTGGACCTCAGTTGTGTGGAGGAAAGGATTTATGGTGCAGAGAAGAAAACAAAATAAGGACATTTCAAGGAAGCAAGCAACCAAGGAGCAAGACAAATGTCCACTCCAACATGCCACTGCATGTCAAAGAACATTAATGTTCCTGTATGCTTTGAGTCTATTTTCAGTTGATTAATTCCATCTTTGCTTTATGTTCAAGCAAAACTGCTCTAAGTCATAAACAACATCTTTGAGAAACTTTAGTTAGGCAGATGGTTGCTACTTAATTTCATTTTTCAGCATAGTTTTGGTCACGAGACCATAGAAAGGCATCATAAGTCATGACGGTGTACATGGTGCCATTGGCAGATCTGAGAAGATTAGAAGTGGCTCTGGCCACAGGGGTGGTGAAGCTAGTGTCCGTGGCAGTCGAACAAGGAAGGACAGACTGCCTATCTCAATTGTTTTTCCCTGTACTATTATTATTAGCGTTCTCATACATATGGAATGAAACATCCTACTAGAGTATACTCCAGGGTACTCTATTCCACTCTTCCATCTCTCCTGGACTTGTCAGCTCCATTGAGTTTTGAACCCCACCCGTACTCCATAGGAATCCTGAGTGCATTTCTGGAAGCCAAGTTCTTTTTAAAGAACCCCTCTTTTGAAGCTATTGCCCAATAAATACAAGCCATCTTCATGACTATAAAATTAGTCCCAGGAAATTCGTGTGAGGCCATGTTGTACTGATTTATTTTACATTATATTACTGAAAGGTCTTTGGGATTATGGTTTAATTACTTTGGCATGGTCGATTGGGCTTTCCCAGATTGTGGTTGCACTAGTCCTATGTCTACCCTGGAGGAAGTTTAGGGTTTTCTATGTTTCAGAATTAAGGGTTTCCTCTGGGTTTCAAACATTATCTCCATGCGTAGGAAGTGAATGGGTTTTGAAAGGAGAAGCATCACGTCATCATTATGGTGCAGTTCCTGGGCCTGAAGACAAGAAAGACTCGGAAGAGCTCTAATGGTGGGTTGCTCTTAAGAATAGTTTTAAGCATATCTTGATTTTTCTCTACCCTCTGGGTTTTATTCGATCCAGAATTCAAATGGAATAAAAAATACTGAGTTACTCTAATATAGCAGTTGGGATCAGCTAAAAGCAAGGCATTTTCATCGGGAGGCAGTAACATCTTACCTAAAGTAAATATTAATTTCTTCAGATTTCATGACACAGTTCACCTTGATCTTATTTTTTAAAACAATTACTAATAAGTTATTACATAAAAACTCCTAAGTTTAGCCTTTACTCTTATAATTTTCCTCTTGATGAGACCCAAAGGCTGTCCTGCTCCATCTATCCTCTCCCCTCAAAAGGAGGGCTGGTTATGTACAACATAGGCATAAAAATTCTTTCAGCTGGTGGCTATTATCTAAGACCACCAGGTCCGTCATGTGACCATTTCTGGTGAAGGCTCTTACATAGAAGAAATGAAGAGTTCTTGAGTTGAACACTGTTCACAAGGCATTACAGAGTGGAAAGCCACAGTGCCTGGTAGCAACTCAGCAGAAGCCATCTCTGTTGGATCAAAACTGCTTGGCTAGAGAGAGCAGGACGGACAGACAATCCGTTGTCTTCCATTGTGCACCCCTTTTTCTTTTACAAAAAGAATTACCTCTTTGTCAAGCTAGAGACATTTTCAAGCTTCCTTGTAGCTAGATATGTTCATGCTCTGAAACATGTTGAATATGAGTGCAACAGATTTATGTAACTGCTGGATCAATTTCAAACACGGAATCTGCTTACTCTACCTTTCCTCTTGCTATGGCTTGCAAGAGCTTTGGTCTGAAAGCTAGCTTCAATTATTTGGACGTGGAAATTTTTTTGCACAGCAGAGCAGAATGATAGATGGAGCAAAGGTACCCAGAGGTCCTCATGAATCAGAGCTGCCATACTTATCTTCAACTATTTGTTTCTGCCTTGGTCTGGGAGTGAGAAAGGAATGCCTATCTTATTTATGAAGAAGCCCTGTGGGTGCGATAGTTAACTGCTTGTCTGCTAACCAAAGGTTGATGGTTCAAACCCACCAGTAGCTCTGTAGGAGAAAAATCCTGGCTTTCTGCTCCTGTAAAGGCTATGGCCTAGGAAACAGTATGGTGTAATTTGATTTTTGGATAACATATAAAAAGACCTATTATTTATATTTTATAAATTTCTATTACCTTTAAATCTGGGGAACTAAATTAATTTGTACCCCAGTCATTATAATGTGAATGTTTAAAAGTATGTTAATCTGTTGCTTTATATATTTAGAATCTTATTAGTGAAATTTAAACATTCAAAGCTGTTAAGTCCTCTGGATGGCATCTATTTCATTTTGAGCTAACTTTATCCCTTGTCTTTTCTCTGAGGTTTACGTACTAACAGACTTAGCATGCACACACCAACGTTCTTTTCTTTTGAGTAACGTTAGTGTGGCATATATTTTCACCTTTTATATTTATATAATTTAAATTGTTACATTTAAAATTTATTTCTTTTGGAAAGCACATGGTTGGGACGTGCTTTTTTATCCAATCTGAAAATCTCTGTTCCTTGGTTGGTGAGGTTGGACTAGTTACATGTAGTGGATTATTGATATTTTATGATTTAAAATTTGAATCTGACTGCTTATTTTCTATTTGTGTTAATTGTCAAGTAGTCCTTTCCACTTTTTCTGGTGGAAATGGAGCAATTTAAAAATGTTTTCATGTTATCTCTTTTGTTAGCTATTAGCTATAACTCTTTTTTGTGTTTAGTTAGTTAATATGTATTAGGGTTTATAGTTAACATTCTTAAGTATTCATAGTCTACTTTCAAGTTATATTGCTTCACAGTTACTATAAGAAGCATAGAACCTTATACTTCTCTTTTTCCATTTCCAGTCTTTAATGGAATATTATCATGCTTTCTCCTTCTATAAATATTGCAAACCATGGCATCTTGCTATTATTTTGGGTTTAGAGTTACAAGTATATTTTTTTCATTTACTCAAATAGTTCCTATTTCTAAAGCTTTTTATTTTTCAGCTATGTCTAGATATCCATCAAGTATCATATTCTGTCAACCCAAAGAAGATTCTTCAACTGTTTCCACAGTACTAGTCTCCTCATAATGAAGTCTTTCGGGTTTGTATTTAGAAAACTAGTTCAATGATTGACTTAAAAAAAACAATTAAATAGAAGTTTATTTCTCTCACCCATGAGTGAAATCCAGAGATACATAATCTAGAGCGGTTTGACCCTCCCCAGTCTCAGGGACCCAGGCTCTTTCTCTTGTGCTCCCCAGTCTTCAACGTGAGGGTGAGGATGCTGTGCATCAGAATAGACGCAATGGCAGTGAGCTGTGTCTTTGTTGTTTAACTTCAACATATGGCTTTCTTTCATGGTCCAAGTAGGCTGCTTAGGCACAAACCATAAGTCTTCCTTTAAACAATATTGAGAGAAAAAAAAAGGATGAGAGACGAAGAAGGGTGTACCTCTCCCTATTAATTTCCTAGGGCTGTCATCAAAAAATGGCCACAAATTGGGTGGTTTGTATTGTCTCACAGAAATTGGTGATCCCAATACAGAGTGTCGCAGGGCCATGTTCTCTGGATGAAGAGCCTGTCTGGCTTCACACAGCTTCTGGTCACCCCAGTCAGTCCTTGGTTCTTAGATGCATCTGTGATTGACTTCTGTTTTGAATGATAGCTTTCCTTAGCGTGGAATTTAAGGTTAGAGCGTTTTTCTTTCAGTATTTTAAAGATGTTGCTCCAGTATTTTCCCGGGAAACTTGTAGTCCTTCCTATCTGTGCTTCTTTGTATGTAATCTATCTTTAAAAGTAGGGACAGGCAGCTGTTGCAGTCACTTGATGGTGACACCCTCAGATGTCTCAACTCAAAGCCAACATTGTTCTGAATGATGAAACATTCCAATTAAAGCCAGGAACAAGATAAGAATCCTCAATACCATCAATTAAAGAAGAACAATAAAGTCAAGATATAACAATGGGAAAGCAAAAGATAAGATTATTATTTTTGGACTCTATTGGTATTATATATCTGGAATAAAGTCTAATAAAAATATTACAAAATGTAAATGAAATCAGTATTTCATAATATAGGAAAACAATAGACTTTTGTATACCTATATAGAACAAATAAGAAAATTATGGAAGAAAACTCAATTCCTAAAAGATTATTTCCATAGAAGTGTGCTCAAAGAATTGTAAATTGCATTTAAAGTAGCAAAAGAAATGATAAAATTCTTAAAACCCAATTTTAAGAGAAATGCGTTCAAGCTAAACACAAAGAAACCACTAGAATGTTATCAACAAACTTTAAAAAGAAGTAGACTGAGAAAAAGGAAAACCATTTTTTTTCAACTGTCAGAATATGCTAATTCTTCCTAATACTTACATTTACCACAACCTCAGTAAATATAGAAGCAGAATTGTTTTTAGATTTAATTGTGATAAAATTCATATGAAGATTGATTGACCAGAATAATCAGGTGACCAATTAACAAAGGCCAATTTTATTAGACACTAAATATACTCTAAAATTACAACGACTAAAACGGTATCATACTGGCATGTGACTAGCAACTAAGCCTCTCTAATTAGGAAAAAGGCACATCATTTGCCAGTGAGAACATATACACCTACAACTCTCAAGGAAGATAAGATAGCAATAAAGCAGTATAAATTTTTAAAGCATGTCCTCTTTTACCCAGACTCTCTACTTCTAGATATTTTTCTTACAGAGCATTTTCATGGGAATGTAATAATGAATATTCACTATAGCATTTCAAAATGACAGTTGATTTGGAACAACCTGAATTTCAGCAAGGGTGGGCTGGGTAAGTAAATTATGATAAATCCATACAACAAAATCCTAAGCAGTCATTAAAAATAGGCTATTTCATATGTGATACTATAGCTAAGACATATTAAGGGGAAACAGTAAAGCACTAAACATTGTACATACTCTACTACCATTTTGGAAAAACAAAAGATAAGTATATATATATCCAAAACCAAGTTTATTGCTATCATTCAATGCTGACTCATAGGACCCGCTGCAGGTTTCTGAGACTGTAATTGTTTGTGGAAGCTGCTGGTGCTTTGAACTGCCGACCATGAGGCTCACAACCCAACTGGTAACCACTATGCCACAGGGCTCAGAGCTCTCTCTCTATTTACATTAATAAAAAATAAGTATTTCTAAAAGGGGGGATTGGCTGCCTGAAGGACTCCTACCAGAGATCAATTTATTACAGACTATTAATCTGTCTCTTGTGACTTTTTGTCCTACATATGGATTACTGAAATAAAGAAGCGAAAGAGAAAAATATTGAAAATGAATAGGCTAAGGAATGTTACTTGCATTCTAAACTTGAATGGTCGCTGTTTTTGCCCTAAAATGAGACTTAGTGGGGCACAGGTTAGCTGTTTGGCTGCTGACCGAAAGGTTGGTGGTGATTGCGCAGAAGGAAGGCCTGGGGGAGATGACCGCTGTCCTGTGGCGTGAAGGGCCTCCTCTGTCACAGGGTGTGCTGTGAACCCAAATCTGCTTGATGGCAACTAACAACATTTTTGCCTTTGCAGGAATAGGAGAAAACTTTGCATATCAACGGCTTTGATATTCCATCGATTGCTTTGATCATGAATGACAATGACGGGGTTCTCCATTCTGGGTACTAATGAAGTTACTCAGTGGTGTATTGAGGAACCAGCACTTCAGCTGACCTCCCTTGAGGACAAAGCCCAGCCCCTCTGAACACTTCTATATGAGAGGGCTTCAAAAAAACTCATGGAAAGATAGTGCAATTTTCTCACAAACTTTGTGAAACTTCCTCGAATCAATCAGCCATAATTGGACAAGGCATCTTTAGTCCTAAACATCTACACTGGAATGTAAGGCAAACAAAAATCTCAAATCACATTTCTAGTCTCTCCATCCTGGATCCACTAAGTATTCCTGTAGGGCCCTGTTACTGCCCTATTTGGAACGGAAGCGAGCATGGCTCTCAGAAGGAAGTCTCCGTTCAGTTATCTCATGAAACCAAGGGGCACCATGTCTGTGGTGGCTGCCTCTCCCAGTCCAGGGAGATTGATTCCCACAGTGCCAAAGGGTAAACAAAATTCTTTGCTCCCCTGAGACAAGCCCTTAAAAGGAAGGAATTCATGGAAAAGGTAATTACCAATTAAATAGTAAATGTGCTATTTGGCCTGTAAGAAGAATTAAAACATATTTACACTTCAAAAAGAAGCAATTAGTGGTAGTTGATTCACTAAGGAAAGTGCCAGACCAGAACAGAGGGAAGAGTGTAAATAGATAAAGACAGAGAGACTTAATATTAAATTCGAGTCCTTTAATTACTGGAAATGTTAAATATGCAATTTTCTGACATTCAAATGATGCTTTGCACCAAAATGAAGATGAATTGTCCACTTTAGGCTCCTACTTCTTAGGTAGCATGTAAATGGCAGTTCGGAATTAAAGTTAACAAGTTTCTGCTGTACATTAAAAACATTAATTAGAAGCAATAGACTGGGAAAAAAAAGTTTTTAAACTGTTTAGTCCAAACATCCAGCCAGATACCTATGAGAGAATAATCAAAGGTTCCCTCTGGTTCAGGTGCAAGGGGAGACCTTTGACTTCAGGGCACCATCTGTGAGGCAAGTCCAGATGGGCACCTCCGGCTTGGGGTAGAAGGGCGGATTCCCAGGAAAAGGCCTACCCTTTTCAACCTGCCCCCTAGTCCTTGGCCCTTCAGTGCCCCTTGGGCATCTGTGGAAAGCTTGATGGATAACCTCTCCTGAAGGGAAGTGATGAAAGGGTTGCTCTCTGAATTAGAAGCACATTGCTCTTTAGAATAGCACGTGGCTTTCTGCCACGCACAGTTGCACTGGTGGGTCAGTGACTGCAGACCCCACTGTGGTGTAGGAAACCGAGGTTCTGTTCCCAGTGCACTGACTGTACAGCTACCACCTCTCTGTCAGCCAGGGCTTGCGTGTGGCTCTGATGCCGGACAGGTGTCAGGGAGGCTTCCAGATGAAAGATGGATTTGAAAGAAAGTTCTGGAGTGCTACTTCTGGGAACTAAACAATTACAATCCCAGGGATCACAGCAGTAGGACCAACAACCCATCACAGCGATGGTGCAGACCCAGGCAGTGTTCCATTCTGTTGTGCTGAGGGTCACCATGAACCAGAGACCAACATAACAGCCGCTAACACCAGCCTTTAGAGGAACCTATTGTGTGGCAGTAACTGAACATAGGCTTTCGTGGTTCAACCTCAAAGAGCCATGGAAACAAATTAGGAGATTGTTGTTTAACACAGCCCACATGATGTGGCTGACTTTCTTAGCCTCGAGAGGCTAAGCGGAAGTTGAGATGGAAAGCCTGAAGCGCAGAAGGTGGTGGTGTTTGCAGCGACATCTCTGGGCAAGTCCTGAAGTCCAAATGCTTCCTCTCATGCTGCCTTGCTTGGCATCATCAACAATGTTCTCTCCTAATGAACAATCATATAAGAAAAACACTTAGAAGGCTAAGATCTTTTGTTTGTTGTTGTTCTAAATGTGGAGCCAAAGATGCCCAAGACGATGAGAAAAACCCACTGAACTCTGTCTTCAAACAGTGCCGTCAAAAAGGATCAGAGGAGATTCCTTACGAAGAATAATCGGAAGTTAATGCTCATATCTCATCCCCAAATGGTCGGATGTGACTCTTGGCTTTTACACACACCCATTGATCATGTGGGACAAACAGTGACTAGTTTACACACATAATTGAGGTCATTGTGTGATTATAAGGAAACATGTTTTAAAAAACAAAGAAAAGAATCCCGTTTGGGATTCAGATGATAAAGTTGTAGGATATATACAACTTTGCTTCTTTGTTTGTATTCATAAAAAATGTCCCCTTTTAGGCTATTTTGTAATATATTGTGTCTTACTGAGTCCACTTCTAGTGAATACATACATTACAACTCTAAAATATCCCTATGCTACAACATAATGCTTAAAACTCATTGACAGTCAGTATTTTGAAAATTCACATAGGAAGAAAGTTCTTTCTTGCAGCCACAATATGGAAGAGACAAAATCATACAGAAAGAGGAGGAGGAAGAGGAGGAAAAAAGGAGGAGTTCCCATTGTAGAGATATAGACACAACCCTGGTGGCACAGCACTGCTAAATACAAGGTCTACAGTTCAAACTAACCAACCGCTCTGCGGGAGAACAGCAGGGGTTTCCACTCCCTTCAAAGTTACAGTCTCAGAAACTCCCAGGGCAGTTCTACCCTGTCCTAGAGTTGCTATGAGACAACAGTGAGAGTGATGGCAGTGAGATTTAGTAGAAATCTGATCCAGTTCTTCGTATTCTGTAGATACTTCATCTACACCAGCATTAGCTTCCAGTGCGTTCCATCTGGGACTCATGGTGACATCATGTGGGTCAGAATAGAACTGTGTTTCAGTAAGGCACTTTATGGGCCTGGAGGGAAAGGAAGGAAGGAAACATGATTGCAGACAGAGTGGCTCAGATTATTCCTATTTACCCAAGCATAGAGCCTTTTATGGCCTTTCCAACCTCCCGAAATTTACCTCTTCTGGGTTTTCCCATCTGTAGGCTGAGTGAATAATCAGAGAAGATTATATGACGAAGAATGTGGCATCAGGATTGGAGGAAGGCTTTCAAACAACCTGCAATATGCAGATGACACACCTTGTTAGCTGACAATGAGGAGGACTTGAAGTACTTGCTGATGAAGTCCAAGCCTTCAGTATAGATTACAACTCAATGTAAAGAGGACCCAAATCCCCTGTATCAATAGGTAACTTCGTGATAAAAGGAGAACAGGTTGACGTCAAGGATTGTACCTTGCTTGGATCCACAATCAATGCTTATGGAAGCAGCAGCCAAGAGATCAAAGACATATTGCATTAGCGTAGGAAAGCAAAGATGTTACTTTGAGGACTAATGCGTGCCTGACTCAAGCCGTGGTATTTTCACCTCATACGCATGCGATCCTTGGACATTGAATAAAGAAGACTGAAGAACGATGGGTGGATTTGACTTTTGGTACTGGAGAAGAATTTTGAAAGTAGTACAGACTGCTCAAAGCACAAACGATCTGTCTTGGGGACATACGGCTGGAGTGCTCCTTGGAGACAAGGATGGTGAGACCTCAAGTACTTTGGACATGCTGTCAGGAGAGACTAGTCTCTGGAGAAGGACATGTTTGGTAGCACAGAGGGCCAGTAACATGAGCGAGGCCGTCAAAGAGATCTATTGACACTGTGGCTGCAACAAGGGTTGGAGCCCAGGAACAAATGTGGGGCTGGCACAGGACCGAGTAATGTTTCGCTCTGTTGTGCATAGAGTCGCTATGGGTCGGAACCAACTTAATGACAACCACCACCAACGACAACATAGTTTTCAAGGTATAATGAAGATTTGACTTTTGGAAAAGGTCATCATTGCCCTTCTATCATCTATGTCCTCGCAAGTCTGCCAGGTCAATTTTATTAAACCATGATAATTAAACTATGATTCCGAGATGGCATGTGATTTGCTTAAATTGCCTAACTTCTAAAGGGAGAGCCAGTACCAAATCCCAGGGTTTTTGACAGCATAAGGTGTGTTTGTTCCATTATAATCCGTCTCAGTTAGATGAAAGAGGAGACACCTAACCTTTAGGCTAGTTCAGATCGTGCTTTGAAATTGGCAATTGCTGCCATTTCTTAACAATCCCGTGACATAGGTCAGAAAAGCCTGTGGTCCGTTTACTTACTCCACTTCTTCTCTCTGATGCAATGGTGTGACAGAATTTCATTCTCAACTAGCCCCCAAGGAATATTTAAGAATTAAAACAATAAGTGATTACTACCGGAGCACTTAATATATTGACACATTCTGGAGAGGAAACACAGTTCTGCCTCCTCTTATTGGGTTTAACAAAACCCAACAGGACTTTCACAGAGCATTTTTCCCTTTTAGCTTTTAAACCCATGTGCACTTTAAAGGAAATTTAATCCACATGTTCCTAAGTCATTCGCACTTAACATAGCAAATGCTGTTTGGTGCAAGCTATTTGATTTCCCAGAAGTCTTAGAACACTTTTGTTAATAGGATTTTAAAGCCTTTCTTTCCTTGCCTTAGAAAGTCTCATTTTATCAGGTGCTGCATAGCACTTCAAGGCAGCATCCTTGAGCTTGGATTTCCCAGAGAACATCACCCAGTGACTACAGATCACCCATCCCTTGCCCTCCATGAATGCTATCCTTATCTTTACACTTAATGACATTTAATGCAATTTAAAACAATTTCTAAAATTATTTTATTGGGAGCTCTCACATATCATAACAATCCTTCATTCAACCACATCAAGCAGTACTGTACAATTGCTACTACCGTTTCAAAATATTTTCTTTCCTCTTGAACTCCTTGATATTAGTACCTCTTTATCTCCTCCCTCTTTCACCCTACTACCCAGTAACCCTTATGACTATTATTTTTTCCCTATAATAGTTTTTTTTCGTATCTTACACAACCCAATATATCCATTCACATACAATTTTGTTGTTTGATCCCATCAAGTGGGGTTATGCAGTCATCAATGCTTTCAGCTCCTTAGTCACCCCTTCTTCTACCTTTTCTCCCTGTACTCCCAGGAAACCATTACTCCTGTTACTGCTTCTGAAGGGTTATCTATCTTGGCCTTCATGTACCAAACAATCTTATATATAAAATGAACATACACAAATCTAACATGATTGATGAGGTAAAATAAATAAAAACCATAATAGCAAGGGGAGGAAATATTAAAGAACTAGAGGATAATTATGTTGTTCATCAGTGCTTTACTGCACCCTGGATTTTTTATCCCTTCAGTGTGGTCATTCTGAGAGGGACTGTCCGATTATCTTGTAGGTGGGTTTTGGATCTCCACTATATCCAGGACCCTTTATGTTGATTTGGTTGCTTGTTTATGAACTTCTGATTTCTCTTCCTGTTGGCACCTCATGATCACACAAGCTGCTGTTCTTCTACCACGTGGGCTTTGCTGTTTCCCTGCTAGATGGTCCTTTGTTTAACTATAAGCCTTTAAGACCCCAGATGCTATATCTTTTAATAGCTGGGCACCATTAGCTTTCTTCACCACATTTGCTTACGCACCTATTTTGTCTTTAACAATTGTGCCAGGAATGTGAGTATCATACAGTGTTGCATTTTAATGTAATTCTTACTGTGGACTCAGATAACCTCTTTTTAAGATTTAAGGCCTCTGTGCCTAAGTAGGATGGTGCCCATAGATAGAAGAGTCCATTATATAGGAGATAGACATGTTTATGGGATTAAACAAACATCCTGGAAATCAATTCTCCATTTCTTTCACATTTTCTGTAATTCTGCATCCAAAGTTTCCTTGTCAATGCGAGTGGTGACAATGTTCCACTACAAGTAGCATATTCACATCAATTTATTCATTTTTCCTTCTTTTGTGTTATTTCATTCATGGCTGAAAATGGGGAGCATTACAGGAAACTGTTACATCAATAGCCAATCATGTGGTGCTTGTAATGGATCTGGGTTTGGGTAAGAGTCTAAGTTTATGAGTGATTTCTCCAAATCATTCAAATTCATAGGAGAATACAACTAGAAAAAATCATTGGCAGATTACTAAAGAAATTTGATAGAAAATAGAGAAATTTACCACAAAGAGCCAGAAAATAGGCTAGAGAAAGAACTTCCACTTGGGGTGGGGGGAGAGTAGTTCGAGTAAATGTTATTCTCTCAAATTAGCTTCAGTATAATTATTTATGCCCATGGAAGCAGCAGTCAAGATGTCAAATAACATATTTGCATTGGCAAATCTGCTGCACAAAACATCTTTAAAGCGATGAAGAATGAAGATGTCATGTTGAGTGGTAAGATACGTGTGGTGGTTCATCATCTATTGTCAAGTTGAGCCTGTTAAGAGTGAAGGGGTGGAGTTTAGCCTGTCAATCAGGTCTCAGCTTGATAACCTCATTTGGAGGTACTAAGGATATAAGTATCTCACTCGAGGCAGGACACATGCTCACTCCATGCGAGACATTACTGACGACAAGCCTGATGGAGCTACACTGATGCAGCCAGAGCCCTGTAGCTGGAGGAGCCCTGTGAAGAGCTACACCAGTGCTGAGATGCTTCTACCACCACTGGCTCCTCAAGACTGTCCACTCACTGGCCTGTGATCTTACTGCATTTAGTGTCATTGCATGTATTTTTGTGAGTCTGAAGAGGATTTTATAGATTGGTATCAGACATAGGAGCTAATATCGGGACTTATGAACTGGATCTGGACCAGGCTGGATGTTTTCTCAATATTCAATTTCTCTTTTATATAAATCTCTTTCTTATACACATATGAGTGCCTATGAGTTTGTTTCTCTAGTCAACCCAGACTACCACAGTATGCCTGACCCACGTCATGATCATTTATATCTGTGGTTCTCAACCTGTGGCTTGCGACCCCTTGGGGGGATCAAACGACCCTTTCACATGGGTCTTCCGAATTATAACAGTAGTAAAATTACAGTCATTAAGTAGCAATGAAAATAATTTTATGGTTGGGGTCACCACAACATGAGGAACTGTATTAAAGGATCATGACATCAGGAAGGGTGAGAACCACTGATTTAGATGCATGTGAATGTAGAATGTCAGATAAGGAAGGCCTGATGCATTTGAATGATGATGCTGCTGAAGAATGTTGAAAGTACCATGAACCACCGAAGGCACAGACAAACTTGTCTTGAAAGGAATACAGCCAGAATACTCCTTAGAAGTGAGAATGGTGATATTTAATCTCATATTCTGTGGACATCCTATCAGGAAAGACCAGTCCCTGGGAAAGGACATCATGCTAGTAAAGCAGATGGGCAGTGAAGAAGAGGAAGATCCTCAAAGAGATGGCGTGACACCACACCTACAAGAATGGGCACACACGTAACAAGTATGAGACTGGCACAGGCTGGGCAGTGCGTCATTCTGTTGTACTCGTTCTGTCTTAGCTGGTACTGACTGATGGCCCCTGACAACAATAACAGGGAGAAAGAGGTCATCCCTGTTTCACAGGCCAACTTGTTTGAGCAGAGGATGAAAGCAGAAAGGAGGAACTGAATTGCAGGGCCAACGAAGGGAGGTTTAGAGGACTATCACCGTAATGTGATAGTCCAGCTACTTTAGAGAAACAAATCCACAAAAACTCATAAATAAGAGAGAGTTTCATATAAAGGGTGAGTGCACATCAAGAAAACATCCCCACCCAGTGCTGCCCAAGCCCACAAATCCAACATTAACCCATATGTCCG
>NW_022111300.1:42229334-42254555 GCF_000313985.2 Echinops telfairi
CTTATCGGCTAGGTTGGCACAATAAACTAACTCAATCTACCCTTTGCCAACTTGGCACCTGTACATCATTCTTAAGCCTCACAATTTCCATTAAGTAACACCTATACCTTAATCCTATAATCCTGTGAATATGTTCCTCTATCTATGAAAGTTTGTAAGCCAACCACTGCATGCCTTTATCCTCCCAATTTTGGGTATCCAATTTTTATACTGCCCACTTACATCAACCCAGTTCTCTGAGAAGACAATCATATTTTTCGACATGAAGAGTCTTCATTCCAGTTGGAACCTTGTGAAGTCTGCATCCATAAGCAAAGTCAAATCCAGACAGGCCATCCATAAAGTCAGCAACAATATGCACCAGTTCACATACTCAAAAATCTCCATCTGGTCAGGTTCTGGTCAACTCAATGTGGGCTGCCTCACTCAGCCTCCACAGGGTGCCCATTGGTCACCTTGCCTTTAGAACATGGGCTTTCACCAATACTCAACCAGCCTAGCCCACTCAGGCTAGGTCATGAACCTTAGACCAGTCAACCCACTCTTGTCTTCTCCTCTTTTTCCTGTAAACCAAGTCCACAGGTGTCAGTGGCCAAACTCAACCCATTTCTTTATTGCTGCATTTCTCCCACTTCCACTCAACAAGTAGATCCAGTTGGTCCCCTAGAAAACATTTTAGCCTGCTCACAGGCTCCCTTTAACATTCAGTCCCAGAGAGGAATTTTCTTCATGGTTCCAGATTTTTTCCAGCTTCTGACAAAGACTACTGGTTCCTGAGAACTCCAAAGCACTGGGTGGGGCATATATTTTCAAAGCTTTCTTTGCAGGCATAGCCTAAACCCATCTAAAGATCAAATTTTAATGGCTGAAAGCAAGAAGGCTTACAAACTTTCTATTTTCATACTTCCCATATTTTTCCCAGAAAACAACCGAGTAAACAGTGTGGTTTTATCTGACCTCTGGCTAGACAAAGAAGAAAATCTACCATGAGGGAGAGGTCAAACAAACATCTACTCTCCATCTTATGATTTGTTTCTCCAGTACCCCACTCCCAAGGTACCATAATGTGTTAGTCTGGGCACTTTAGAGGCTGAGAGGCAAGCAGGGTGATAAGAGATGAGAAATGGGTAGGAAAAAAGCCATCACTCACAGGAAGAAGAGATGCTTCATTGGGAAATAACAGCTTTGTTCTGCGAGTGTACGGAAAAACATACTTCCAATGTATTATGGAGTTTGAATGTGCTCAGGTGCTGATGCAAGCTCCAAGCTCTTGGAATGGTGAGAACAAAGCTTGCTCAAACTGGGCCCTGCATCCAGGGATTTCAAAGTCATGCCACATATATTTATCAAGCACCTAATGTACCATGCGTGGTCTGTATTAGACACTGGGGGTACTGTGTGAATAAGACATTGTTTCTTTCCCCAAGCCCTGTATGAGCTTGTGAAGAATATGAATGCACGTGAGAGTTAAAAAGTCAGTAAACACAGAGTTTGGAGTTATCAGAGGAGGCATGTGACTCTCAGAGTAACAAGGGCAGATACAGTAAATGTGACCTTGATGGCAGGAGGTGGGAGAGTTTGCAACCTTCCCCAGGAAGACTGGAAACTCGGACACTGATGATAGGGTTGAAAATCTACCCAGAAGAAGCACTGGTGCTTCCATTCTGAGAACAAAGAATGTGGACATGCCCTAGAATGTCTGCCAATGGGCCATGGCGGAACAAACATATCCCCTTCTCTGACATTTGAATGGTCTCTAGTAGACACAGAACATCTTTCGATAAGAAGTCCCCTCTTTGTTGGTTACAGGGCTTTAATAGGAATTTCCCATGGGTCAGGAGGGGAGCACTTGGATGGGGGTGGGCAGAGGGCTCAGGAAGATTGTGATTGCTTGTCGTGTGTGTTTTGGGGATGTTAGGGACTTTTGACTGAAGTTGCCCCCATTAAAGAAGAAAAATGTAAGCCTGTGCCTCCTCTTCTGTGTATATTACCCAGCACAATAACATCACAGGATTGAACCCTGGCCAGGCACCGAAATATCAGCTCTAACTGTTCACAAAGATTTTCCTCACCCTGCGACTGGGCTCCTAATGGAGGAGACCCCCACGGAAACCTCCTGGGAAGAGCTTGGCAGACACAGATATTTGAACTGGAAGCAAACATGTGGCATCATTCTTTAAAATGTATTTAAGAATGAAAATAAAGTTCCTTTCTTGTGAGATTCCATTGCGCAAGTCCACTATGCAGCACCATTCTGTTTAGACTGCGCAAGCGCCTGGCTCAGCCTGCCACCACCTTAAGGTTGCCCGCCACTCCCCAAGCCTGACATGGAGACAGAGCATATTCTGTATGTGCAGATTGCTTTGCATGAATTTTTCTTTGATTAGTAATATCCCAATGGCTACCCTTGTATATGGAGATGATGGACAATTAATGCTGTGATCAATTAGATCTTAGCTGTTCATCCATTAAGAGGCACTAGGAGCACAAACTCTGATTTTCAAAGACGTTCCTTCTGGGCTTCTTACACTACCACACCTAATGATGTCAGATAGAACCCTTCTGTCACTCCTCTGTTACACCACACGTGCAGATTTAGTGTTTAGGAGCATGCAGCCAGATATTCTAGATATAAATAATGTTTAAAATTATTTGAAAATGCAACACCCTTTCATTTGGATCATCATTCATCAACATGGCTTAGCAACTTAGAGTCTGCAGTCCATGTGCACGGTGCATGGACCGCCCCGTTTCTGGATGAATGAGGTAACAGGGTTCTCAGAGGAATTTGTCAACGCATTAGAGCAGTGTCTTCAAAGGGCATTCGGACCTGAAAGCTATGAAGTGAGACAGAGCAATGAAGACAAACCCTGACTTCAACACTGAACTTTACCTTCCCCCTGATTTTTTTGTTTTGGTCATCTGTCCAGAAAAAGGATCTGTGAAAGGAATCTTCAAGAATGTTTTCTTGTTGATCTCTGCTCAGAACGTGTATGCCTCCACAGGGCAGAAATGTCTCATTTGTTCTGCCTCCTTTGTCCATGTGCTCAGGTACTGCTTGGCCTATGGGCTTTTTCAAGTCTTCCAGGTGCGGGTCACGTGCTACCTTCTCCAAGAACATAGGTTTCCCTGTTCAGCCCAGAGAATAGGCCTCTGACCTCCGAGAGGGAAGAACGTCCTGGGGACCAGCTTCTGAAAACCAACTATGGAAACACTTTATAGAGACCGCTCTAATCCGACACCCAGCCTCCCAAGGGTTTGGAATGGACTTGATAGCAATGTGTTACATTTAGCTCTGTGCCATTGAGTCCATTTCAGCGCAGAGTGACTGTGTAGCACCAGACAGGACGCCTCTGTGCGTTCCTGAGACGATAACTCTGTATGGGAATAGAAAGCCTCATCATGCGCCTGCAGAGCGGCTGTTAGTTTCAGACTGCTGACCTTGTGATTATCAGCTCGTATGTCATCAGAGCTCCTTGTACTCATTGTACTCCTGTATATATAACCACATACATAGGCACGTGTGTATACATACATATACAAATACTATGTGTACACAGGTATATGCTTATGTACATATATAATGGATATACAACAGGTACAATTTGTGTATGCATTATATGTAGGTTATATACATACAATGCAGATTTAATGCATATAGTTTATATAGCACAATATACATATATTATAGCTAATGTATACACACAGATATATATGCATACACATGTATACATTTTTACACATACACACATTATATATATAAACAAATGTATGTGTGTGTGTGTATATATATATATATATATATAGAGAGAGAGAGAGAGAGAGAGAGAGAGGTGATTTTCCTCATGAGTGAGTTCACTTGCCCTTCTGAAGAGTAATAAACACATTGTGTACTATTTCCTACTCTCAATAGTACTTGGCATAGTTTCCTGAGCCTGGAAGGCACAAATAAACATTTGTTTAAATTTTAATTGACTACTAAATTTTTCTTATAACTTTACTCTCATGGACTTTAGAAGATTATATAAATCCTCTCCATTATTTTTATAGGCAAACAATGGTCTTAATTGGGATTTAAACTTATGATTTCTTAACATTAGGGAAACAATTTGGTTGCTCACTGCAGCCTGTGTGAGGGGAGCCACATGAGCATAGCTACGGTAGTGGTGACAGTAGAGCAGCACGATGTTACGCTCCCTGAGTTCTACTGACACAGGTAAATGTGTGCAAGTGACAAATGGTTGATGTAGATGCCATATAGAGGGAGGACAAAAAAGAGTAAATGTCTAACAGTACATCCTGAGGTGGAAATTGAGGTGTAGATTGGAAATTTAGAGGAATTTCCATAAACTCTGTGATCTTTCCTGAAATCTTGTCATTACCTGCAAAACCTATGAATGTAAAATTCACGTGTGTATTCTGCATGAAATAGAAACAAAAGATTCCAAGGGAATAATTTCTATTTCATTACATATGTGTAATGAACCGTGACCCCTGTAAAAGTCAACTCCATGTCGATAAAACTCAACAGCAAGAGGGTTGAAGGTGATAGAAGATGGGGAAGTTGTTTGGCTATGGCTGTCTGAACACCCCAAGTTTCCACTTGCTAGGTCTAAGATATGTCTCCCTTTGATAGTGAATGCTTAATCAATACAAACAATGATCATTTGAATTACCTGAAGGGGCCACTGATGAGGGTGACAAAGATTAGTAGCTTCACTGAAAAATTCTAAGATCAGAATTAAAATCCTGCACCATTCCATTTGAATTTTTTTATTGTGCTTTGGTTTATTATTATTATTATTATAATACACTTGGGGAGGCAGACAAGAGATGACCTTGTTGAATCCAAAGCAGGAAGGTCAAAAGGGAAGCCAAAGGATGCTTGGGAAGTGAAGGAGATGGTCAAAAGCACCAAAAAGGGGCTTATCTTACAACTGTTCTTACTCCCCTTTGGTGATGCAGTGGTTAAGTTTGAGCCCAGTGGGATTTCTCTACAGAAGAAAGTTTGCTTCTGGAAAGATTTACAGGCTTGCCAATCAACCGTATGGGGTATTTCACTCTGCCTTCAGGTCGCCATGAGTCCAAACCAAGTTGATGGCACTCAACAACAACTACATCACACACACACACACACACACCAAAAAAACAACAACCACCACATTGCTCCCCTCGGGGTAGATTCTGTTTCCCTAATTTGGAAGTCTAAAGACACATGCCTAAAGGAATCTAGAGTTGGAATGATTTGGAAGAAATGATGCAAGATTTTCAGTTGGCAAGAACCTTAGGAAGAGGGGAACTTGTCCAGAGGTCAACAAACTTTTTCTGTCAGGAGCCAGATGGTACATATTTCTGGATTGGGAGACCATATAGTCTCTGTTACAACTACTCAACCATACTGTTTAAGCGTGAACATAACCATAGACAACACATAAACTATCGGGTGTGGCTGAGTTCCAAGAACTTTATTTATGGCACCAGAATTTGAATTTCTTATAATTTTCACATGTCATAAAATATCCTCCTTTGGCTCTTTTCTCAACAGTTATAATATGTAGAAGCCATGCTTCCCTCGAAGGCTGTGCCAAACAAGGTTCATTTGCCCCCAAGCTGTGGTTCTACCACGCCCATCCGCCCAACCATCTCCTCCAGCTTCAGTATTGTACAAATGCAACAGGGGCTTGCCTGAGTCCACCCACCAAGTGTCTTCTTCGGACTAGACCTTGTTCATTTTCATTTCATTCTGAAAAGAAGAAAAATGGAAATATCAAGTTGTCGATATCTTTGGTATCCATGGAGTAGGGTGTTAGATGGTTGAACATAGAAAGTGTTGATTGGAATATAATCATGCATTCTAGGTAGTATGGTCGTAGACATTTCAAAGAACAAGTAAAGGCTTATCTGGTGGGGTCATATTCCTTTTTATAGAAGCATGGTTATTTGCCAGTTGCTAGAAATTTACCCCTGAGAGTCAGATTAGAAGAAAAAGCCAATTTCATCCAGGTCAGGTAAACTTTCTAACAGAGAAAAATATTAAATATATTTGCCAAGTGCATGTATATATTTGTGATTCTGCCTAAATGCAAAACCCTAGACTTTGTCCCCTGAAAATATGATTTTAGAAATTATCAAATGGTTTTATATAATTCTTTCAAATTCTATGGAAGTTCCTCTAAGTATTAATTTCTATCTAAATGTGTATTTTTAATCATTTAGTCTTGATCATGATAGAGACCATTACCGTCATCCATGACTTTAGATGTGAGATTGTTTCTAATTCAAAATAGCTAAAGAGGAAAACTAGGGGTTAAAAATTGCACCAAAGTGTGTGACTAGTTAGAATTTGGGGAGGAGGAGTGCTGGTTGGAGCTTGATTGCTATTGCCACCAGCTGTTTGTGAGTTGAGTTCTGATTCCTGGAGAGCCCAGGCGACAGAGTAGAACTGGCCCATGGGGTTCCTGCACTTAGTCTTTCCTGGGACTGATGGACCGGTCTTTCTCCTACAGAGATACTGGGTGAGGCCAAACTACCAACCTCTCAGTTAGAAGCTGAGTGTTTACCTCTGTATCCCACGACTCTTCTGTCTTCAAATAGCTCTCACTATACCCGCCCAGGCTGAACCGAAGATTCAGTACCTTTCGTACGGTAGGTGGGTGTCAGCCTCACGCTCAGGGGCATATAGTGCTGTCTCGCCATTTCCCAGGTGAAGAAATGCCAGACCTGGGCAGGAACGCTGGAGAAGTAACGGACTTTAAGTTCCATGCCCGGCACAAGAAGTTCATGTGGAAGCTTCCGGATGGCGCTGCATTTCATTAATTTGGTGTTAATATTTCCAGCGTGAAGCATTCTAATGAAGTGCTTATTCAATGAGGGGAAGGGTAGGGTGGAGCCTCAGCCTTTCATCTCTGCATTTCTCCTATTTAATTATTTGTAGCGCACCCAGCACTGCTGGAGTATACAGATGTTCTCTGTGCAAGAAAAGCCAATTCAAGGGAAAAAATGTTTCATTTTGGAAGTAATTAGTTGCACTGCAAAGGATTCTTAACAAAAGATTTACATTCTGTGCCCTGTACGTGGTGAGGCATTTAGAATATGACTTTATCTACAAAATATTTGATTGACACAACTTCCAAATGGATCCATTTATTGATTGTTATGAGGACACACACATGCCACCTTATAAAAGTTTGTTTTAAAAGTCCATAATCTTTTCATTTTGTTTTCTGTGAGCCTTTTGAAGCTCCTCTCTCTCTCTCTCTCTCTCTGTGTTTGTGTGGAGAGAGGGGGTGCGGGTGGGGGCAGGAAGGAAGGGAATCCCTGGATGGCGCAAATAAGTATTGGACGATGAGCTGAAAGGTTGGCAGTTCAGACACCTGGAAGACAGGCTTTGTGATCTGCTTCCAAAAGATCACAGCCTTGTAAACCCTGTGGGACAGCTCTGTTCTGCACACATGGGTTTCCATGCTTGGAAATAATCAACTTGACAACAGCTAATGTACACACACACACAGACACAGACACAGACACACACACACACACACACACACACACACACACACACACACGGTCCAGAGATTGGATTGACGCAACCCAATAGGCCAAAGTCCAATAGGAAAAGATGATAGAAATAAAGAATACTTTTGAAGGTCAACTACCCTCTCTCCGGGTAGGAACGTCCCTTTTTCAGCAGTCAGGGCACAGACTGAGCTGTTTGATAGAGCAAGTCTCAGAATGGGAACAACAAATTTACAATCTTTGAAAATGTCCACGTCCTGCTTTGCTGAAATTAGCTTTTCTGACAGCCTCATTCTCTTTCTTTATTTGCTATGTGGGGCAAGAAAAAGCATGCTGCCCCGCTAGAATTTTAGAAATAAATACCATCCAGTTCCTTTGATTGTCTCTTAGACACATGCTTTCTCCGTTACAGTTGCTCTCTGCTGGACAGTTGCAGTTTCTCTCTGCGCCTCTTCCACGTAGGCAACCAGAATGGAAACCAAGATAATAAACGTGTTCTGAAGAGTACAAGACAGTGTTCACCGTTTCTTCCCACGACATGGACATGCTACTTGTGCGAACATTGACTATGCCAGGAGTCCTTCCAGTCATGCGCCTGTGCTCCTGAAGAGCACACTGGTGGACACTGTTGCTGGGTTCAAGATAGCATCATGGTACTGAGTTCACATCTGCCAGCACTATTTTCAATGAGTGATTGTTATGAAACATTTAATTTTAGAGAATTTTCTTTTACATTTGGTATTAAATCCAAAGAACACAGGGGTCACATCAGGTCTGTTCATGTTCATACATATATGACATCAGCTGTGTGTGTTTCTCGTACATGGACCTCTATTTATTGAGGGGAACAAGCTTGGGGGCACTTTCCCAATGAGATATCCTGTAGGTAAGCAGACACTAGTTGATTGTTTCGATGTTGTGAACTGAAACGAACCTTCTGTTTGCGGTGAAGTTGGTCTGTGCAAAATGGGATTCCAAGATGACCTTTATTTTTGGGTGTAAAACTGGTGTTTCCATGTCACTGGCTGATTATTCACATTTCAAAATGCACTCTGTTCTAGACAAGAGATTGTACATGGTTCAATCACTAAAGATTAAAAAGTATTAAAGCTGGTTTTACATGAGACTATCTCAACAACCAATGTCAAGTTTATGAGATTCAAAACAGGATTAAGATCTGAGTGGCAAACATAGATCCATCCCATAGTCCTATTAAGAAAAAGTGACCTTGGCTTCTATGTCCAATGACTTTTAAAAAGCTGATACCAAGCAGATTTTAATTCAATTCAATAACAGGACAAGGTATGTGTATGAGAGGTGGTGGTGGTGTGAATCATGCTATCCCTCCACAATTGCATGAAGCATCCATGGACCACCTTTAAGAATGTGAGCTCTGTAGGAAATAGTACTCTATGGTTCAACTTCCCATGCTTCCTTTATTGTTAGTGCCCCTGTATCTTAGCTTAACTTTTCAAACTAAGATAGGCTCCTACCTTCTGGGCCAAGGATTCCATAACCAGTTATGTATGTTATGTTGCACTCCTGGCCAAGCTTCGTAACCAATTTTGACTAGTATCGGTTCCCATGGAGCCCTGATAAAAGATCTCACTCACTCCACCTGGGGCTCCAGGTAGCCAATGTACACAATTAGCGTTTCGCCATCCTTTTTTTTTTTTTTTTTTGAGGGTGGCACAGTCCTAGACAGCGTTTCACTTCATTGGATATCAGGGTGCTAGGAGTTGGCACTGATTCAAGGATACTTCACAGCAACTACACAACTGGATAAAATTTTACTTCGACAAGGATTTTTACTGTTTTTAAAGCTTCTTTAATAAATTTTGTCCAGGCCTAATTACAAATGCCTGAAAATTGGCATCATTTAAAAAACTCATTTTACTGGGGGCTCTTACAGCACTTATAGCATTCTATACATCCATTTGTATATCAAGCACATTTGTACTTATGTTGCCATCATCCTTTTCAAAACATTTTCTTTCTACTTGAACCCTTGTTTTCAGCTCTTCACTCTTTTCCTCCCTCTCACGCCCTCCCTCTCTCCTGTACCCTCGATAATTATTATTATTTTCATATCTTACACTATCCACTATCTCCCTTCCCCCACATCCTCTTTCTAATCACACTCAGAGATCTAAGACCTGCTTGGGGGTCCCCTTCTCCTCCTTAGCTCTCTTCCAGCAGAGACTGCCAAGGCCTCTCTACAGATCCTAGATCAGAGCATTCCTGTTAACTCTGGTCCAAGGGCCTGAAGAACCGGTCCATCTAGAATAATAAAAGAAATACAAAGAAACAATGAGCAACCAGGGACTAAAGCCAGCATAGGGGACTCCTGAGAAATCCTTCACATCCTCTGCTCTGTCATTGTTCATCTCCATCACACTGGTATGCTGTTGTCAGGGAGTTTGCTCAAGAAAGCAAATAGTCGAAAGAGGAAGTCTTATTGGGCTTTAATGACGTAAAAATACTAATGCATGGCTCGTCCTTGCACAACTGTAACCCATCAAATGCCAACATGGCAGATGTGAATGGCCCTTGCTTAGCTGGAGAGGCTGCCAGATCATCTTTCCCCCATCCCTATTCATTGCCCCCTCCCCCAAATATTATTTTGACTTTAAAATTCGGATGTCTTTCACTGTTTTTCACTTTATTTCCTCCCTTCCATCCTTGTTTCCCTTTCTCTCTCTCTCTCTCTCTTTCTCTCTCTCTCTCTTTCTTGTTCCTAAACAAGCTTTGGCCCATTTCATTAAAGAAAAATATTGCGGGATTTATTTTGCACCAGAATCACCTGGATCAATGAGAGCCAATACAGCCAATCATCACTCATGCTCTAGTATCTTCTGTAGCCTGCCTCCCATTCTAGAAGAAAGACGAGGCAAAGCGTTACTGTCTCAGACACTCACAGGGGTAGTTCTACCCTGTGCACCGGGTCACTAGAGTTGGCAACGACTGGATGGCAATGAACCTGGTTTAGGTTTGGGGTCCCCATTGGATAGCATGGCCACTGTTGTGATGGACAATCGTTTTGGGCAACATGGTGCTTTATTTTGGATTTCCTCAAGGCCAGGCAATTGTTGATGAGGATTACCGATTTTGCTTTGATTTGCTTAATCATCTTAAGACTGCTTGTCACCCGGCATGTATTCCCCACTTTTCATAATGAGTTGAAGCCTGGAGTGGATTGCTTCCAATTACTCTTTTGTCTTCTTTGCTGCCACTGTTTTCCCGTCTTATGTGTAGGACGGCCTTCAACCAAGAGCAGCCCCTAAGATAGCCTGGGATGGAGAAAGGCCCTTCCTCCCTTTTCTTGTGTACCTGTAAGTTATCTCTCACTCAGGAATATTTGGGAGAAGGTAAGCCAATTTAAGGATGACATTTCATGAAAATGACACCTAGTAAGATAAAACATGTTCTGTCCCTTTTGGAGTGCCTGAATTAGAACGAGGCAAATAAACACAGGTGGGAGGTGTCACTCACACAGCAGAACTTACTGTACTGCAACGTCTACCTTTGGGCACTGTGGTTGCCATTATCTACGTTGGGAAAGCCCCGGGGCCACTCATCATCATTGTCACCATTAACCTTATCACAGCTGCTAACGTCTATTGAGCATTCACATCAGTCACGGCACCTTACATGCTCTTAATCCCCAACGACACTATGAAGTTGGACGTTTGAAAAAGTCCATTTTAGTGACGGCAAGCCTGAGAATTAGGAGTGTTCAGAACCCTGTCCACGGGGCACAGTTAGTGAGAAATAGATTGAGATGTTAAACCCAGTTGCCTGGCCACACATCCTGAGTTCTTCACCTTTGCTCTTTAGTGTCCCCGTGGACACAATAGCAGGGAGGATTTCCCCTTTACCTCTGTCATAAATAAGCTTTTGTCTGCAGTTCATCATTGCTACCTGTAGGACATGAGGTGGATAGCGGTATGAAGAAATCAACTCAAGTACATTCAACTTCAAGTTGGATGGTGCAAAGCGTTGCTGATAAACTGCCAGCCAATCACCCTAACTCCACATTTCTGGGATAGTATGAGAAAAGTTACAACGTGCCTTAAATCTCTGGATGTGCAGGATGATAATTTCCCAATAAACTAAATCCTGCCACCATCGGAAGATTTGATGATTTCTAACGATTATTACTGATGCCTCTAAACAATATAGATTGGAGAGAACCAATCAAAAGCCTTGGCTGGGTTATGTGAGAGTTTTATATCCAAAGGGTAACTTAGCAGGAATGGAGTAACTGTTCATTATTTTCTGTCATTTTTATATCATTTTTTGTCATGCATATTGTGCAGTAATTGCAGGAAATTAAATTTGAATCTTGTGACACAAATATGTTGGGAATATAATAAAAAACATATGTTCATAAATGCTTAAAAGAAAAGTGATAAAAATTACATTTAGAAAACTTTTACAGCCTTTCAGAACAATGGAAAAGGAAACGGTTTGGGGGTTCTTTGTTCAGGTTGAGCGTTTGTACATTCAAGGGGCAAGTTTCATGTTTGCTGTGGGTATTTGTGTTTCTTTTGGTAGTGGGGGAGCAAGGGAAGGGTTGGAACCCTACACAAAGAACCAGCTTGACCCTTATCTGGTAGATGCAGAGCTTGTGGATGAAGCCATTTTTTCATGTACCAGTAAGAATGAGGATGGACAGTAGGGTGAGGCTACGGCCTATCTGATCCTCTTAGTGATGCTATAGAAGCATTTCCGATGCCCAGAGAAAATGGTCTGCTTCCTGTCTGGTCTGGCCTTCAGTTGACTTTGTCATTTGAAGGGCTGCAAAAGCCTGTGATGGGCTCCGGGATGTCGGTTTGCCGACTCGCCTCAGCACCATCTCAAATCCAGGCTTCATGTTCTGATGTCTCTGCATCCATGGGCACTTCCCTGGGGTTTCCGCTCCATGTCTTTATGCGAGTGGCCGGAAAGGAATTCATCCTAACACATTTGCCAAATTATCAATCATTATTCTTTATGAAAGCCAGGCAACTGAGAGCTGACAAATTACCTAAAGTGCCCCATATAGTACCTGCCAACCATCCAGAGAGCTTTATGATTCAGCTCATCCCTGAACTTTCTGTGAAGACCACTCTGCCCATCCACTCCACAGTGCGTCATCTCTGAAGTACTTAGCCATGGAGGGTCATTTCCACGTGATTGTTGAGCGTTGTTGTGAGAAGCTCATGAAATGGTCAGTTTCTTATGAGAATTTAAACACTATCCCTGGGAGGTTCAATTTCCTTTTCCAGTATTTGCTGCCATCATTCTTCCACATAAACCCGACGCTCCAGCAAAATCACTAACCCATTCCTTAAAGGTGTCCTATTTGTTCCCATCTTCCAATTTTTGTTCTTTTCTTTAGCACCACACCTGAAATGCAATCTACGATTCAACGCTCGTCTTCAATATTTCCTGGTCAATGGGACCATTTCTGACCCCAATCTCTCATGAATTCCTGGAGGCTGAAGCCGTGCAGTATTTAGGTCAATGTAAAGCAGCAATGACAATTTATGAAATCCCCCCATAAAGGGCTTGGTAGGTGCTGGCTACAGCAAATGGATGAAGGCTTGGGACCGTGATATCGCTCACTTTCTCCTTCTCTCTGTTAAGACAGGTGGAACTCTATTGGTGACTATTCTTTCTCGGGCTATTCACCTTGTGACTGAAAGAGTGAAATGCAAGTCAGAGGACTGTGTTTTCAAAAATTAGGCCTGATACAAGGGGCTCGGCGAAGACGTTGTTATATGAAAACTTGCATTTTTTTTGGAAATCAGAAAGCATTGCCATCTACACACAAGAAAATTTCACTTGCTTTTAAATGCTGTCAATATACCAATATACAAACGAATATTTTAACAAAGAGACAGATGAGGAAAGATGTGCCTTGTTCATGGATTGAAAGACTTAATGCTGTTAGGATGTCAATACTACCCAAAGGGATCTATAGATTTGGTGCAATCCTGACCAAATTCCCAAAGCCTTCTTTGCAGAAACAGAACTAACGACCAGCCCTCGGCTTTATATGGGATGACAAGATGTCCCGAATAGCTCATGTGGTGTTGAAGGAGAAGAACAACATAAGAAAACGCACACTTCCTGATTTTAAAACAGGAACTACTGCCACAGGAATCAAAACGGACTGGCACGAGCATAATAATGGGAACATAGACCAATGGAAGAGAGCTGAGAGTCCAAAAATAAAGCCACACATTTATGGTCAACTGATTTTCGACAAGGGAAAGGGAAACAGGAGTTTCTTCAGTAAATAGTGCTGAGAAAATTGGATTGCCTCATGCAGTAAAATGAAACAGTATCTATGCCTCACATCACATACAAAAAGAAATTTAAAACATATTAAGAATTTAAATGTGCAAACCAAAACCATAAGATTCTTAGAAGAGAAAGCAGGGCAACGTGACAGGGCTTGCATTTAACAGTGGATTAGCTCATATAATAACAGAAGCACTAATAGCAAAAGACAAAGTAAATAAATAGGAACTCTTAAAAATGAAGTAAAAATAAAACTTCTGTTCATCTGGTAAAAACTTTACCAGAAAAATTGAGAAGACCAACTAACAATTCGAAAAATATCCTTAGAAGCCATATAGCCAATAAGAAACTAATAACCATTGTACATAGAAAACTGACAAATGAACAACAAAAAGACACATAACCTAATCATAAAATGGGCAAAGACAGTCACGAAAGAGGTCATTCAAAAGACCACCTATCACATGACAAGATGCTAAGTACCATTAACCAACAGAGAGATGCAAATCAAAACCATTTCACTCCCACCTGGGTACCTAGCATAGAAGTAAAGCAAAGCAAAACAACAAAAAACCCTACAAAGACAGAAAACAACAAATATTAGAAATGATGTTGGGTAATTGGAGTCTCTACTCACTGCTGGTGAGAATGCAATATGGTGCAGCCAGTGTGAAAACATGTATGCAGTGGGTCCTCAAACTACTCACGACAGAACTAGCATATGAACCAGCAATTTCACTCCCAAGTATACCAGAGGCTTTGAAAATAGAGACTAAGCTGAGGCATGAACATCAATGTTTCTTGCGGCACTATTCACAATAGCCAAGGCTTGCAAACATGCACATCAACAGATGACTAGATAGACAAAATGTGATCTGCATATATACAGGAGAAATGAAATCTTGATACATACTATAATATGGATGGAGCTGGAAGATGTAATGCTGAGTGAAATAAATCAATGATAAAGGGCAAATGCTTTATAACTCAATTTACATAAAAAGGCAAATCACAGAGAACAAAGTTTTAAGTGGCTACTAGGGAAGGAAGTAGGGGAAATGGGGGTCAGGGGAGCAGGGAGGGATAACGATAGTGGAAATATTGCTTTGATTACGGGTTGTGTTGCACAGCCAGTTGTTCTAATTGTTGTCAATAAGTGGTACATCTTTAAAAAGTTACATCGGCAAAAGTTGTGTGATTGATAGATATATGTATAACAATGACAAAAAGGAGAGAATAACTGCTGAGATATCTTATGTACAACCAAACACCTCATGGGATTTCATTCCTTGGTTTGGAAGCTTGAAGTCCTGCTTTCACGGGGCATTCCAGTTATTGGATAATAACAATGTAATGCTTCTGTTTTATCTCCTAGGATTTTACGTAGTACCTGGGGTCTTAAAAGCTTGGTAGCTGTCAACCCAAATACAACAGTTGGTGTTTATTTACCTGGAACAGCAGCGTGAAGGAGATTCCTGAATAAGCCCCTTGCTATGAAATGGACTGATTCACAGTGGTCTTGTTTAGGGTTTCCAAGGCTCTAAATTGCTACGGAAGTAAACAGCCCCGTCTTTCTCCTGGGGAGTAGCTGGTAGGTTAGACTCTCCAACCGGTGATAAGCTACCAAACACCTAACCTGCAGCACCATATGAAGAGGATATGATGGCATAGTAGGTTACACATTGGGATTCTAATTTCACAGTCTACAAATCAAAACGACCCACCACTCCTCTGGAGAAAGACGAGACTTTCTACTCCAGGAAAGATGCAGTCTGGGAACCCACAGGACAGTGAACCAACTCAATGGCAGTGAGTGAGACTGTGTGGCTAGTTGCCACCATGAACAATTGTCTCCTTGACCATGAGACCAGAAGGACTGGGTGGTGTCTAGCTCTGATTACTGAACTTTTAGATCAAGGATTCTGCAAACTGAAATGGAGGGTTGGGGGGGATGCAGGATAGGATTTGAAATCTTAAAAGACTCATGAATTCCCGCTGTTAAGGAAGTTAGATGAACTTCTGAGACTATTGTCCTGAGATCATGTTTAAATATTAAATCAAAAATCCCCACTGACATCTTCTTAAAACTAAACAATAGTTAGCTTAAGTACTTTTTTAATATTATAATTTTATCATTATGTCTTTTAAACATTCTCTAATGGTTAACAGCAACTTGAGAGATTAGGTGGTAACCTTGGGGGTTGTAAGTTTATGTCACTGAGGGTAAAACGACTTAGAATAGGAGGCTCAGAATGGATGACCAAGTTGAAGGATGTAATAAAGTCACTGAATTGTACCTGGTGGAACTGTTGAATCGGTGTAGGTTTGCTGTGTTTATTCTTAACAATAGCAACAAAACAAAAAAATTAAGAAAGGAAGAGCAGGCTTGATTAAAAACATACTTAACAATTTTTGTCACTTCCAGGTATAAAAGGGAAAAGAGCCATCTGCCATAGAAACGTTCTTATCTGTGATGTTGCAAGTGCTAAAAATACTCGGGGGAAAATTAGTTATGAGACAGAATATCTCAAGTAGTCTTTCAAAAATCTTGATCATTTAGCTGTTTTATAAAGAGCTTATTCATTGTCCAGTTTTCATATGTATAAGAGAGGATTGTAACTACCATCACTTGGGAAAGAGGCACCTTACTCTGAAAAGTAACCTGTCTACTTTTAGACATTTTAAAGGAGTGCTTTGCACTATAATTGTCAAATGCAGTACACTGTTTGACTTCTAGACTGCTGCTTCCAGGGGTATTGATTATGAATCCTAGAAAAGTGAAATTTTTGACAACTTCAATCTCTTCTCCATTTGCCATGATGTTTCATATTGTTCCTTGTGCAGGTTTTATTCTCTTTGTGTTGAAGTTTAGTCCATATTGGAGGCTGTAGTCTTTGCTCTTCATCAGTAATTGTTTCAAGTCCACTTCCATTTCAGCAGGCAAGGTTGTGTCATCTGCGTGTGGCGGGTTGTTATATGGACACTGATCCTGATGCCATGTTCACCTTTATACTGTCTAGCTTCTCAAAGTATTTGCTCAGAATACAGATTGAGGAAGCCTGACAAAATTATTCAACCCTGGTTTTTACCTTTCCCGATTTTGATCCAACCAGCATCTCCACAAAGAGCCGTCAGTCAGGTTGTTGTACTAGGTTGGCTTGTCTGTTGTGACCCTGGAGCTTCACCATCGGTATTTCACATACCAGCGGGGTCCCCCCTGGTGAAAATGTTTCAGTGGAGCTTCTAGTCTACAAACGATGAGGAAAAAGGAATAAGAATCGGCTCCTATGAGACTAGACCCTGAAAACCTTATGTCTAGCAGCCAGACATTATCTGATACAGAGTGCCACAGGTTAGAAGGCATTCAAAAATAGGCATGAGAGCTCCCTTCTCAAAGTAGAATTGACCTTCATGACATGGATGGAACAAAGCCTTAGGGACCTTCATTTGTTTTTGTGTTTGTTTTTGAGATGAATTTGTTATTAAGAACTCCAAACCCTTTTGAATTTTACTTTCTCTCTCTCTCTCTCTCTCTCTCTCTCTCTCTCTCTCTCTCTCTCTCTTTAAGCCAGTGGGATAAGAAATCTGTAGGGATTTGGGGGAGGATTTGTTTTTAAAGAAACATACTATACATATTTACACAGCCCATGCCAAGAAATGAAATCAGCAACAATATCTGATTAAACCCTCCATCTATGTGAGCTTTTTTTCATGCCCCACACTTCTCCTCTCCCCCCTCCCTGTTCTTGCTCGAGTCCCTGCCTCTTCATAGCCATCAAAATCTGGTCTATTGGTATATATACTAGGTTGACTCTTCTTTGTGGTTCCTTCTAACAATGGTGATATTAAACATTTACCTTTGTAAGATTGACTGAGTTGGCGGTGTTTAAGAGAGTTGCTATTGTTTTGATTGATGCATAAAAATCCATAGTATGAATGTACCAGAGCTCTTTAATCCAGTCCTCTATAGTTGGGGTTTTTGGTTGTTTCCATGTTTTAGCTATTATGGAAATTGCTGCAATAAACATAGGTGTGCAATGTCTGTTTGTGTTCTGTTCTTGATTTATTTAGGGTCTGTACCTAGTAAAGAGATTGCTGGATCACAAACTACTTGTATTTGAATTCGTTTAAGGAAGCCAAAAGGATTTCCAGAGTAGTTGTACAATTCTACAGTCCCATCCGCAATGTAAAATTGTTCCTATCTCTCCGTATCCTCTCTAAAATAGATTATTTTCTGTTTTATTGAATTTGGCCAAAAGTGTCAGTGTGAGGTGATATCTCATGTTGATGTTGTTTTAATTTGTCATTCTCTTACTGGGAATGATTGTGAATATTTTTTCATGTGGTTGTTGGCCACCTCAATGTTGTCTTTGGTAAATTGTCTATTCATGTCGCATGCCCATTTTTTGATTGGGTTATCTGTTATTTTCTTGTTAAGATGTAATTTTCCATAGGCTTTGGAGATTAGCCCTTTATCTGATATGTTATTACTATGTTTTTCCCAATCAGTGGGTTTCCTTTTAACTCTTTTGATGAAGTCTTTTGAAGTGCACGACTGTCATATTTTAAGTAAGTCCCACTTCTTTATTTTGTCTTCTATAGGGCGGACATTTTTCATTATGCTCAGTAGTGGGTTTATGTCTTGTATCAGGGTCCGTAAGTCTGTCCCTATTTTTTTCATTGATGGTCAATTCAAATCTGCTGATATCAATATCTATTATTGTACCAGTACCAGGATGATTTTGACTACTATAGGTATATAGTATACTTTAATGTCTGAGAGTGAAAGGTCTCATACTTTGTTTATATTTTTAATAGTATTTTATTTATCTTACATTTCTTTCCTTTCCATATTAAGTTGATAATAGTTTTTCCATTTCTTTGAAAAATTGTGGTGGGGTTTGAATCAGAATTGCACTGAATTTATCAAGCATTTTTGGTAATATTGACATTTTGTGATGTTTGGTCTGCCTATCCAGGAACATAGTAACTTGTTCCATTCATATCAGTTTCTTTTGGTTTCTTGATGGAAGATTGTGTAGTTTTCTTTGTATAAGTCTATTGTTCCCAAATGTTTTATCGTTTTAAAAGATATTTAATCTTTTGTTAGCAATTGTAAAAGGTATTATGCTTTTGATATCATTTTCAGTACCATCATCCTTAAGATGCAAGAATCCAATATAATATACAAGAATCCAACTGATTTTTCTGTGTTGATCTTCATATATTGATGGGGCATGGCTAACAATGAAATAACTGCAAACATCCTTACCAGTCAGAATGTGGAATATATGAAGTACGTGTCTAAGAAAATGTGAAGTTGTTGAAAGTGAAATAGAAGACAAAAAGTTGATAACGGATGCATTGATGATTTGAAATGACTGATATTGGCCATTTTGAGTCAGAAAATCATATACTTTATTATGAGATAAAGACAAATTCAAGAAGTAAAATGTCACATTTGTCATCAAAAATAACTTTTCAAGATCTGCCTTGAAGTGCAATGCTCTCTGTGGCAGGATAATATCTTTATCCTTACAAGGAAGTCCAGTTAATACGAATGATATTTCAATTTATGTATATTGATAATTACCATCTATGAAAATGAAAAGTTGGGGGGAAATGAGGAAGGAACAGTAGTTGTAAATGATCACCTTAGTGATAGAAATGAATTTGTAAATTGACTGCATGAAATAATTTTTCAAGACCAATGATTTTCTCATTACAAATATTGATTTTAACCACATAAATGGTGACAACATGTTGTCACCTAGACAAGTACATCATGCTTGGCAAAGCAGAGGGACAGCAAAAAGGAGGCCGGCTCTCGACAAGATGGATTGACACAGTGGCTGTAACCTGGACTCAATATAAGAATAATTGTGAGGATGTTGCAGGAGTGGGCCGTGTTTTGCTCTACTGTTCATGGGGTTGCTATGGGTCGGAACTGACTTACTAGCATCTAAAAACATACATGTTGACCTTGTCAGATGAGATACTCAGGAATCAAATTGAATACATATGTGGGAAAATACTATAGAGAAATTCAATATAATCAGCCAAAAAAAGCCACAGGCCAATTATCAAATAGATCATCAATTTCTCATGCACAAGTTCAATATGAAATTGAAAACAATTAAAACCAGTCAACAGGAGTCCCAATTGATTTTGATTAAATCATACTTAATTTAGAGGGCATTCTAGGAACATATTTGTCGCATTAAATGCTAATGAGAGAACCTAATGAGTTAAGGGATGACATCAAGAATAGAGATGAAGAACGTAAAAAGTTATTAGAAAGACGAGAAGCAAGAAAAGATCAAAGTGGATGCCAAAGAGACTCTGAATTTTTCTTTTGAATTTTGTGCCTCAGGGATGTTTTGTTCCACCACGCTTATTCAGACAGCAGAGCTAATGCAAATGGAAGAAAATAAACACTAAAGGGGCTGAGCAGATAACGTCAAAGGGCAGGACAAGAAGAGCAAGTAAAGTACTGCAATGAAATGTGGAAAGACCTAGAGTAGACCGCCCAAATGGAAGAACATGTTTAGCATTTCTCAAGATGCAAGAACTGAATAAAATTCAAGCCTCAAGTTGCAATATTAAAAGATTCTATGAGCAAAATACTAATCAGCAAACATCAAAAGAAGACGAAAAGAATACATAGTCACTGTGCCAAAAGGAATTACTCGATGTTCAACCATTTCAAGAGCTAGAATATGTGAACATCAAGACTAATGGTATTGAAGGAAGAAATTCGAGCTACACTTAAGGCGTTGGCAAAAACAAGACACTCATATGAACCTAACAGAATACCAAGGGAAATGTTTCAACAAACTGATACTGTACTGGAAGCACTCATTAATCTATGCCAAGAATTTTGGAAGACAGGCACCTGGCTAATTGACAAGAAGAAATCGATATTTTTGCCCATTCCAAAGAAAGGTGACCCAATGGAATGAAGGAATTATGAAACAATATCATTAACATCACAGGCATGTAAAATTTTGCTAAAAATAATTAAAAAGCAATTGCAGAAGTACATGGACAGCTGCCAGAAATTCAACTTGGATTCAGAAGGGGGCATGGAATGAGGAATGTCACTGTGGATTTCCAGGGCATCTTGGCTTAACCAGAGAAAAACCAAAAAGATGTGTACTCTTGTTTTCCTCACTCTGCAAAGGCAATTCACTAGGGGATGGGGGTTGGGGTGGGGGGTGGGGCGGGATCATATCAAGGCATGGATAGCATTGCAAAGGATTGAAATTCCAGAACACTTCATAGACCAAGAGGCAATTGTTCAAACAGAACAAGGAAATACGACATGGTTTTAAAAAGAGGAAAGGTTCGCATCAGAGTAGTCTTGTTCACCACACTTATTCAGTTTGTACACGGAGAAAATAATCAACGAAACTGCAGTATGAGAAGGAGAAATTGACATCAGGATTAGAGCAAGCTCATCAACATACTGTAATATGCAGATGACATAACCATGCTGACTGAAAACAAGGAAGGCCTGAAGTCCTTGTTGATGAAGATCAAAGGCGTGGCCTTAAGTAAACATTTCAACTCAATGTAAAGAAACCAAATATCCTCATAACTGGACCAACGGACAACATCATGATGTCATTGTCACTGTTAGGTGCTATCAAGTCAATTCTGACTCAGCACCACCCTAAATACAACACAAGGAAACATTACCGGTTCTTTAACAAACGGACAATTGTGATGTTGGAGGCCGTTGTTGCAGCCATCGTGGCACCCTTTCTCATTGAGGGGTTTCCTCTTTTTCACTGAACTTCCGCAACAACATGATAAACAGACAACATTTAAATGGTCGAAGATTTCATTTTACTTGGGCCACAATGAATGCTCATGGAAGCAGCAGACAAGAAATCAAATGACATATTGAATTGGGCAAGTCAGCTGCACAAGACCTCTTTAAAGTGTTGTTACAAAGCAAAGATGTCACTGTGAGGGGCTCAAGCGGATCTGACCTGAGCTTGTTAATACCCTCACACGCAAGTGAAAACGGAACAAAGAATATGGTTGATCGGTGAACGATGAATGTATTTGCGTGATGGTGTTGGAGAGGAATGAAGGAAGTGCCACGGACTGCCACGCATCCTTCTTGGAAGAAGTACCGTCATAATGGTCTTTGACAGCGAAGATGGGGAGGCTTTTTTTCACCTGTTTTGAACATGTTCTAATGAGATACCGCTCCGGGAAAAGGACATCCTACTTGATAAAGTAGAGGGACAGTAAAAAAGAGGAAGACTTTTTTTTTTTGGTTCAACTGTTTTATTAATGATTATATTTTTAATAAATCATTTTATTGGGGGCTCTTACAGCTCTTATACCAATCCATACATCCATTGTATCAAGCACATTTTCAAAACATTTTCTTTCTACTTGAGCCCTTGTTATCAGCTCTTCTTTTTTCCCTCCTTCCCCGCCCTCCCATCCTCATGAATCCTTGATAAATTATAAATTATTATTATTTTCCTATCTTACACCATCCTCTGTCTCCCTTCACCCAGGTTTCTGTTCAGACCAGACTCTACCCCTTCACTCATAATCTCTAAAATTCACAAATGATTATACACACATACCTATATTTATATCTTTATAAATGTCTTTTGCCTCCTAATTCATTCCTCTATTTCCGTTTACTTTCCTCCTGTCCTACTATCGCATTCAACTCTCAGTAATTCCTCTTGGCTACATTGCACTTGATCAAACCCCACCAGGCATTCTACACCCTCCCCGCTATCAAGTTTAGATCTCTTGTTCCCTTGTCCCTGGGTTTGTTAGCTCCCTCCTCCTTTTCCCTCCTCCTTTCCCCCTAACTCCTCCTCTCTCATGTCTACCTGGAGACACCGGTCCTATTGTTTTCTCCTTGGGATTGTAAGCAAATCTGCCTATCTTATGTATATAGACATGAGGGGCGGGGAAGCCTATAAATAGTTCCAGGTCTGTCTGCTGACCCTTATGAATGTTTTCCAATTGGGTCTGATGAAGTGCCAAGCCTTGCCCCCTGAGTCAGAGGCTATTTTGGGGATTCCTTGGGTTCTTCTTGCTTTGCTTCCCTGGCTGCTCTGTGCATTCCCTTCATGTTCCGCCCCAGACACAATACCTTCACTTTGTCTCCGTTGCTGTCTCCCTTCCCACTGTGGGTCAGTGGGTCAGTGGGGGACACTGGGTCTGTGGTGGGGCCGGCCCTATCTTCCTCTCCTACTCTGAGCAGGAATGCCATCCTGGAGGTTTGGTGGGCCAGGATGGGGTCCACTCTCATTCTCTCTTTCCCGTTTAGTTAGCTCCTGTGTGGTCTGGGCAGACCCGCCACTCTCCCTGGGCTAGATCTTCAGAGTTGTCGTCTGTAGTGCATTCTTCTGGGGAGGGGGCCAATGTAGCTGGGATTGGGGCCGGCCGTGCAGTCCTCTCTGTTAGTTCACTGCTCCGTGCTGGTATATTGCCCTCAACACTTGGAGCACCAGAATGAGGTCTGGTCCCTCTCTCCCTTTCCTGTGGAGACATAAATAAGACCCTCCCCATGAGGGGTTAGTGTCTTGTTCCCTGACTACCCTCATCTCTCTTTTTTCTTTTCCCCTCTTTTCTAGTTGACTGCCATATGCATCCTTGGGATGGGTCTGACGCCTGCCAGAGTGCCTAGACGTCGCCCTGGGAATTTATGCCTTTTTTAGCTAGGCCCTATGCCAGTGGTTCTCAACCTGTGCGCCACGACCCCTTTGGGGATCAAACAACCCTGTCATAAGAGTCGCCCGATTCATAACAGTAGCAAAATGACAGTTATTAAGTAGCAACAAAAAAAAATTTATGGTTGGGGGGAGTCACCACAACATGAGGAACTGTATTAAAGGGTCGCAGCATGAGGAAGATTGAGAGCCACTGCCCTATGCCCTTTCTGCTTTTTGAAGCTGACTTCAGTGGACTCATGTACTTGTCCTTTTGTGCTTGGCTTACTTCACTTAGCATGATTTCCTGCAACTCTTCCCATGAGATGGCGTGCTTCAGGCATTCATCACTGCTTTGGGGGGATGTGTAGTAGTCCGTTGTATGTATATACCAGGCTTTTAAAATCCATTCTTCCGTTGATGGAAATTTAGTTGTTTTCAATGCTTTGGGGTTGTGAACTGCACAGTGAAAAACATTGGAGTGCAGATGTCTGGGCATGGTCTGTTTCTCATTTCTTCTGGGTGTATGCCCGGTAGGACGATTATTTGGTCACATGGGAGCTCGATTTCCATTTGTTTTAGCTTTCACCATATCGATTTCCAGTCCACGGCATGTTGCCCTCAAGGCTTGGTGCAAGTCTGGACCAAGCGGAAGACTCTTGATGAGATGAACTGACATAGTGGCTGTAAGAATGGGCTCAAACAGAACAATTGTGACTATGCCACCCAACTGGGTCGTGTCTCCTGCTCATACATCAGGTGGCTATGAGTCAGAACTGACTCAATGATACCTGACGGCAATAACCATTTCTGCTTGCTCTGTTCCGATGGCTGCTTTTTGGTCTATGTATATGCAGATCCTGCATGAGCACAATCAAGTCTAATGGACTTCCATTCTTCACAATGTTATACATCATTTGTTATGATCCACACAGTTGAATGTCTTTGCGTAGTCAATAAAACACAGGTAAATGTCTTTCTAGGATCTGCTGGTGTTCACTGAGATTCATCTGACAGCAGCAATTTTGTTCATTCACTTGTTTTATAGAAATCTGAAGAAATAATAACTTGTTTCAGTAACCAGATAACACTGATTCTAAATGATGCACTTTGTCTTTGTATATTTATGTAAAAACAAATTTTCTTTTAAACGTGTTAAATATTTTCTGGCTGACATGCTTTATACTCTACAGTTGAGTTTTACATGAAGGCAATATCAATTGTTTTAGGATAAATTTACTTATTTACTTCATCCATTATATGGTTTTGACTCGGTGGCATTTTACTGTAGTATTTGTTTTGGAAACAAAATATGAATGGAAACTTTCTGGAAATTTACTATTTTCTCTAGTGAGTTAGAGAGAATACTCATATTATCGTAGCGCAGCCTTGCACTTAGGTAACCTTAGACATCCAACAGTGACTATCCAAACCATTATCATAGATACATGCTTAGAAGCAGAACATCCCTTTACCTTACAGGAAATCCATTATGAGTGATGGTGAGGGAAGAGGAAAATTAAATAAAAATGATAAGACTTGTGCTTCCAGCAAAGATGGAATAACATGGACTGGATTTACCCTACTACTTGAAATGACCAACGGAATTGTCAGAATGTGTGAAGCTATTGTTTTCAAGACAGTGGATAGCAGGCAATTAAAAAATATATATCCTTTAATATATTTGGTTGTTTTAAATATATATATATATATATATATA
>NW_022111300.1:42254655-42415463 GCF_000313985.2 Echinops telfairi
CTATGATTTCCCTGGTAGGAACCCTGGGAGACTTTCCAGTTTGCAGTGCAGGAAGGAAGCCCAGCAGAGAGCCCAGATTGCCTGAGGGGATGAGCTAGAGCTCAATGTGATAAAGATGCTGCAGGCAGAATATGGGAGAGAAGAAAGCTTAGCAGAGACTGTGGAACTCCCCTCTCAGTATTCCACTGAGTGTCAACCAGAACCGAGTGTGGGGAAAATGGGAGGAAACCCCTCAAGAGAACCATCTGAATGGACTATAGGTAACAGTGCCCCACACTCACACAAAGGTGAGCATATTGGCTACCGCATCAGCCAGATAGGAGCATCTCCTCTCGTTCATGGGGCACTGAATACAGTCCCCGCAAACAGTCATAGTTAGTCCTACTAACAAATCTTAAAAGTCAGATGATCTTTTAAAAGTGATCAAATTGTTCCTAAAGATCTTAATGTGCCCCAGAATCAAACTCAAAACATACATTGAATTTAAACAACAACAACATCTACCCACCCACTGTTATGGAGTGGGTGCTTTCTTACCGGGAACCCATACTGGGTTTATGAGTTCTTAAGAAGGTGGATAACCTCATCTTTCTCCCTCTACATGGCTGGGTTTTGAACTGCTGACCTTGAGTTAGCAGGCCAACAGAGAACCACTATGCTGCTAGGACTCCTTGTGGAACTAAAAGACAGAGTTGCATAAATAATAGAAAATAAAATACAGAGTGAGTGACAAGGAAGCTTTTGAACAATGGACGTGGCCTCAGTTAGCCCTAGGATGATTCTAATTCACAGGTAAATGGAGTCTCCAAATGTGTGGAGGGGGCAAAACAATTTGCAGAAATATGGCTGAAATTCTCTCAAATTTGATAAGAAATATAAACCTGAAGATCTGAGAAACTTGAAATCAGAGCACAGAAGAATAAAGTGTCTTCTTCCAACCCATTCATCAGGCTGTAGAAGAGCCCCTTATACGATGATTCCCATCTTTATGCAGCCATCAACTGCCATAATGATTTTACTTTTACAGTCTCGAAGCCTGTAAGTCCTTTCTGTTTCTGCCACCACTGAAGCCAAAGAAGACACCGTCTTCTCATTCCTTTTTCTTCACCTGTTTTGGGAAGGAGCTAACCATTGGTTATAGTTGGCAACAGTATTTCTTACTGTATTTGATACAGCAATTAATTTTTTGGTAGGCTTTGGAAATTGACAATGGAAGCCTGATCATTCCATTGAATAGAGCTTAGAGGCATCACCAATTACCCAATTACCAGGATAGCCTAATTCTTTGCTTGCATGCCAGTTTTGAAGACGCATCAGACACTTCCTTGACATACACAGCAGCGCCATTATGGGTAGGAAGACAACATGGGTAGAGAATGTTGACAGAAATATTCCCAAACTGCTGGTCAAAAAAATGCATTTTCAACATAAAAACTCTCATAGCTATTGAAAAACTATAGAAATGACATCTTCAAGACAATCAGTACATATGAAGTTAACCATACTGTATCAGTTGGGAAGTAAACATCAGAGTGGTTATATCTGTGCCTTTAAAAATCAGAACACAGCCAAGACTGAACATAAAAATCAGAATGATTTGTGTCCTAATCACAACGCAGTCACCAAATAGAAAGCCAATAAAATCAATCCCAAAGAAGTAATTTCAGAATCAGAATGTTTCTCACTATCCAATAAGATCTTGGGGAGTGCTTCCCATGTGCAGGAGAGTAAATGATGACTAGAGGTTTTAAGATATGTATGGAAATATACAAATGTGGGCACATATATAGTTAACTCACCCACCCACTGCCACCGAACAGAGTTCAACTCATAGCAACTCTGTGGGACAGAGCAGAACACCGCCCTAGGGTTTCTGAAGCTGTAAATATTTACAGGAGCAGACAGCCTCATCCTTTTCCTGCTGAACCTCTAGTGGGTTTGAACTGCTAACCTTTTGGTTAGTCACTCATTGCATAACCAACGATGCTACCAAGGCTCCCTCTACATATTCTAGATATGCAAATATACAGACATGTACATATGATATGTAAGCCCATATAGGAGGGAAACAGATAAAATGTTTTACAAAATCACATAAACCTTTGTTTAAAAAAAAAATCATTGGGGGCTCCTACAACTCTTAACACAATCCATACATACATCCATTATGTCAAGCACATTTGTACATATGTTGCCATCATCATTTTCAAAGCATTTTCTTTCTACTTGGGCCCTTGGTATCAGCTCCTCATTTAATCCCCTCCCTCCCCCTCCCCCCTCCTTCCCTCTTTCATGAACCCTTGATAATTTATAAATTATTATGGCTTTTTCATGTCTTGCACTGTTCACTGTCTCCCTTTACCCCCTTGTCTGTTGTCCATCCCCCTGGGAGGGGATTGTACGTAGGTCATTGTGATGGCTCCCCCTTTCTTCCCCCACCTTCCCCTTCCCCTTCTGGTATGGTTACTCTCAATATTGGTCCCGAGGGGTTTTTCTGTCCTGTATTCCCTGTGTTTCCAGCTCTTATCTGCACCCATGTACATGCTCTGGTCTAGCGAGATTTTTAAGGTAAAGTTAGGGTCATGATAGTGGGGGCGAGGAAGCATTAAAGAACCAGAGGAAAGCTGTATATTTCATCAGTGCTAGACTGCACCCTGACTGGCCCGTCTTCTCCCCACAACCCTTCTGTAAGGGGATGTCCAATTGCTTACAGATTGGTTTAGGGCCTCTACTCTGCACGCCCCCCCCCAATTCACATTATGATTTTTTGCTCTGGGTCTTTGATGCCTGATACCTGAGCCCATCGACACACATCATGATCACACAGGCTGGTGTGCTTCCTCCATGTGGGCTTTGTTGTTTCTCAGCTAGATGGCTGCTTGTTTATCTTCAAACCTTTAAGACCCCAGATGCTATATCTTTTGATAGCTGGGAACCATCTGCTTTCTTCACCACATTTGCTTATGCACCCGTTTTGTCTTCAGCGATCCTGTCGGGAAGGTGAGCATCTTGGAGTGAAGGATTATTAGAACAAAGTGTTCTTGTATTGAGGGATCACTTGAGCAGAGGCCCAATGCCCATCTGCTTCCTTAATACTAAACAATTAAATATATGTACATAGATCTATTTCCCTGTCATCATACATAAATATATTTACATATGTTTATAGAGATCTAAATACAGAAGCCTTTCTTAAACAAAAATATCAAAATGTGAGGCCGCTATTGTGTCCTTTGAGAAAATCTATCAAGATTACTCCTCTTGTAGCTCATAAAACGGCCCTCATGACCTTTTTTAAAAACAAACAAACAAACAAACAAAAGTTTTATTGGCATATAATTCACACTCTACAACTCAATGGTTTAAATATATTTAGAAAGTTGTGCAATCATCACAATCAATTTTAAATCATTTCCTTTGTTCTTTTACCCATTATTAATCTCCCTTGGCCTCCCAGCGCCCCCTCTGCCATAACCCCAAGGAACCATTAGTCCAGTTACTATCTCTGTGGATTACCTGGATGTCATTTAAAGAAAGTCATACAAAAACTCCACCAACACTGTAACCTTCTGAACTGATCTGTCAGTGTTGAATTTAATTGGCCCAGCAGACCCTCTCAGAAGTCACGGTGGATTGGACAGTGGCTTTGGTTCTTTGGTTGGATCTTTGGTGGGGTGGGGGGGCATTCTGAGGAGACTAAGCCACATCTATTACAGAGAGAGGGTTTTATTTGCAAGCACTCACTGATCACAGAGATCTGTTTGAACAGGTTTTGTTTGGAATAAGCCTATGCATGTCTGAACTGGAAGCCTGATAGCAAAACTTGTTGACTTTTTCTCCTCTCTGTGGTCACAGAGGCTCGTTTATAACCAGCCTCTGTTAAGTCATTTCTGCCTCATGGTGACTTGCAGGCTTGTCAGAGGAGAGAACTGGGCTCTAGAAGGTTTTCAATGACTGATTTTTTTTCCTTTCAACATTTTGTCTGTGAGTGGGGTGAAGGTTTCCACAGCACATCATTAGTTTTGTGGTCAACAATGGATGGAGCATTTGAGATCAACGTGACTACTGCACCTATCAAATGTCAAGGGTGATGGTTGATTTGAAGGAGTCGATTGCAGGCTTCTCTGATGAGATGCCTCTGGATGAGCTCAAATCTCCAGCTTCATGGTTAGCAGGCAGTACGACTTCAATCTCCTTGGTTCCGGTTTTCTGTTTTTTCTGTTTGGGCAGGCTGTGTGTTTCGAGAATGTTTTCTGTTTCATCTGAAAATTCGAAGACTTAACAGAAATTGTTCTGACATCCTTTCTAGTTCTTTTTAATAACGATGGGATCTGTAACGATGTCGCCTTTTTTTCTTCCTGCTATTAGTTCCTGGTGGTTTCCCCCTTTCCTCTTGATTAGTCTTGCCAGTGAGTAATTAATTTTATTAATTTTTTCAAAGAATTAGCACTAGGCTTTGTTGATTCTTCCTTTTAAACATCTGTTACCCATTTAGCTAATTTTTAACCTTTTATTATTTCCCTCCCACTAGCCTATTTGGACTCAATTTGAAAATCTTTTCCTAAATTCTCGAGAGTGATACTTACATGACTGATTTCAAATTTGTCCATTGTATAATATATGCATCTAAGGCTGTAAATTTGCTTTTAAACATGGCTTATCTGCATGGCACAGGGTTTTTTGTTGTTGAGATGTGATATTTTTATATTTCAGCTAAAATATTTTCTCATTTCTATTGTGATTTATCCTTTGACTCATGGATTATCCATAAGTATGCCACTTGGTTAGTTTCCAATAATCTGGGGTATTTTCTGGCTATTTTTTTATTTCTAGTTTAGTCCCACTATGATCAGAGTAAATACTCCATACAATTCAATCTTTTTTTAAATGTGGAAACTTGCTTTTCTTGCCCAACATTTAATACATTTTAGTGACTTTCACATTCACATTTTTAAAAAACGGTGTGCTCTGCTGTCATTTGTTGCACTGTTGCTTCTATGCCTGACAGATCCAACTTGTTAAACTTGCAGTTTACCTCTTCTCGATCCTTACCGATTGTCCGCTTGTTTATGTCATTTAAGAAAGGTTTGCATAACTTCGCACTGTGACTTGGGATTAGTCTCTTTCTATTTTAAGATGCATCTCAATTGCAGGGATGTGCATATGTGAAAAAGTATGTGGCTTAGAAATAAATATGGGAGAATATGATACACTGGGGCAGATGGACAGCTTTATCCAACAACTTGCGTCCATTCTGGCCAATGGTTGAAGTGGAAAGAAGCCAGAGGGTCTACTGGAGGGAATTGTCTTGTTGTTTGGTCTCCTGGGTGGAGATACTACAGAAAGAACGCTAGCGTGACCTTTGGAGCCTGTTCATTGTTTCCTAGGACCTCCGGCTCAACACCTTTTCTCAGAAAGGAATTCTCAACCTGGGGTTGAGTGCAGGGTGTCAGGGAGGCCTCTCAATTCCCTCAAAACCACAAAAAAAGTGGTGTGCCCACATGTATGTATGTAGACATTTCTATGGAAGGAAGTTTCCTCCTCTCAGCAGATGAGTAAAACTGGCATTCAGAAGTGTGTGCATATCCCTACTTTGGAAGCTTCTCAGGCATTAGACACTTGAACTCAAATGAAAGAGAATAAGGGAGACTACAAAGACCCACAAAGAACTATGTCCCCACCTTCAGCCTCTTCTACACCAACACATCCAAGCCAAGTCAACTCTTCCAGATGTCTTCAGATAACTCCGGGGGGATAGGAGATGCAAAGAAGAATGACTATCAGACAGCCATTTTGTCTTACCTAGAGGCTTTGCTTAACTTTCTACCACGCTCTACAATGGATATTGTGAACATAATGTGCCTTTCTGCTGTGTCTCCTGCTCTCAATCACAACTATCTTCCCACCTGTACCCTAGATGCCGTTGGTGCTTTCCTGAGGACAAATGGGTGAGACAGGGTGCAGGGCCATCACTCCAATGAGAAGCTTCACCTTTTATCGGGGCTTGTCATGAAGCATAGGTCAACATGTGTCGCAGAGTAAGAATTCCGCAATACCAGGTGCGTGGCTGCTTATAAATGGTATAAGAGTCCTGGGATTTGAGAGTGTATTTTTTTTATCCTGGATACATTTCTGCTATGGCAACAGTCCTAAAGACACAGCGTAATGCAGATGCTGGGCTGTGACCTCATATTTTTTCCACGGTTTTATTTAGAAACATTTCAGAATGACAGTTGGTGACAGGGTCATGAGCGGGCCATTGAGCAAAGAGACTCAGACACAGGAAAGACTAATTAAAGTTCAGTGGCCTTTTCCAGGTGTGTGTCTTCTGGACCTTAGGCATAAAAGGCTGGGTTGGTTGACTTCTTTCCTCCAAGAAATCAAAGAAAAACAAATATGCTAAAGATAATCTACAAGGTCTACTAGAAGCCAGATGGGGAAAAAGGGAGACTTTCTCTGATAGGGTCACAGATATTTATTTGTATAATCTGTATTGGTTATATGAAAATTTTGCATATTAACTATTTTTTGAGATATTTACATTCAGTTAAAAAAAAACAAGCACCATTTTAAGAGTCCACTGTCACCCCCAAAATGCAGAAATATGTTAAAGCATTTTTATGTTGTGCAAAATTATACACATTTGAGATGCATATATTTAAATGTCTTGTGTTCAACTCACAAGTTTGAATTACTTGGATTTAGGTCATTAACTTCTGAACTCTGTATTCTATGTTACAGTCCAATTGTAAGAGTCCCTGATGTTATTATATCTTGTCAGAGAGTCTGCAGTTAGAATATACAATGTGGCGATTCTGATATCTGTGATTCTGATATCTGTAAAGAATTAAATATTTTTCTTCATTTAAATATAAGGTAACAAAATATTTAGACATAAAGAGAAAAGTTACAATATTTTCTTTAATACAAAATTTTTTTTAATTTCATGCCCGTCATTAATGACAGCTGTATAATTATCATACTCATAGTGCTATATTTTATACAATTGAAATAAAATCATATCCTTAATGCTTTTATATCGTTGGATAGCTATAATTAAAAATGAACAATCATTTGAATATAAGAATATAATTCTTATATTCATTGAATATAAGAAATATGAATTCTGTACAAGTAGAATTATTAGGTGAAAGGACATAGATACGACTCTTGATACGTGTGAGGGGCTTCAAAGAGTTTGTGTGAAAATGCCCATAAATCATTGCATTCCTTCTTTCCCATGAATTTTCCGAAGCCTGGTTTTATGGTCAACACTCTTGGTGGTAGACGTTATTGTTGTTAGCAGTGAATGAGTTGGTCTTGACTGGTGGTAATCTCACAGGTGACCAAGCAGGGCTGCTCCAGAGGATTGCCTTCGCTGTGGTCTTCTGGAAGCAGTTCGCCTGGCCTTTCTCCAGTGGCACAGGGCAGGAAAGTCGGACCTCTAGTCTGCACACCCAATTGCACCACTCAAGCTTTTCCTGGTTGTATATAACCAACCCTGATCTTCTTCTTGCTGAGAGTATTCTACTTGTACTTTGTTGTCAATCACACTCCGCTCAGTTCTGGGTGGTGACAATGACTCGGCACTCCACCGCCAACCGAAAAACAGATCATTCTTTGTAGAGTTCACAGGTGGATTAAGACTCTGGTAAATGCCCTCTGACCACTGGCCGGGGATGTGAATCGCCTACCACACAGAGGACATTGGAAAGTGCATGAGTGAATGCAGATATGTTTAGGTTAAATTTTTAATACCTTATCATTTGTTTCCCCACCTGATCCATTTAAAATTTGTTCTCTTTTTGTTTATTTGTTTGAATTTCTGCTTTCATTTGGATTGAGGGTTTTCTCTTTTGTTGTTTTTGATGTGGTTTTCTTTATTTGAAATCCAGGATAGGTAAATCTGTAGAGATAATAGCTAGACTAATAGTTTCTTAGCATTATGGCAAAGGAGGTTGGGGAAAATGGGGAGCTAATGAGTACAAGAATAAAGAATCTGTTCTAAAATGGATTGTGGTGATGACTGCACAACTCTTTAATGGAGTTAAACTCTTGAATTATATGGTTTGTGAATTGTATGACCGTAAAACTCTTAAAACATTTTTTAAAGTTTTCAACACCACTAAAGGTGTTGCATCTTGGAAGATGCACTTGGAGACCTGCTTCTGAAAATCCTACAGAGCAGTTGCACTCTGCTCACTAGGGGTCCTCGTGAGTCAGAGTGGAGTGGAGAGAACCGACCATACCAAAAGCAATCACCTTCTACCCAGCCATATTCTTCACAGGAAGCTGACCTTACCTTCAAGCACAGGGAGTGAGTCTAGGTCAGGCCCTGGCTGTCACTGTAAGTAATTCCTTTCCCCTTGTCAGTGACTGGTTTAGGAAGGGGAAATCTACAGGGGTAATTTTAAGGAAAGCTTCCTTGGGTTTCATAAACAGATTCAAGGAAGAGCTAGTCTTTCTCCCACCCCTCCCTGACCCCCACTTCTTATTGATGGGCCAGAGATAGGGCTTATGTGCAGAGTCATCCTCGTCAGCCTGGGAGGAGGAGAACTAGCTGATATACAGATGGGGGAACGGAAAGACTAAAAGAAGCCCAGTCTTATGACATGGTGATCTATTAAACTGGACATCCCCTTACAGAAGGAGACAAGCCAGGCAGGGCACAGGGGAGCAACGATGAAACATACAACTTTCCTCTAGTTCCTAAATGCTTCCTCCCCGCCACTATCATGATCCCAATTCTACCTTACAGGTCTGGCTAGACCAGAGGATGTACACTGGTACAGATAGGAACTGGAAACACAGGGAATTCAAGACAGATGATCCCTTCAGGACCAGTGCTGAGAGTGGCGATACCAGGAGGGTGGAGGGGAAGGTGGGGTAGAAAGGGGGAACCTATTACAAGGATCTACATGTAACCCCCTCCCTGGGGGATGGACAATAGAAAAGTGGGTGAAGGGAGACGTCAGACAGTGTAAGATATGACAAAACAATAATAATTTATAAATTATCAAGGGTTCAGGAAGGAGAGGAGGGGGGGGGCGGATGAGGAGCTGATATCAAGGGCTCAAGTAGAAAGTAAATGTTTTGTGAATGATGATGGCAACAAATGTACAAATGTGCTTGACACAATGGATGGATGGATGGATTGTGATAAGAGTTGTATGAGCCCCCAATAAAACAATCTAATAAAAAAAAATTAACTCACCCTTCAACTTCCCTCCTTCAGCAATTATTATGATGTGAAATGACAGGATTTGGGTGGTGGTGGGGGTTGTTTGTTTAAATCAATTGACTTGAGCCAAATGGTACATCACTTGTAAATGAAGGCAACCACCATTATTCAACCACAGAGCGCAACTGATATCCAAAGGATTGGAGCATGATTGTCCTCTACAGTATGTTGATATGTTTATTTCATTACACACCGCCAGTATGTGTGTGTGAAGAGAACGTGAATATAAAATCATGAAATTTTGAATTATATATAATTTAGCTGAAATTAATTAGTTAAATCTATAATATTGCCTTTTTATTTTTTCCTCCACTTCTCTGTTCAATACTGAAGTAATATGGCCCAAGCATCAGTCTTAAAGATGCCCTCCCTCTCATTAGGGAGCAAAGATCTTTGTGATGTTAGGAATAGATGCCCTTAGCACTTTATACAAATTTACACATCAGAGGTAGATTTCGGGTTGAAATAGTGTCCTATTAAAAAATTTCTTTGGATTGCGATTACAGCTACAGGCTCAGAAACTCACAAGGACAGTTCTAGCCTGTCCTGTGAGGGTCAATATGAGTTGGCGTCGACTGGATGGCAGTAGTTATTATTATTATTTTTAATATTGTGATTACAGTCCTGCTTTAGATAATTTAACTTTATAAATACAATTATGAGGGAACTTCAAGAAATCTTGGGAAAAATCCATTTATTTTTCATTCCATTTCTCCATGTCTTTCCTAAAGCTTCTTAATAGTCCTAATTTTCTATCTGCTGGTAGGTTTGCATAAAATCGGAAGAAAATGGCAATGCTTCACCTCTTGGTGAGCTCTGATTACATAAGAATATAGTTTAACCTCTTTCCGTCTCTGGCCCGTGGTAGGGAGAGGAGCGGCCACCATGTCCGCGCATCTACAATGGATGGTCGTGCGGAACTGCTCCAGTTTCCTGATCAAGAGGAACAAGCAGACGTACAGCACCGACCTCAATAATCTGAAAGCCCGCAACTCCTTCCGCTACAACGCTGATACACCGCAAGGCGGTGGGTATAGAGCCCGCTGCCAACTGCAAGGGGGTTGTGGTGGTCCTGAAAAGGAGGTCAGGCCAGCGGAAGCCAGCCACCTCCTATGTTCGGACCACAATTAACAAGAATGCCCGGGCCACACTCAGCAGCATCCGGCACATGATCCACCAGAACAAGTACCTCCCCAACCTTCGCATGGCTGCCATCCGCAGAGCCAGAGCCATCCTCCGCAGCCAGAAGCCTGTGATGGTGAAGAGGAAGCGGACTCACCCCACCAGAGCACCTGAGCACCCCTTGCCCAGATCAATAAAGAGAACTACCCCCCCAAATATATATATCTTAGATTTCTTTTGTTGAGTTGAGTAGTAGTAACTCTAGTCTAGAAGTGGACTTGAAATAATTCAAATAATTTCCTAAACAAATGTAAAAATATATGTTTATGTTGCAACTTCATCTATTCTTTCCAGGTGAGACATTTCAGATATTAATAATTAGAGTTAGATGAAGTGTACGTGCTGTTCAACATGATAAATAAATGAGAGAGACCAGAAGATGCTGCTTCTCAAGGAAAATTTAGAAAAGTATATAAATAGGTGATGCTACTTTGCCGTTATAAGATCTTTATTGCTTAGTGTAAGAATGCTTTGTATACTTTTAAATGTATCTGAGTTAGTTTATTGTGCCAACCTGGCCAATAAACAAATGTGGGATTAATTGAAGGGCAGAGAGATAAATGGCTCAGTGAGCCTAGCCTTTCTAGTTCTCAAGTCTCTTGCTTTCTGATGGTCAGATCAGGGTGCAGTTGCCTCAACCAGTTCTCTGCTTCAGCTGGCAAGGCTCACTTCCTGCAAGACATCCCTGAGGAGAAGCCACATGGACCTACCCCGATGCAGCCCTGGATGCTGCAGCAGCTGTGTGGAGACCCCTGCCAGTGCTGAAATGCTTACACGTTAACCAACTCAGCTTTCCTCCTGCAGTCAGCATCGTTGCATGTGTTTTGTGAGCTGGAGGAGGACTTTGTGGATTGTTGTCAGACAAATGGGCTAATGTTGGACTTGTGGGCTTGGGCAGCACTGGGTTGGGATGTTTTCTTCATGTGCACTTACCCTTTATATAAAACTCTCTCTTATACATATGAGTTTCTGTGGATTTGTTTCTTTAATGTACCCAGACTAACACAGAATCCATAATACTTAAAAAGAAGACGGATATCACAATCAACATAGCCACAATGCCAGTATAATAAATCTGTAGAAAGAATGGACAGTGACAGTTATGCCTGGGTTATAGCAATTGATGGCCTTTGGCATCCTTTCTGCACTAAGGAGAGAGTCCCTGGTGATGCATATTGTTAAGCACTCTGCTAATAATAAAAAAATTGGTGGTTCAAATCCAAGCACAGGCACCTTTGAAAAAAGACTCAATGAGCCACTTCCCAAAGGTCATAGCCATTGAAAATCCAATGGAGAGCAGTTCGACTCTGGAACACATGGGTCACCATGAGTTGGAATTGATGTGACAGCAACTGGTGTGGTTGATTTAGTTTTGGTTTGGCGTCAAGGAAGAACGATTCATCTTGTCTAGTAATCCCAATGTAAGAGGTGTGAATAGAATAGGACTCTTGTTTCTGAACCACACAGTCCACATGAACAGGAGGGTCGAATCTCCTGTACCAAACAAGAGCCCAGAGATCACCCAGTGCCCCAGACACCCACCGCCCTTCCAATTCCAGACCAGGAAGAGCCCTGTGGCCGCCGCCTTCTCTGTTGTAGCTCAGAGTTTTCCAGTTGTGGTTCTTCGGAATAGACTGGGCCTCGTTTGCTGAGGTTGGGGGGAAGTGTCACTCCACAGATAATCTGGCTTGGACCAAGGAGGACCACGTTATTGGGCGTTGCCTTTCTCAGTGCCCCCTGTGAGCCAGGGCACCTCTCACCGTACTTCCCAGGTCATATCGCTCTGTGTTTCAACAAACATTCTGCAGTGAGGACCTAATCACCACAAGGACAGTCTCCAGCCGTGGCTCCAGCTGCTCTCCTTTGTAGCCCAGAAGTACAAAAGGTTCCGTCCACTCCCTGTTTCAGACAATACAGCTAGCATGTCTCCAAGAAGAGACAGGACATGAAAATAAAGAGAGAGCTGTTTACCTGCCCCGAGGATAAGGAGTTTCCAGATCGCAGAAATTCAAAAGGCCTGTTTGTCCTTCTGAAGTGCCGAGGGACTCTCTTGCCTATGAGTGGCGAAACAGGGAGGGTAGAGGGAGAGTGGGTTGGAAAGAGGGAACCGATTACAAGGAACTATATGTGAACTTCTCCCTGGGGGACGGACAACAGAAAAGTGGGTGAAGGGAGACGTCGGACAGGGCAAGATATGACAAAATAACAGTTTATAAACTATCAAGGGCTCATGAGGGAGGGGGGAGCGGGGAGGGATGGGAAAAATGAGGACCTAATGCCGGGGGTTTAAGTGGACAGAAAATGTTTTGAGAATGATGAGGGCAATGAATGTACAAATGTGCTTTACACAATTGATGTGTGTATGGATTGTGATAAGAGTTGTATGAGCCCCTAATAAAATGATTAAAAAAACAAAAAACGAAAACAAAACAAAACAAAAAATATGCCACAGTCTAAGCTTCCTAGGTCAAAGCTTCCCAGGCATAGTACTCTTATTACCATTAGGGAATAGAGCTGTTTTTAATGTGCTTCCTTATGTTATGAATGGATGATCTGAGTTATTTGTAAAGATTTGCATAATCATGGCATACATTATTTACAATCAACCCACACATCTGTCTATCCTGAAGCAAAATTTGCCTGGAAGGATGATTTCCATTTGGGCATGATCTCTACTCTCCTCCACATCACGTCCTCCTAGTCCACCTCTGTGAAGGTACCACTGCCCAAATCTGAAGTTGCATATTCCTAACTGATCAGATTCTTTCCTCACTGGTCATTTTCCTGTATGCCCTCCAGGGTCAGTTACCAATTACCAGGTCCTCAGGCATCTCTTTCATTTACTTTTTTTTTTCTCTTAATGTGATCCCAACACCTCATTTGATTCACTTACGCTTTCATTTCTAAAATCCTAAACTAGTGCCCTAACAGCTCTCTCTACTGAGAAGCTCTACCTCTTCCAACTCATCTGCCACACGTCTCTCGGCGATCTTGTAAACTCATGAGTCACATCACAGCCCTCTCCTTCCTTGGGTCCTCCTTGGGTTCTTCTTGTGCTCCCGATGTGATCTGGACTCCCGGCTTTGCACAGCAGCTACCATGTCATCTGGCTCCTGCCTCGTCTTCCAGTCCCTTGTCACCCTGCCAATCTGTCCTCCCACCGTCTTTCATTTCTAACCACTGCCAAACATCCCATGGGGTGCCATGTCTCCTTGCTTTTGAAAGAAAGCTTGTTCTTCCTAGAATGTCCCCACCCTGACTCCTTCTTTTTCCATTGTTTCAAAACTGTACCGTGAATGTTGCTGTCCTTACTGTGTTGCTGTAGAATGGACTCAGCCCATGGTGATTCTTTGTGACAGAGAACTACCCCATAGGGTTTGAAGCAGGATTCCTTACCAGGTATTGTACCTTGTCCAAAATGTGTTCTCCACCACATCCTTATTCATGCCCCCTCTGCATTCATCTCCACACTTGTCTTCTTTTTCTATTAGATTGTGAGCAGGCATTATGTTTATTTGTCAAGTGCATACTAATATTAATACTAATTATAATAGTGAATGGTTACTTAAAACTTACACCTTGAACGTCATGGTTGAACAACTGTTCATTGCATCTTTAGTCTACCTGATAAAGTTATATTCAATTTCATTCTCATAACTACTTTACCAAGTAAACTGGCATTATTTTTTTTTCTCATTTTACATAGGGGGAAATGGAGGTGCAGAATGCAAGTTAGGCAGGCCCAAAATGACAGCCAGGTTTGGAACACATGCATTCTGACATATATACTAAATCTGCTGGTTTAATCTTTTCTGCCAAAAGTAAGGTAAAGATTCTACTAACGGTAGAAACCTACTAAGAGGGGCTAGTGAACGTTCAATAAGGGTTGTCAGTAGCTGCAGTAGTAGTCATCATCACAATAGTGGTAGTTGTGGTCTTTGTGTGGGTGTCAGGCTATCCGATTATTTCCCCAGGAAGAAGACTGTGAGCTTTCAGAGTGTGATCCTGGAGGAAGGCATGCATTATGATGTGGACTCAGAGGACCATGGAGAACTGAGCATCCCAACAGGAAGTACCACACACCAGCCTAACCATTCCACCTTTAGGAGATGCGAATGAGCTGGAAGGGTTGAAAGTATTGTCCCAAACTCTTCATCCCTCCTGACTTCCATGAACCTAGTGAACATTCACTGTCTTCTTCTTCAGGAAATATTTTTATATCCTAACAACCATCCGACAACCGCAAGTGCTACCGCAATGATGACGAGAGTATAGCTACAGCTACTGATAGATAACCTTTATTGAATGTTTATTCTCCCCTGTTAAATTTTTAGAACTATTTTTTATGGAAGAAAACAACAAGAAGATTTGGTATGCATATTCCCACTATCGGTAAGTATTTCTATTGCTTGTCTTTAGGCTTCTCCGATTTTAAGTTTTCTCTGGAAGCAGTCAGGACCTAAGGACTGACTCGTTCTTTCTCGGTCTAGTCCCAGCCCACCACCCGTAGAAGCCTCCACTTAACTCTGCCTCCACCTTATCCTCTTTCCATACCCAGGGCAGCTATGATTCAATGGAAAAGGGACTAGGCTAGGGGTTGGAAGACCTTACTCATGCCTTCATAGCTTCATTACTGTAGGGAAGCAATTTCATCTTGTTTATCCACAGTTTCCATACTTAAAAAATATTCTAAAAGTATGCGTTTATTTAGTTTTCCAGGCAAATTAGCATGGTGATTGAGAGCACTTCACGTACATATATATAATCTGTTTGTGGATCGCACCTCTGCCTTCAAATCATTTCTGACTCAGAGATGTCCTATAGGAGAGAGTAGGAAAAAAATTGTCTATTCTGTATGAAATAATTGTTAAAAAAACTTATTTCCAAAACAAAAAGTTATCTGTTACAGCACTTTGATATCAGTTTGATTTTTTAAAAGCCCTTATACATGCATTCAGGCTAACCTAGGATATTACCCATATTTTCTTGGGCCAATCAGTATTTTTAAGAGATGGAGATACTGGTACTTTTTCTCTAAAAAGAAATCTTTATATAGCTCATAAACATTAGCTTGTAGCACAGAATGTCTCATATAAAAACACAGTGCTGCTAACAAAGCAAACCATCCTGTCAGGGAAACAGACTTGTTTGAATAAAATGAATTGTCTCCAGAGACTTTTCCCAACATCAGTTAGGACAAGTCAAGCCTTCCAGTCTGCACGTTAGCCCAGCAGGTAAATATTAACAGAAAACATTACTAACAGTCCTTTCCTAGCTATATACATTTTTTTTTCTCTTAGAAAATATCAATTTCTTTCTCTAAAAAAATAATTATATGGTTTAATCATATTGAAAATAGTCATGCAACCATTGCTACAATCAATTTTACAACATGCTAATCTAGTTACTGTCTATAGATTTACCTATCCTGGGTTTCATACAAAGAAAAACATACAAAACAAAAAACCTCCACAACAATAGTAAAATATGGGAAAACTGCAAATGAAAAGGAAGTAGAAAACATTAAAAACTAGAATAAATTTAAAATGAGTCAGAAGGGAGAACACCTGTTAAGGGTTAAATTTTAACCTAACTACATCAGCATGAATCCAGTTCCCAATGTAATCTGTCTGTCGGATAGCAAGGCTATTCACATCCGTGGTTCGAGGGGACTCACTGGAGGCTTAATCCACGTGGGCACTCTATAAATGGCGTTTGGGCTTTCACTGTCATCCACACGGCCTTCTACATACCAGGCGCTTAGAAGTTGAACTTGAATACCCTTCCCTCCTCAAACCTTGAATTTTATTATTTACAATCCTTGGTACACAAGGCTGGTGTACTTCTTTTGTGTGCATTTAGCCGACACCTCATTTAGCTGTCCCAACCCACCCTCCAAAAGAACCTCTACTTCACTCCCCCTCCGTCCACCCTTGTCCCCTTCCACTGAAAATAGACTAGACTAGAAATTGGGAAATTTTAATTACGCTTTCAGTAGCTTCATCTTAATTTTAATTATGCTTTCAGTAGCTTCATCTTGTTGATCCCCAGTTTCCACGCCTCTGAAAGGAGGGCTGCATTTACTCCTGTCTCAGAAAGTCGACTCCTCCAGGTTGTCTTCCCAGGTCCCATCATCCCTGAGAAGATGTCACTTGCCTTCATTCTAGCACTTCTTCACCCTGAAAACAGTCATGTGTGTGTCATAGTCTGTTCTGATAGTTAATTTACTTGTCTACCAGATGGTTAATAAGGATCCTATCCTAATAAGGCTAGGTCATAGTGGCCCTTATGTCCTCTGTCCCTGAACACGTTTACTGAACTTCCACAGCTACCTCTCACCCCGCCCTCCATCCCCCCATTCATACCTTCATTTCATTCTCACAGCGACCCGGGCCATTCCCATAGACCCAGAGTCTCTTGAGCACACTGAACAGGGTCATGCAGTGAGAGAGCCTGCCTGCCTCAGAGTAGGGAACAACAAAACATTTCTGGTCATGGCTTTCAATTTTGATCATCATTTCATAATAACAAAAATACCACCACAAATATTTGCGAACGCATTCACAATGACTTCTGCTGACTTTCAGCCCAAACATCTATTCTATCATGCAAGGTTTCTGTTGTATGGCCGTGCTTGGTCAAAGGGATGAACTATGGTTGATTGCAGCGATGACCCTGAGTGCGGATCCATTGAGACGTGTGATTGAGAAATGTTCTAGCATGTAGAGTCGTGATGATAGCAAGTCCCTTGGCGATGATTCTTTCCCTTTCCTAATCGCAGGGTCTATTATGGCATCGGTGTCCAGAGACTTGTTTGTGCCGAATTTTATTTGGGATGTCTTAATGAGCGTGCATCTTCTAATGATGAATGTTATCCTTTTCTGCAGGATGCTCCTCAGCTGGAGGATTCCACTGGGGAGTGTGGGGAAACAGAGCCCGGAGTGTGTGCACTTCCTATCACCAGCGAGGGGAGGAGAGGGAGAAGACTGTCTAAGTGCAAGCAAGAGGGATTATTCCGACAGATGTGCCCTTTGACTTCCATTTCCTGCTCCTGGTCAGACCCTTGGAGATTATTTTCAGGGAGATCTGCCGCTTCCTGTGAGGCCACAGGGACGTTTTCAGTTATAAGACTATTGTGCGTGACGTATCTAGACAGGCATGCAGAAAAACCACAGAGAAACAAGGAACCAAAGAAATAAAGCTGGGCAAATGTGCATACGCCTTCGGCAGAACTCTTCTCTAACTTGAGGCAAACATTGCTACCTCTCCCCTCCCTCTCAGTGTCACAGTCTATACTCTGTATTCAGCTTTTTCTTGGACTGCCATCCGTTGTGACCAAGTCAACCCCGACTCATGGCAACACCCCGTGTGCTAGAGCAGCACTGTGGTCCACAGAGCAATGCACAGCTGGCTATTCTGAAGTTGATCCCTGGCCTTTCTTCAAAGCCTATGATAGACTTGAACCACCAACATTTTGGTCAGCCGTGAGGGCTCTCACAGCACCCCATAGGGACTCCTATACTCTGAGAAATGTCAATAAGCCATCCTAGAATGTTGGTTTTCCAAAGAAGCACAATCCTCTGAGAGAGAGAGAGAGAGAATTCCCTTTCCCGGTGACATTATGTAGTCAGCAAGAAAACAACGGACTTGTCCTTTGAGAGTGAGGGTACTTTCCCCATGGGGACACGGAGAACAATCTTTCTTCAGACCTCTGCCCCAGTGGTTTAGGATTTGGAGATTGCCCCAACCTAAGTAATCGAGTGTGTCCAATCCTCTACCTGGGTTGAGACAGATCAGACGGACAGGAAGGTTCCTTCGGAGGACTTCTATCTTCCTCTTCTTGCCTGCAATGAATAGTGGAAGGATGCCTTCGGTGATCAAGGCCCCAACCATGTTTAGCATCAAGGAATTCAAACCAGTTGCCCTGGCCTTGATCCTTCTCATGGTGATCCGTAGGCATGAGAGTAGAATTGTACCCCATAGGGGTTTCTGGACCATTTTACTTTGTGGTGGTGAAAGTAGACACAACAAACATGCACCATTTTAACAATTCTTGCACGTAGAACTTGATGCCATTGGTTGCATTTTAAGATGCGTAACCCTACTCACTATCTCCTTCAATGGCACACTACCTCACTAACATTCAATGGCACACACGACTTTAAATGGCTGATTTCTCACAAGTCGAATAGGAGGCTTTCCCACTCCCACCCACCTGAAGTCCCTTTCGTGGTTTTGAACCTTCAGCAGCTGAGCACATTATTCAGTTGTACCACCTGGGAACTCCACCCTCAAGGAAGACCCACATAACTCCTCCTAGATCATTCCCTGCCTTGGCATATTAGCGGCCTCATTGAGATCCCAGCAAAGAGAAATTGGCAGGGCATGAATAAGGACAGAAGGTAATTGAGGAGCCAGGGCTGGTTTTAAGGCAGGACAGAGCTCAGATCCACGAGCTGAGCTGGAAGGAATTTGTTGTCTATGCCAGATGTCAAAGAGCTGCTGAGCTTTCTAGTGCTCAGGAGCAAATCAACCAGATGAACTGAAACTGTGATTGTGCTACAGACCAACCGCTAATGCAGACTCTACCCCAGCCAGGCAATGCCATGGGCACTGATGCGGGCAGTGGGGGACGGTCAGAGCTGACATCGATAATGCCAAATGCCAGGAGCGAGAGACAAGGAGTCTCATCTTTAACGCTGAGGATCACCCCAGAGTGAGCATAGCCCTCAACAGTTGTGGGCTCATTCTCATCACTGCTGGGCGAGTTGGGGTGGGGGGTGGTGGGGGTGGGCTAATCTTAGAACTGTTAAAATCAAACCAGATCTGTTGAAGGAGCAGAGTGACAATACTTAGAACGAGCTCTGCGGCCAAGAGGCACAAAGGCTCCACTCTCAAAAGAAGAAGCAAAAAGCAAGCCACATGCCATGAGAGAATGGAGGGCACTGGCCGGGGGCTCTCCTGTGTTTTCCCAGCCAGGGTTCCGTCTCATTGTTACAGCACGTTATCACCAGATGATAACAGTAGTATCATAAGAATGTTCAGTCACTAAATATCTCATCATTTATTCTTACTGTGTGCCAGGCAAGGCTCTATTGTCGCAAGAGTTTTCATGTGTGTTTTCATTTAATCTACACTCAGAAAGATTAGGGTGACTTTCCCCAAACCCTGGCTGCCCTCAAGTTGATTGACTCACAGTGACCCTATAGACAAAGCCAAGGTGCCCCCGTAGGGTTTCCTGGGCTGTCATCCGGACAATATCAGGCTGCCCCAGCCTTCGCCCAAAGAGCAGCTGCTGGGTTTGAAAGGTGGCTCTTTTGATTAGCATTTGAGTGCTTTACCACTGCGTCAGCAAAGCTGTTAAATGTGTGTGTGTGTAGCAACTGAAGGACAGTCAGATTTCATGTCCATTTTTCTCTGATTTTGAAGTTTTAATCTCATCCATTAGGCTATGTGTTTTATTAATTTTCTGAATTAATAAATCAGAGCATTTTCGATCAGGATAACAAACATTAACCAAAAGTCACCTTTTGGTTCATTGTTACAATTGAAAAGGGGATATTTTTCTGGTAGTCATCGAACATATGGTCACAGATTGAAGTTTTCCATTCTCTCTGCCTGTAATAGTCCTGACAGACAGCTAATATGGAAAACATATTGTGGAAAGAATCTTCTCCTCTTTCACATCGTGAGATGCAGACTTCTGGTAGCAGCAGAATTTACTGAAAACCATCATCCGACAATGAGTAAAGGCAGCCAGCCCCTTTCATCCCAGTGAATTCATTCACCAAGGCATGATTCTTTTAAGGGCAGACCTGATTTCAAGAAAGAATTGGCATGACCTTCCTTGGCTACGTGTGGGTAGCTCATCGGATTCCACTGCCCTACATGCTGAGATTCTTCTCATCGTTTGAGACTGGCTTGAGAAGGAAGATGACCCTTCCATCCCCTCTGTGTTAGAGTAGAGGGCATGGAGCACCATTACATTTTTATTAGAAGACTCCCAACGAGAGACAGTCCAAGGTAGCCTTGGGATGGGAATAACCTTGGAACACAAGCGGGAAAAACATTCTTGACGCTAGAAAGCCCCCGGGCCCCAACAACTCTGTTGTCCCCCTGTTTTCTCCCATTGAAATCAAGGTAAATTCATGGAAAAGCATACTTTTGCAAGGGAGTATCGACTGGAAGTGGCTCTCGGGCCTCTTGGCATCAGAATAGAATCCATGGTAGTGCGGTTGGCTTTGGGTTTTAATAAAGCTAGCAAGTCAAGTTCGACCTTTCTGCCACTTTGGCGTTCCTCCAACCCGGCGGCTGGTTTCGCTTGGTTCTGCACACGTGCCACACTCACACGACTTCCCAAGACCTGACATCCTAACTCTTCTGCTGAGAAACTAGCGGAAAATAGCGCTTCCCGTCTCCTGTCCTCTTTTCAGATGGCTCTTTACTTCTTTGAACCAATGAGTGGTGGGCTCTCGTAAAGTATTTAGCAAATCAGTTAAAAAGCCATTCCTAAATTCAGCAAATGATCTTCTATGTTTCTTCTGGCCATCGATCCGATTCCAACTCACAGGGACCCAATAGGGTTGAGGGGACTCTTTCAGGTTGAGTAGAACTGTCCCTTTGTGCTTCTAAGGCTAGAAATCTTTACGGGAGCGGGAAGTTCATCTTTCTCCCTCAGAGGGTCTGGTGGGTTCAAACCGCTGACCTTGTTTGGACAGATACCTAGGGGCTGTGTGGCTGAGATGCCAAAGACCAGAGAGAAGCCTAGGTGTGGGCTTGCCTGAGAAGAGGCTGTTCTGTCCGAATAACTGCATCCTAAGCATTTGCATCCTGTTATCTTCCTTGAAAAACCCCATAACCTGAGTATTTTCCGTAAGTGCTGTGTGGCCATTGGCTTGAATGATCAGATTTGACTGAGAAGTAGGGAGTATGGTGGGAGGGACATTTGGTGTCAGAATTGGTAAGGAGAGTTGGAAGGTGGGCGCATGTCTGACTTCGGCCTCGGGCAGCAGGTGCTGACTCAGGTGCTGGTGATTCCCGACCCCGTGTGCAGTCAGAGGAGGTCAGACACTAACCTTATTCCTGTTTCACACGAACAGTCCATTTTCACATGTAATTTCCTCCCAAACAGTGGATCTACACACATTGAAAGTTACCTCTTAGTAGTGCACTCTTCCTCAACACATGAAACTGAGTTTACCTTATGACTTAGCAAGGACAATTCTAGCTAGCAACCCTAGAAAACTGAAAATATATGCTTCAAATGAAAATTTGACAGGGATAGTTACAGTGCTTTATATAATAGTCAAACAGAAAGCAAACCAAATACACACCAACAATGGTTGAATAAACAACATATGATGTACCCAGTAATAAGAATGAAATGCTGATACATGCTATCATGTGGATTAGCTTTGAGAATATTATGCTAAATGAACAAAGCCAGTCTATATGACATGATGTTATTTATATAAATTGTTCAGAACATACAAATAGACACACAAAAGTAAAACAGTAGTTGCCCAGAGTTGGTAGGATGGGGAAATGGGGTGTGACCCAAGGTCACGGTGATGAGAATATTCCAGAAACAGATAATAGTGAGGATTTCATGTCCCTATGGGTATATTAAAAAACCCACAAAATTGTACACTTTTAAAGGGTTAATTTGAAGTATACATGCTCTGTATTATTTGATATCTCGATAAAAAATAGTTGACAGAAAGATAAAAATCATCCATATTATAGAGATTCATGTGAACCTTATGAGCTACAATGAAGGATAGTTCATGACCATGGGATTTGCATCATCTCCTCTTATCATTAGCATGAAGGTTAAGCATATCATCATCAGGTCTTTTACCAGGGTTCCAACTTCGGAAACACCATCTGATAGTGATGCAAATGAATTTTTTCCTTTCTTGGTGGCTCAGCTTCCTCGTCTCTAAAATGCAGGTTGTAATAGCAATAGTCAAATGGCATGTCCACAAGCATTAAATTAGCTAAGACATGAAGAGTCCCATTTTATTCATTAAGCTCATTATCTTGAGCGTCGCTCTGAAAAACAACGTGGAGACCCACTTTCCCCCGTGACTACACTCTAAAGCACACAATTAGCATCGAATTCTTAGTCCCACATTGCTGCATGCTTCATTTTACTTATAAACGGTATCTTCCTCGCATGGTTATAAATCATTTGAAAGTGGGAGCCCACATCCATCCATCCCATTGTTTCCTTGCTCCCAGCGTCAGCCTCGCAAGAGCTCCCTAAGCAACACTTACATGTGCTGGCATATCATTTCCCTAAGGTTAGGGCTACTGGTTAGTTTTCCCAGGGCTGCTATTGTGGCATGTGGAACACTTCCACTATAGACCACAGACAGACTGCCAATGTGGCTTGTGGAAGGAGTCACAGGATTTACAGTATCCCTGCACTTGATCTTGTGAGTACACTTTAAATGCTGACCACAATGCTTCTGAGTCCAAAGAGCTACTTTGTGGTGCCTAAGGACTGTTGAATTGGGGATTATTGTAGTGCTGAGATTCTGTAAAGGCCCAGAGCTAAGAACAACAATGCTGTGATTGTTGGGTGTGGGCGGGGTGACGTCTGACTCACAGTGACTCTATGCACAAGATGGGACAAGGCCCGCATCATCCTTGTTGCTGTGATTGAGCCTATTGTTGCTGTCACTGTGTCAACTCATATCCTGGGGAGTCTTCCTCTTCTTTGCTGACATTCTGTGTAATCAAGCACCATGCCTTTTTCCAGGGTCTGGTCCGTCCCGATACGATGGCCCATGTGCAAAGTCCAGATGGACCACGTGCAAAGTATGTGAGATGACGTGTCGTTGCCAACCTACCTTCAAAGGAGCATTCTGATCATGTTTCCTTCAAGATAGGTTTACTCATTCTTCTGGCAGTCAATAGATCACAGTATAGTCAATAGTCTTCGCCAATACTGTAATTCGAAGACATCATGTTTTCTTATTCACTGTCCAGCTTTTTTATGCCTATGAGGCTACTGAAAATCCCATGGCTTGGGTATTATACGCCTTAGTTCTTGTGATGGGTTCTATGTCAGGTTGTGTAGGCCCAGATTCTTCCATGATATGATACAGTATGTGGTCAACTCCATGATGAGATCTTCTATGAAATAACCAAAGAGTTGGGGGAAGAATAGGATAGAGTGCCATCTCCTTCACCTGGTCACAGCCTTGATACGATTGAGGGATCTTTCATTCAAGGTGTGGCCCACTCTTTGTATAGATTAGACACTCTGCAGAAGCTACCTCATTTCTGCTGGACCTGGAGCCTGCATCTAGTTCATCGCCTTCCTGTTAAATCACCTGCCAGTCCCAGGAGCTATCAACAGACTGCCAACTCCAGATTCATGTAGCCAAACTCAGATTCATTCAGCTCTCCATCTACCGGCTGGTGGTATTCCTGCTTCATCTTCTTGCTTCCTGCTTGTAAGTCCCTGCAGCTACAGAAGTCAGGAGTAGCTTACATCTGATCCACAGACTTAACCTGGACTGGGTGGGCCTACTTCTACAACTGCGTGAGCCATTCTTGATATGAATCTATCTATCTGTCTATCTATCTATCTATCTATCTATCTATCTATCTATCTATCTATCTATCTATCCATCCATCCATCTATCTATCTATCTTCTATCTATCATTATTATTATCTATCTACTATCATTATCTATTCTATCTATCATCTATCTATCTATCTATCTCTCTACCTACCTATCTATCATCTATCTTCTATCTATCTATCATTATTATTATCTATTATTATTATTATCTATTCTTTTTATCTATCTATCTATCTTCTATCTATCATCTATTTATCTATCATTATTATTATCTATCTGTCTATTATTATTATTATCTATTCTATCTATCTATCATCTATTTATCTAACATTATTATTATCTATCTATTATTATTATTATTATTATCTATCTATCTATCTATCTATCATCTATCTACAAAAACTCATTACCATCCAGTCAAAGCTGACTCACAGCAACTCCCTGTGGGTTCCTGAGACTTTAATAGTTCATGGGAATAGAGAGTCCACTCTTTCTCCTGTGGCATTGCTGGTGATTTTGAACTGACATCCATGCAGATCGTAGCCCCATGTGTAACCACTGTACCAAGAGGGCATCTCACACACTGACACACACACACACAATCACTGATTGTTTTTGCTTCTCTAGAGAACCCGGCTTGACACAGTTTTCAAGACGACATCTTAGCTTTAAAAATAAAATGTGAATTGAAATATCATAACACCGACCCCCCCACCATTAGCAAAATATTTAATGAGAGGCTCTGCTGCAAAGAGAAGAAATCCACACACAGCTCCCTGCAATGGATGGTACTCACGTGACTAAATTGCTCAGCAGATGATCAAGAGAGATGGCAAAGCCTGAGGGTCTGGAATGGTGATTGCTTCTTCAATGACAAGCCCAGGGGGTTAAGTGGCATTTCAAGCCACCTCAATGCATTTCTCACCTCTGCTTTCTTCTCTAGCATATCATTGACTTGTTCACCTCCTGGCTCTTCCTATTAGCACGGTTAGTTTAGACACTGCACTCTGCTCATGGTAGCTCATTGAGCCTGGCTGCTTGGGCGATGCTATGATGAGGTACCTTGATGAGTCTGTAAGGATGATTGAAGTATCAGTTTCCAGCCCTTTTTCACTCCCCAAATGGCCTGAAGTGCCCTCCACTCCAACATCAGAGGTCTGCTGATTAAGTTTCTCAAAGGGTGGAACCCAAGATTATGAAATGGACGCACTTAGAGTCTCTTTTCCCAAAATATTTTAGGATGCTCTAGGAATACCTTTCCTTACCTCTCTGTCCCAGGCTCATTCCGTTCTCTTGGAGCGAATGCAGGCAGCCACAGTGCCGGGCAAGTGGCTGGGTGTGTACCTAGGCATGGGCAATTGTATTGTGTAGTGATGGTTAAGGGGTGGGAGGGATGCTGCATGAGGAAATGCCTCATCAAGTATTCTGCAATTCTCAATGGACACCTCAATGAGAGAGAAAGAAGGGACTTCTCTCTTAGTATCCTGCCAAGAAAACAAATCACCAATTGCCCTTGAGTGAACTTTGACACATGGTGAGCGCCTGCCTGTCAGAGCGGACTTCCATAGGTGTTTGAGTAAGATTTCCAACAGGTCATCAGAGCTTCCTTCTGAGGAGCTTCTGGGAGGATGCAAATTTGGCGGCTGAGCATATGAACCATTTTCTCCACACAGGGTCTCCCACCCCAATACACAGGATGCCTTTCAGCTTTATAGCCCTTGAACAAGCAATAGCTAATTATTGCTCAAGACATTCATGTTGGGGTTGGTGAATCAGGAAGTAGAAATCGAGAACAAAGCGGCTACCTAACACCCCTAGAGCAGTGGTTCTCAACCTTCCTAACGCCGCAACCCTTGATGAGAGCATCATAGAATTCCCTTGCAAGATGTTGAACTGCCTTGCAAGATGAGGACGCAAGAAACTCTATTTTGGAAAAGAAAGGAAATTATAATATTTAGGTCAAGCCTCTAATGTTGAGCCACTGCCAAGAACCAACAGATGGTCTGAAGAGCCACCCCAGAAATCTTGGGAACCCCGATAAGACTTGGTTGGACGTCGTGGAAATTCCAGAATGGAGTTTCTTGTGTCCATGTCCTGCAAGGTAGTTCAACATCTTGTAAGGAAGTTCTATGATGCCTTCATCAACCCTTTAATACAGTTTCTCATGTTGTGGTGACCCCCAAACCATACAATTATTTTTGTTGCTACTTCATAATTGTAAATTTGTTACTGTTATAAATCGGATGACCCCTGTGAAAGGGTCGTTCAACCCCCAAAGGGGTTGTGACCCACAGGTTGAGAACTGCTGCCCTAGAGGAAGGGACTGGGCTCTGTCCCCAGGTTTCCTGGCTTCCTGTTGCTCCCTGTGGCCCCCTTGATACAAATCCTCCTGTCTCAGTCAAGCCTCCATAATAAGCTGGCATTTCGGAGGGGAAAGCATGGCTTTTCTTTTTCTTTGTCTTTTGCTCTCATGTCGAGCCAGGAGCGCTGGCTCCCCAGTACAACTGAGAACAACACCCTTTTGTCCAATAACCGAGGGCATATTTGGTATTCCAGTCATGTCCTCCTTGTTTATTTTCAGGGTGGTGATAAAAGCATGGAAAAAAATGAGAAAGTTTCAGTAAAATTTCAGTACATCTGCAAAGGGCAAACAGTTTAGAGTTTCTCTTGCCCCGTCTGAAGTTGGAAAGGCTCACCACAGTGGCAAGCACAGCTATTTTGAGTTGGCAAACCCAACCAAACAGCATGCACCTGCAACTGTGCGGCTCTGACGTGAATCGCTGTGGCCAGAGGGTCAGTCTGTTCTCAGTGTTTCATCCAGAAACCACTGTTGGATTCAAGGAAATCCTTGCCATCGAGACTAAGCATGCGACTTTAATTGACTCATCATTTTCTAATTAGCATCCCCGAGTCCTGTGCATGGGCAGCTTATGTTGCAGAATGTGCCCTCACATTGTTTTTTCTCCTTCCCCAACAGTTTTATGAAATAAAGTTTTGTTTTCATACACAATTGTTTTAGACCATTTGGAATCTGTAGAAAAACACAAAGAAAGGTTGGGCCATCCAGTAACTCCTCATTCATGCGCCAGCATTTCAATTCCGGGTCTATTTGTTGGCAGTCTTTATGTATGCTTTCAATGTTGCATTTTTGTACAGAGTTGAAACTGTATCATACAGAGAGGTGTCTTTCTGGGGTTTTTCTTCATGTAGTATTTTGTATAAGCCTGTTAGCATTTGAGGATAAATTTTTCATAAAGACCATTGTTAATTTTTGCATACTTCAATAAATAGAGATACCATAATTATTATTTACTTAATTATTCCATCATTGTTGCTAGATTCCTCATTAAAATAATTATTCCATCATTGGGGCTGCATTCCAAATTTCCCCCAAATGGTCCCAAACTTACGATAGTCTTATGAATGCTGCCACACATTTCATTGTGCTCACAGCTTTTTAAAACGTATTAAGAATTATTTCCTTAGGAAAGATTCCCAGAAGTAAATGCCAATGTGAGAATTCATATTGGCGTCTATTACAAAATGTCAAATGAACTCCTAATTTTTCCATTCCGCTAACTGCAATGAAGAAGTGTTTTAATTGATCAACCACTCATTCACCATTATCTGATGTTGTGAAGTGAGGTCGTCGGCTCCTTCTCAGAACAAGCTTGTGTACAAGAGGACACACGGCCCGGGCCTACACCATCCCCACAGCTGTACTTCTGTTTGAGCCCAGTGTTGCCTCCTCTGTGCCAATCCATCGTACTGAGGACCTTCCTCCACGTTTGCTGCCCCTCTACTTTACCAAGCATGACGCCCTTCTCCACCTGTCCAGCGTACTTGCGGCTGTCTTGGAGCAAGTCTTATGAACACACCTGTGATATGCAGAAGACACAACCTTCCTCACTGAAAAAGAGGAGAACTTGAAGCACGTGCTGAAGATGATCAAGAATTGTAGACATCAGGATGGATTATAAAGAAAAAAAATCAAGAAAAATAAGCTTCAGCGGAGGAGCAGCAGACTTTAAGGGTTACAGTGAGGGGAGGGAAGGAAAAGGAAGGTAAGAGGAAGAAAATTATTTTAAAAATGAGACACACACAAATACGTGTGGGTAGCCACCCATACATAGGCATGCATAAAAATTTTTTTCTTTATAATAATGGTCTCATACAATATAGTTATTATTATTTTTCATATATAATCCAGGTAAATGTTAGAACTCTTTTGTTATGGTCCTAAAATTCATGATGACATTTTAATTGTGTCTGCATTGATGTTAGGAATTTCCTGTGGACTAATCATTCTCATCATCAAAGAACATGGTGGATCTCAGCGCATAGCAGTCTTTATTTTTTTTAAAGATAATTTTATTGAGGGCTCTTACAGCTCTTAGAACAATCATTGCATCAATTGTATCAAGCATATTTGTACATATGTTGCCATCATCATTTTCTAAACATTTACAGTCCGTTTGAGCCCTTGGTATCAGTTCCTCTTTTCCCCCTCTTTCCTCCATCCTCCCACCGTCTTGAACCCTTGATAAATTATAAATTATTATTAATTTCATACCTGTCACCCTTCACCCAAGTTTCTGTTGTTCGTAACCCCTCCTGGGGGCAGTGTTATGCATCAATCACATACCTATTCTTTTCATTGATGTTATCACAGTTTTCAATTAATTTTTAAATGCACAGATACAGGACTGTATTTTTTTTAATTGAGAGGAAAGGGTAAAAAATCTGTTTAGAGCAGCAGGTACTTCAAAGGATCATTGAAACATCATAACATAAAATATTTTAAATTTTCAAAGATGTCTTTGTGCTTCTCTGACAGTGTCTCCCTGGAATACACCACTGGAATGGGGGTCAAAGGGTATTCATAATTTTAAATGAGAGTTCTTGCCAAATTGTCCTGAATAAGTCTGTACCAATTGACACTCATATTAACAGTGAATATAAATTCTGTTTTTCTCACACTGGATGCTATGAAAATTTAAAATATTTGTCAATCTGGTGGAAAATACTATGTCAATGTTTTTAATTTGTACTTCCCTAAGTACTGTGAAGGGGAACATATTTTCTGATGTCTGTGGCTATTTGCATTTGAGTTATCCCTTTATATTCCTTTCTTCATTTGAAGTTAGGCTGACTTTCCTTCTATTGCTTTATGTTGTTGTTGGGTGCCAGCCAGCTGATTCTGAACCAGAGCCACCTCACGTACGACAGAACATAATACTGCCCCCGGTCCTTTACAGCGATCATGATTCTTGCTAGGTTTGAGCCAATTGTTGCAAAAACGATGTCAATTCATGTGGGTTGAGGGACTTCCTTCTTTTTGCTGATCCTCGACTTGACCAAACATGATGCCTGTGCTCCAAGGATTGGTCTCTCCTGATAATGAGTCAAAAGTCCATGACACAAGGATTCACGATCCTTGCCCTTACGTAGCATTCTTGCCAAACGTTCCCCGGAACGGATGTACTTGTTCTTATAGGAGGCTACTGTCTATTCAGTACTCTTCACCGCCCCCTAATCCCAGTGCACCGATCCTGCTGCCTGTCTCTTTTTGCATGCATATGACGTGACTGAAAATACCATTGGGTGGGTCCTTAAAGTGCCAGCTTTGCTCATTAATGCTCAAAGAGGTCTTTTGGAGGAGCTTACCCAGTGGAACACATCCTTTGGTTTTTCCACTGTTGTTTCTATGGGCGTTGACTGTCGGTCCCAGTAAACTGGCATTCTCCACTTCAGCGATTTCTTTGTGGTGAGGATTTTCGTGTTCTTAAACTTGAGGTGGGATCTTTACTGAAGACCATGCGTATATTATTTCCTCTTTCCCAGTAAGTGCTTCAAATTCTCTTGAATTTGGATGACCCAACTTTAAGCAGGCAAGGTTGGGTCATCTGCACAGTGCAGCCTGTTCATGAGCCTTCTCCTCGCTTGGTGCCATCGTCTTTTTCATATCTAATCCAGGTTGTCATAACATTGGGTCAGCAGGCAGCTAATACAAAAACGGTTGCAGCCATACACGCACCAGCAGGGAGCTACCAGAAGTGCAAGCCAGACTCAGAAAAGGACCTGGAATGAGGACTCCCCTTTGCCGCTGTCAGATGCATCCTGCTTGACAGTAGAGAATACCAGAAAGATGTTGACCTGCCTTTTACTGACTATGTAAAGGCATGTCACTGTGTGGATTACAATAAATGAAGGACACCATGGAGAAGAAGTGGAAGTCCAGGGCATGGCATTGTTCTCATGCGGGACCTATACATAGACCAACAGGCAGTCCTGGAGCAGGGCGAGAGGAGATCACACGGTTTACAATCAGGAATGGTGCACATCTGGGCTGTATTCTTTCACCACACTTACTCAATCTGCATGCTGAACAAGTAATGTGAGTGTGTGATATTAATGATGCTGTTTGATAATTTATACATGCTGTTCGATCACCTTTCTTTGGAAGGGGCTCACATATGAATTTCTTCTCGTCAGCTGATCAGGTCTTCTGAAATATTTTAATGTCGTTCATTAGGCACCTCAAGGTTGCATGCGGGCCTGAGCCATTTCCCTGGAGATTCTGTTTGTTGCTAGAGCCTTGTTGCTTGCCAACATCTTTAGTGCAGCTTCAACTTCTCTTCATCTCTTTGTACCAGGCACTTCTTTGCCTATTATAGAATTGGCAGATCTTTGATCTCAATCTCTCCCATGCCTTTATCATTATTTTATCATCTTCCCTCACACAAAAGTTTTTCTTGGGGTAAATTCTGTCATAATTTTAATTTTTCCTTCTATTGGTTTCTAGAATTTTGTAGTTCAAATATATTTGAACTTCTAATTGATGTGAAATTTGAAGTCTTATGTTATTATGTATGATGTTAGGGGAAAATCTCACTTATTTTTCCTACTGAGTATCCAGTTTTCCAAATTTACTAATCTTTGTATAGTCTATCTTCTTAATTGGAAATATTACCTGTATGTATATGTGTGAATACAGGTAATATTTCCAATCAAGTGTGCCTAGTTATAACTAATATATTACTGAATTTGGGGGGGGGGTCTACTTGTCTATTCGTATGTTAATTTGACACAGTATTAATGACTGCTATTTATATAATATTTTTATTATTGGGAGAGAGAATCTATTTTAAGTTGCATTTCTCCAAATGTCACGATTTTCTGTATTTTTCTCCCAGGTGATTTCTGCAATCCGTTGCAGAGACACATCCACATTGGTTTTGAGTAGGACAGTTGTTTCGAATTTTTATGCTGACTCTGGAAAATCATCTCTCTGTCATGATATTGATCTTCCCATCAGGGCACACAGCATGTCTGCCCATTTAACCAGGTCATCTTTCACCTCCTTCAATCAAGTTTCATATTGCTCATCATATAAGGGTTTCATCTTCCTTGTTAGCTTTATCCCTAACCATTCTAAGCATCTATTGTGCTAATACATTTCATATTTCCCCCTGCATTTTAAAATGACCTATTGCTCATATGCAGACACTTTCTTATGGATCTTGCATTGGCTTTTTGGAGAGGCATCTACGAGTCTTGCAGTTGTACTGAAAGCTTTTAGTCAGCCATCATACATCTGAATATGGTGACAGTTTGGTTTGTATTATTCCTTTCTCATTACATTGGCTTAGTTGGCTCTTATAACGTTAATTTTGGCAGCAATAGCAGACAGGCTTGCCTTTAATGATGAGGTTTTTTTTATGTCTCACAGATAACGAGATGAGGTTTGCTTTAGATTTCCTGTAATTATCAATATTAATTAGGATACAGGGTTAGCTCTTGTAACGGAAAGACCCAAGATAATAGTGGTTCATGTTATCATTTTGGATAGAACAGTACAGGGGTTGTAGTATAATATGCTTGCCACTATAAGTATGCCTGTCTCATTAGAAGCACCCAATAAATATGTGTTAATTGGAAAGATAAGTTCTGATATTTAGCCTTTCTTGCTTCCTCTCTTTTTCTTTCAGCACAAACATTTAAAAATCTGTCCTTATATTCTGTAATCCTGGTGGGGGTGGGGTGTTATCATAATACTTACCTCATGAATTTAAGACAAAGAGCTCAGAGCAGCAGAACCTGGGACATCTTTATTACTCAGTAGACATGAGCTGGTATTCGTACTTGAAGGCAGCCAGGGCTACAGACGCACACTCTCACCATGACCATGAGAGAAGGGCGCCCTCTTTTGCACATCCACCAAAAAAGTATGAGCTATTATACGGTCCAAGGAGTAGAGGTGGCTTGGCCAGAACGCTTAAGTTCCCACTTTAAGCTTCCAAGATATGGAACCTTGGGCATTCTGTGTCCCTGTATTTGTCTTATTGGACAAACATTTTTAATGCATCTTTCATGGGAGGATCCGAAAAGTTACGATGAATGAAAAAGTGCTCTGATGTCTGATATTCACGCTAGTTAATACCACTTAGTCAGAACGGAATTTGATCATGCTCGTATCTGCTGTGTCATTAACTTTTCTCACCCCCCTCGGCAGTCGGAAAAGGGCTCTGCCTCCTGGTCAATATAATCCCAGCCTTCCTTGCCTCCTCCAAGAAAACGTGTGCATCAACTGCTCATCTGTGTGCAGTTACCTGCAAGGAGTAGAAATGGGACAATGTTTTGTGAATGTCAAACAACTTCCCGGTTCTCCATTTTGGCAACCCCCCTCTGGACACTTAGTGCTGTCACAGTGATTTACGGTGCTCTTCAACAAGCTGACAGCAAGCGGAGGAAAAAAACTCCATGCCAGAAAAATGTCTTATAGTTATTCTACCTAGTTTACTACCTGATGAACCATGTTATAAGAACAATCCCTAAAACAGCATTGAAGAGAGCATCGCCACATTTCCCCCCACACATACAATCCATCACAGAAACGCTCAGAGTGAAGGTAAGTGGTCTGGCTGGGAACTGACCGAGTGTATAGAAGAGACATGGATGGGAGGCCTTCCGGGCATAAAGATAGTAGGTAATGTATTGATCAGGCACTTTCCTACTTACTCTTCACCATTTTATCCCCACCTTCAGACTTTATGATAGATGATATTGTTATTACGGCAATATCATCATGCATTAGGACGAACCAAGGCAAGGCTAACAAAGGCACCGGTTTCTCCAAAACCACTTCTCTGGAGAGACAGCAAAGGGAGGAAACAACCAACATGCCACAGGGATCCTGACACTTCTATCTTTCTTAAACCCCCGTCTGAGGACAACACACCCTGGCGATTGTCTTCCACGCTCTTCACATAGCGCTTGTCAAATGTTGACTGGTCTGGTCTTGCTCTTTAAGGCTACACTGTTGGATCGACTCCCCTCAACCGGAGAGCCCATTCAACTTTCCTCATCTCGTCTGGCCCCTTCCTCCCACCCCATGGACATTTGACCATCTCTTCCAATTGCAAAAAAAAGCAAACAAAACCATTGTTTGGGTTCCCTGTGACTTTATTGATTACCTTCCTTGGATGTGCTTTCCCTTCCTAAAGTAGGAGGCTACCCCCACTGTTCCCACTCGGGTCTTGCTGTGTGTGTGGCTTTGAGGGCACCCCCCTTCCTTTCATCTATTGAATGGTCTCTTCTGTTACACCTTGGGCTGCTAATCATAAAATCAGCAGTTCGAAACCACCAGTCACTCCTCGGGCGAAAGACGGGGCTTTCTCCTTTTGTTCCAGCCTGAGAAACTCACAGGGGCCATTCTATGCTGTCCCATAACGTCGCCATGAGTCAGCATGGACTCAGCAGGGATGAGTTTGCGTTTTTGTGTCCTTATAAACTCCTGTTTATAAGGAGTTTTCCTAGCTCCTGTGTCTCCATCTTTTCTTGAGTTGATATCCCCCTGGGTCAACTATTCTCCATCTCCCTTAAGATTCTTTATTTACTTCAATATTTTAAACAAGCTGGAAAACTACAAGCAAACCGACTGTCACCGAGTCCGTTCTGATTCATAGCGACCCTATACGGCAGGCTAGGATTGCTTCCGGGGCTTGTATCTGAGGCGGTCTACGTTGATGGCAGGAGATGGGCTCATGTTCCTCCCGCAGAGAAGCAGCTGGAGTCCAGCTCCGGACCTGGCAGCTAGCAGCCCCGTGAGGAGCCCACGCCACCACCGGAGGAGCCCGCGTTAACTAAGCTAACCCATCCGACGTTTCTCACTAGGCAGCCTTCCGTGTTCCAGAATCATCTCCACAGCTTCCCCTGGACATCGATCATCGCCTCCACGCAAGCATGCTCCTTTATCGCCTGTCTTTATTAGGAATATTCTAGAAATAGCATTTAATTTCTTCTTCCCCCTCATTTGCTCCTGCCACCCCGTGGCGTCTACTTCTCCCCATGTCTTGAACACACCTGCTTACTTCTGTTCCCTTTCCGGTGGCCTCCCGTGGCTCCTCCTGCCCTTCTCGTGAATTCCCAGAATACTCTTTCCAAGAAGAGTACTTGGGAAAAGGACTCTCCTCCAAAGCCTTCGCTTTGCCGTATCCGGGTCACATACCATCAGGGTAAACTTTCACAACAAAATGACACTCGAACAAAAGAGAAATCCTATAAACAGTCATGGTCCTATTAGAAATCTTTGAAGGGCTTTCCTTTGATTCCAGCGGCTCTTCATTGATTTCAAGTCTTTACGCAAATGACATGGCGCTCTGCAATCTGACTTTTGTTTGGCCCTCAGCGCCTCATCTTTATGACTCCCTTGGGTCACCTTGACCCCGGCCCTGACTTCTCATACCTGCCGGCTTTTGTACAAGCAGGTGTGATTTCCTCATCCTAGAATGTCCTTTCTCCTTGTTCTACCTGATTATCGCGAGATGCTCCTTCAAAACTTCATGGGAGCATTAATTCTTCAGCAAACCCAAAGTTGTGTGAAACGCTATGTACAAAAAACCCCACTAACCATGTCTTAATTGGTGTCCTATGTACATCCATACACTATGATCGTTATTCTAATGTCTGCTGTCATCAGTCAGCTTTGAACCTCCCGAGACTAGGGTCGTCTTCTTCCTCTTTGCCTCACCATTGCTGAACATAGATTCTGGCAAATGAAAGGAACGCAATCCGTACATCTGGAATGGACAAAATAGGAAATAAAGGAAACTCCCAGACTTCTGCAAGCATGGGGCGTGAGGCCTTCATCCTGTTTTTGACATCCCTACAGTGCAAGACGCTAGTGAGTAGACTGGCTGTTTGACTCATTTTATTAAAATTTTCTTTGACACTTCTGCAGGAGAACACTTCTCCAGGGTAAGTGTGACAGCTCAGTATTTTTAGTTTCTAATGACCTCAGATCTGTTCTGTAAACTCCAGGCTCTATGCATACGTATGTGTTAACCATGGTGACTGGCTGTGCATACGCACATTCAAGGCATTACCTCAGAAGGAAACATTTGTACAGCAACCATCAGCAGGGAGTGGGACTATTCAACAGAGGGTCCCGTCTTACTGAGCATCTTCTCTGAATAGAAAGTGTGACTCTCAGATGGAGGCTATAGTTTAACTTTCCCCAAAATCCTTGGTCCCCTTTGTACTTGTTCTTGAAGTCATCATTAGATTAAACAACAGGTTCCGAGGGAGACCTGCCGGGGTATGGCGTTAATATACCACCCATTTTATGAGGCATCTGTATTCCTGACTCAAATAGATGACCTAAGAGTGCCCAGGGCTATTTTTAGTCACCCCTTTGCTTGGATGAGTCGTCTAACTTCATTTCTTAGTGATTCACTCTAAGGATGATGTCTTTACAGATAATGAAGAACTCGATTGGTTCTAAGACCTACTAGAAGCTAGTGTTTGCAGAGGAATTTGAGTTGAATTGGACATTTTGGCATGTAATTACACGATTTTAGGATTGCACATGCCATCGTCTTGTTTCTCTTGTAATTTTCTTGATTAAAACCAAAAGAAACAAACACACGGGCATTGAGTCCATGCCAACTAATAGGGACTTTATAGGGTAGAGTAGAATGAATCCATAGGTTTTCCCAAGGCTGTCAATCGTTCTAGAAGCATACTGCCTTATTGTTCTCTTACGGAGGAGCTGGACTTTCAGCTAGCAGGCTGATAAGTAATACCCTGTACCAATAGGACCCATTGGCCTTGGGGAAAGAGCTCACTGATGCAGATCCCATCTAAGGCAGCGCTGTTGGGTAAGTACTGGGCAGTGAGATAGGTGGTTCAACCCATCAGCCTCCCAGGGAGAAAGATGAGCATATCTGCTCCTGCAAAGACTGATAATCTTCAAAATCCTATGTAGTTTCAGTAGGAGTTGGAATCAACTCTCTGACGGTGGGTTTGGATAGAGCATATCAGTGATTATGGTTTGGTTTCTAAAGTTTATATATATAGATACATCTACATGTACCCCTATATTCATAGAATCTTAGAAGAATATGGTTGGACAAATTGCTTGTTTCTCGATGTTTGTCTCTAAGTTTCACATAAGTAGTACTGTCTCTATTATCTAACATACTGCAAAATTGTTAAGTGACCTTTTTTTTTTCTCAAAAGATTGGTTAACATCACGTTTCCCCCAAAACTACTTGAATGATTTCTCTGATTTAATATGTGTCTCACTACTTAGCGTTTATTTGTGAAGTTCTCTGCACGGGGAAATGACTTGAGAACAGAAGCCGGGAAGGGGGTTAACTGTGTCCCGTGCAGTATAATTGAATTTGATCTTTCGCTGATTTGGCTTCTCGCGGAAGTAGCTGTGACATCCACTGGTGTCTCCTGCAGATGTTAGGAACTGAAGCTTTCTGTAGACTCGAAAAGAAAGCAATGTCTCCATAGCACCATGACGACCAATAAGAAAAACATTTGGTCCTTCAGTTAATCGTTTTAAGACCATGTGTCAGGCTTTACTGATTCATAAACTTCCCTCTAGTCTGAATTGGCCAAATTCCTGTCCCAACAAGCAAGATTGCTCAGCTATCTATATAAACTTACGTAAAGGTTCTTAGTCTTGCAAACCTTATGTAGCATTGCTGAGTCAAAAATTGACTCAGTGTCAGCGGGCTATACACCTACAGCTATGGGAAAGAGAGAGAGAAAAATTTGTTTCAAGAGGGAGTTGTTAATTGAGATATACCTACATGCCATAACATTTGTCCACGCTTTACAGCAGAGCTTGATTGTGACCAGTCTATTTACTCTGTTGTACAACCATCCTCATTATCTACTTTCAACACTTTGTTAGCACTCAATAGTCCAACATGCAAGTATTTTCCTTAAGCAATTTAAAATCTCATGTGCATTTTTGAAGATGATTTTCCATATAAATGACTGATTTATACAGAATCCTTCAAAATGATTTCTAAGCCACCTTGTTGATAGCAAAGAATGTTCTGAGCTTCTTTTAACGCCCTCTTAAAAACACAACAAAGTCAAGTTCGTAGCCCCAGTTGGAAGCTGGCAATCCTTCCACTCCAGCGTAAGAGCCATCAGCCTTGAATGCGTCTGACACGACAGCCTATGTTCTCATTTTGAGACAAAATCCTTTCTCAGGGATCCTTCCTTCCAGGTGCATATGTGATGACATATTTGGACTTGGGACTAACCCCTTTGGCTTGTAAGTTGAGGTTTTGGTTTTCAGTCTCCATCAACAAACCGGACGGCGAAAAGCATCTCAGATGTGGTTGCTCTCCTGGATGCTACACAAGAAGAAAACCACGGAGAAGATGTTAGTGGCATTGCACGGCACACTGGCTGCCTATTTCCATTCAAGGCGGGCAACTAATTGAGATGATATTTGTAGCTCAGACTACCTGAGTCATCCTGGGTTCTCAAGAAATATTGGCTTATCTTTCCTTTAAATGTGTTGAAGTCATTGGGTGTTGTGGGTGGTGGGGCAGCAGTTGTCTAGAAGAAGGTTCCAATTTAAAATCATTTTGGAAAAAATGACTATGGAGAGAAAACCTCTGATTAAAGGAGAGTGTGCAAACACCATTGTACTGAGTGTGTTACCGAATGGTTATGTAAGGGGTGACCATCCTGTCAGCATTAATAAGCAAATTTAAACCAATCCGAACACAGGTGAGGACTTTTTTCTAACTGAAGAGAGGACTAAGGTTTATAGGGCAATAGATTAGACCATTAATATCCCAGGCAATATTGTTGTCATCACCAATTCTAATGAATATTTTATAATTTATGTCCTTAATGTATTTATTATGAAAAGCTTCTGAATATATTATACAAGAAGCAATCAGTTCCAGGGTTGGAAATTCAGGAGAGTTGCTTTTCAGACTCAGCCTGTTTGGTTGCTTGGCTATTATTATATTGTTTTTAAGAAGTCTAGGAGAGGGTTTGCTATGAGTCGATGGCAGTGAGTTAAGGAGAGTGGAGACTTGCTAATAAAATATTGTATAATGTTAAAAATTCACCCTGCCTCTTTCCCCCCCTCAATATCTATGTGTAATGGTTAAGGTTTTATATCAGCTCAAGTAGGTCATTATTTTCAGTGGTTTGGCAGTTATGTAGTGAAGTTATGTAATGATGCGATTTTTGGCAGTACTGTAAAGATGTAATCATCCTCCACAGAGAATAGAGATGGTACTACTTTTAATCTGAAAGGACTTCCCTCATACTTTACAGCTCCAAATATACAGAAACAGTTTTAATATAATTCTCCCATGGAGCCACTGGTGGCTTTTGCTTAACCCAAAGAAGCCATCAAATGACTTTCTCCCAAACAAAAGAGTAGCGATCCATGAAAGTTCATTCAGATCGCTCAGTCTGGAAAAGGCACAGCCTTAAAATGGCAAACCTTCTAGTAATGAAGGTTAACCTATCTTCGGGTTCAATGGCCCCCAGACTTTATTCCCTCACTCAAGGGAATAAAGAAGGGAATGCTCTAGGGGAGAGGAGGAATAACTTGGATTCCAAATAAGTTGGATTCAAAATAGGAAGGAGCCCAGGAAGCACAGTGATCAGGTGCGTGTCTGCTAACTTTAAGGTTGAGGGTTCAAATCTTCAGCAGCTGTGTGGGAGAAAGATGTGGCAGTTTGCCTTCATAAAGATTACAGCTTTGGAAATTTTATGTGGCAGTTTTACTGGGTCCTAAAGGGTGATCATGTGTCTGATTTCGTGGCGAAACGCTGGTGTTTGCTTTTGTATTCCTCTCTGTGCTCTGAGTGAGCTATGTGGGACTGGGTATATCACTTCCCTAAAACTCAGCGAAAACTGATTCATCGTGACACTTGTTTTTGTTTTGTGTTTCCAATCTGTAGTTTATGGGTACTGAAGGCTACTTGATAGGACTGTTATAGAGCTAACTGAGAAGAGTGCATGTGCAAATGCCTTCCGTGGTGTTTAGCACGTGTCTGCTGCTCTGGTTTGTTGTTTTGTTTTTGTCTTTTTGAGGTAGACCATGACAGGCATCAGACACTCAAAGAGGAAGCAAGTTCCCAAAGGCACCGCTTCACTCACAACAGTCACCTCTCCCAAATCAAGGAGCTCAGAACAAAAAGATAAAGCCTTTCACGTGTATCCTTGACTTTTTGGCGTCTGGATAGACTCATGTGGTGGTTTTGATTGCCTAGTGCAGGCCTGGCTCAATGTCAGCAAAGGAAAAGGAGCCTAGAGGAGGTAGAGAGGAGAGGGAGAAGCCAGAAGTTTCCCCAGAAACATTTCCGTTAGGCATCGCTGGGTCAGTACCTCAGCGCACCAGTACATCTGGACTATGATGGTCACCCTGACCCTCCATTTCATCAGCATCAGCAGCAGCAGTGGCCATTTTCATGAAGGAAGTGCCCGCTAGGCCCTGGGCCTTGCAAATACCATAAAACGAATGGACAGTCAGGTGAACAGTTCTACTTGCAAATGGGTGGCAAAGAGAATATCTGTCGATGTTCATGATTGCTGAGAATGAAGCACATTCTTATTTGTGGTGTCGAAAAGCAACATTATGACCTACCCTAACCACGCCTCTTACCTAGTACAGATCATAAAATTTCAGAGAAAGAAGGAACCTGAGAAATGACCATCAAAAACTAAAAACAAAAACTCACTGTCATCGAGTCGATGCTGAATCAGAGTGACTATAGGGCAGGGTAGAACTGCCCCTGTAGTTTCCATAATTGTAACTCTTAATAGGCATAGAAAGCCCCATCTTTCCCCTGAGGATCAGCTGCTGGTTTTGAACGGTTGACCTTGCATTTAGCAGCACAATGAGTAACCCACTATGCCACCAGGATGTCTTCAGACATGACCATACCCCTTTATAAACAAGGGCACCAAAGTCCAGATGGGTTATGAATTGCCTTATGTCAGAAAACTCATTGGTGGGAAAACAAGGATCTTGGACCACCTGAATTCCAGGATGGCAGAAACCCACTGCTGCCTTTCTCCTTAAACGAAGTCTCAGGTTCTTGTCAATACCATTCCCAGTCCCTGGTTGTGTTGTGTTGTTAGTTACCAGCTAGTTGGTTCTGCCTCATCGTGACCTTCTGTACAACTGTTGTTGTGTTCCAGTCCATAGTGGGAGCTGTGGGGTCACGTCATCTCACTGAGTGTCTGGCTCTTTCCCACGGATACGCTCCTTCCTAAGACAGGGATAGTAGTCTTAGTCGTGTGCATGTGGACTCAAAGCTACCCAATGGAACACAGTCCAACTGCTCTTTAGAGTTCCCCAGGCTGGAGTATTGTGGGGCCAGATTGGTAGGTCTTTCTCTGTGGAGCTGCTGTGTGGGCTTCCACTGCCAGCTTTTCGGTTAGCAGCTGAATACTGACCCATTGCCACGGGCATAGTCAATAGGCCTTTATCACATCGCTGCTGTGACTTTACGAAGATCATTAGTCTTATGACGACAAAGAGCATTTCTGACATTTTGATCACTGATCATGTGTTTTTAGAATTCCAATGTGCTTTCATTTTGGAGCCTACACTTTTATTATTCGATGACCACATGTTAACTGTTAAACAGTGTCTGTGGTCTCAGTGGGCTGTCACAATAGCCACGAGCACTGGAGAAGCAGCATGGTCCTTCCCTGGCCTTCAGGGAAGGACAGGCACCTTGGAGTGAAAGATCCTCACATGCAGGATGGTGGTATGTATACTTCCTATTCTCTTTTCTTCTCATCAATAGATATTGGATTGGAATAGTTTTAGTTGGGTGCACAGCACTTAAACTAACAAACTGGGCCTAATTTTTAATGAGTAAAATATAACTCAAAGGGCATAGGCTTTGGAATCTGAAGATTTGAGCATAAATTCCAAATTATTTTGCTTCTTTGAACTTTAAAATCCCAGATTATGCAATGGTTAGGAATGATACCTTTTTACAGAGTACCAAATGTTAATATTCAAACATAGAGGCTCTTATTAAATGGAAGCTAATTTTAACCTTTTCTTTAGAGCAATGCTTTTAATATGTCATTTTATTTAATTTTCACAATTTCACTGCAAAGAAACTAAAACTGAGAGACATTGGCCCAGGGCTTCCCATGAGCCAGGACATAACAGACCTGAGTCTGAACTAAGGTTTGCCTGGCTCTCCACCTTAGGTAATTGCATTACTTTTTGAAATACCGCATGGCTAAGAGGATGGATTGGGGGAAAATAACTTGAAAAATCTTTGGTCTTCAGTTTGGCCAAGACACAATCCCCTTCCTCCTTTATTCCTTTGTAACTCCAGGGTAGAATTGGGTATCTTGGGATGCATTCAATACATGCCAACTTTTCTATGTATTTCTGGGCAGACAGATTTATTCCAAGCTTAAATCAAACAATACTTTGAGGCATTCAATTGATTAATAGAGGACAAAATTAGTCCTCCTGTTAACATCCTCGATATCCCACCTTCCTGCTTGCTGACTATCGGATGTTTGTCTCTTGCACAAAGCATCCTAGTGCTGACAGCTTGGCAAGGTAATCAGTCGAAGAAAGAGCAGGTGATAATCCAGGGCACAGAAAGCCAAAAAGGTTATCACCGTGTGTTTTAATTTCTGCTTAAATTGTCTGAAACTTGCATGAGAAATGGTCAGGAAGAAATAATTTGCCGGGAATATAGAACTAATTGCTTTTCTACCATATTCCATTATAATAAGCAAGCAACTTACTCCTTTTTGAGCAAGCCACACATCCAATTCTAACAAGCTATTTTCCCTTTACAAGGTAAAAAAAACCCACCTGTTTCTCCTTTTCTGAAAATTAAATTGACTATGAGGCCAGAAATTTAAAAAAGGAGAAGTAAAGCCTATAGTACTAAAAACTCATTAAGAGTTTTTGTGCTGCAGTGCACAAAGTATTATAAAATAACGTGAACTCCAAATATTCTTAAATAATCAAAAATGGAACAAGCTGGAATAAACTCTTTCATTACAGTGATCGTTAGGTTTTGTGTCAACTCGGTTGGGCCTGGATTCTCAGTGCTTTAGCAATGAAAGCCTAGTAATCCCCCATGACGTGCCCTAGCATAGTGAAATCAACTCCATAAAGGGATTTGCTGTGAGCAGCCAATCAGCTATAAGAAGACAAGGGTAGAATACAGCCCCTTGACTCAGGTTACAGCCCTGATACAATTGAAAGGAAATTTCCCTAGAGGTGGCCTACTTCCGATATAAATGAATGGTGTGGAAAAGTCTTATTTTCTTTTTGCTGCATCTGGATCCTGCCTCTGGCTCATTGACTTTCAGTTCTTTGAGGTTGAGCCAATAGCCTGCCATATTGCCTGGTGATCCTGGGAACCATCAGTGACCTGCCATCTGATCTTTCATCTGACTGGCCCTCAACTTGCCAATCTTGGAGCTATTAGTCTTTCCAATCACAAGCCTGACATGATGAACTTGGCTTCAACCGCCTCTGTAGCCATCAGCCTGGGGGGCTCAAATTGGTCTTGCCCTCTTTTACAACTGTGTGAGCCATTTTTTTGAAATAGATTTTTCTATCTATCTATGTATCTATGTATCTATCATCTATCACTGATCTTGCTTCTCTAGAGAACACAGCCTTATACAGTTAGCATCCACCTTTATATTTCTTTGAAATCTTCTATTGATATTATATTTAGGACCAGATTTGCCAACATATGTTGATCACAAAGACCTGAGTGATAATCAGTAGGCATTCAATTTTGAGAAATAAAAAGGTATATTATCTTTCAAGAAAGATTTTAGAAAATTGTCTCAACTACTGGTAAATATCACAGGAGAAAATTCTCAGTCTCTGGGTGGTACAAACAGTTAATCTTCTCAACTGCTAACTGAAGAGCTGGAGGTTTGCTTTAACCCAGTGACACCTTGGGGAAAAGGCCCGGTGAACTAACTTAGAAAACTCAGACATTGGAAACATGATAGAGCAGAGTGCTGCTCTCACTCACATGGGATTGACATGAGTCAAGATTCATACAAAGACAACTAGTTTTGAGAGTATTCAACAAAGAATGTCGTTTGCTTTGGGATTCCCCCCCAAAACTCTAAAAGCCCTAATGAATCTCGGTTGCTGTTTGTCTTTGTAAGTGATTTGGGAATAGTAATATAATTTGAAGTTTTAGTTTTTGTTTCTTACTAATATTCAGACAGTTATATGAAGGTCAGCCAATCAGATTTTGAGGTTCCCTCAGGCTAACACTCAACAAAAGCCTGTCCACTTACAGGACTGGCTGTATTCTGAAGCAGAGTCCATTTTTACTACCATGAAATTATTTTTCAACGAAGACATTATTATTAATAAAACAGCAAGTGCACAGGAGCCTGTGAGTTGTATTTGTATTATCTTTGAATTGCTGCATGAAAAACAGCTCATGGCCCAAGAAACAGGCAATCTCTCCATGCTTCCAAACAACACCCTGGGAGACAGAGGCTAGACATGCTTTGTGGAGAGTCAGAAGATGCACACAGGGTTAGATGTATGCTTTCCAATCTCACCTTGACCACAACTATATTCACTGGTCCAAAGGTTGAGAACAATTTTGTCCCATACCATGCTTGTCTGCTTATAAGCTTAACCGGCTTTGGGTTCTTAATAGAAGCCTCACAGGGCAAAGGTAACACAGTGTTACAAGATGCTCTGGAGGTGGATTAGAGACCCTCTCAAGTTTCTTGACTTCTTTCTCTAAGTTTCTAGTTATCGGTCAACTTTTTCTCCCTAAGGAAAGGTGGATTAGGGGGGAACCAATTACAGAGATCTACATATAAGCTCCTCCCTGGGGTATGGACAATAGAGAAGTGGTTGAGGGGAGACATCAGATGGTGTAAGATATGACAAAGTAATAATAATTTATAAATTATCAAGGGTTCATGAGGGAGGGGGTAGCGGGGAGGGAGGGGAAAAAATCAGGAGCTGATACCAAGGGCTCAAATAGACAGCAAATGTTTTGAGAATGATGAGGGCAACAAATGTACAAATGTACTTGACACAATGGATGTGTGTATGGATTTTGATAAGAGTTCTATGAGCTCCCAATAAAATGATTAAAAAAAAGAAAAGAAAAGCTGGATTAAAAAGATAACTTCTTGTGTTAAGGGAGTATTTGTGCAGGGGCCCACTGCCCATCTGTTTTCTTAATACTCAACCTATAAATATATGTACATAGATCTATTTCCCCCTCATCATATATAAATATATTTACATCTTTATATGCCTATATTTAAATCTATATGATTACTCTTTGCCTCCTAGTTCTTTCCTCTATTTCTTTGTACTTTCCTCTTGTCCCACTATCATGTCCTGCCTTCATTTGGCAGTCTGAGATGCTCACCTGCCTGACACGATCTCTGAAGACAATGGGTGCACACGAAAATGTGTTGAAGAAAGCTGATGGTGCCCAGCTACCAAAAGATATAGCACCTGAAGTCTTAAAGACCTGAAGATAAACAAGCAGCCATCTAGCCGACAGACAACAAAACCCACATGGAAGAAGCACACCAGCCTGTTCCCACTTGATCACTGAGGACAAAGGGGGTGCATTAGTAAAAGTGGTGAAGAAGGCTGATGGTGCCCGGCTATCAAATGATATAGCATCTGGGGTCTTACAGGCTTGAAGACAAACAGGTGGCCATCTAGCTAAGAAACAACAAAGCCCACAAGGAAGAAGCACACCACCCTACCTCGACACGAATGCTGAAGACAAAGCAGGTGCATAAGCAAAAGCGGTGAAGAAAGCTGAAGGTACCTAGCTGTCAAAATATATAGAATCTGGGGTCCCACATGCTGGAAGATAAACAAGGGGCCATCTAACTGAGAAACAACAAAGCCCACATGGTAGAAGCACACCAGCCTGTAAGATGACAAGGTGTCGAAGGGATCAGATATCAGGCATCAAAGACAAAAAAAAAATCATAGCATTGTGAATGAGGGGGAGTGCAGAGTGGGGACCCAGGGCCCATCTGGGGGAAATTGGACATCCCCTTGCAGAAGAGCTGCAGGGAGGAGATGAGCCAATCAGTGTAGCAACGATGAAATATACAATTTTCCTCTAGTTCTTAAATGCTCCCCCCCACTATCATGATTCCAATTCTATCTTACATATCCGGCTGGAGTAGAGGATATACAGTGGCACAGATAGGAATTGGAAATCCAGGGAATCCAGGACAGATGAACCCCTCAGAACCAGTGGAGAGAGTGGCGATATCGGGAGGGTGGAGGGAAGATGAGGGAGAAAGGGGGAACAGATGACAAGGTCTACATATAACCTCCTCCCTGGGGGACAGACAGCAGAGAAGTGGGTGAGGGAGACGTCGGATGGTGTATATAATAATAATTTATAAATTATCAAGGGTCCAGGGGAAGCGGGGAGCGGGGAGCGGGGAGAGAAGGGGGAAAATGAGGAGCTGACACCAAGGGCTCAAGTAGAAAGCAGGTGTTGCGAGAATGATGATGGCAACATATGTACTAATGTGCTGGACACAAATGATGTATGTACGGATTGTGAAGAGTTGTAGGATCCCCTAGTAAAATGATTATATTTTTAAAAAAGGATAACTTCTGTACTTGTGAGTGTGACCTTGTTTAGGAAAATAGGATCTTTCTCTGAAGACAGTGAGGTTGGTGAGGTCATACTGGAGCAAGATGGGTCTTAGTTCTGTAAGACAGGTGTCTCCATAAATGGGAGAACAGATACAAAGGTGGAGAGACCCAGGGGGAAGACACCCTGTCAAGATACAGCAAGCGGAGGAACAGCATGAAACATCCAGGGCTGCTCCCAGCCAGAATCAAGAGCCATAGACTAGTTGTCCTCAAAGAACCAACTGAATCATGCACTAACTTAGGACTGGAGAGACCACTCCCTGGAGAAAGCCATCCTTCTTGGTAAAGTCGAAGGGTAGTGAAAAAGAAGAAGATTGTTGACAAGATGGATTGATACAGTGCCTGCAACAATGGGCTGAGGACAACTGTCAGGACAGAGTGGTGTTTTGATCTGTTTGATGTAGGGTCCCTATGAGTCAGAACCGACACGATGGCACTTCACACCAAAAACAGCTTTCAAAATTTGGAGACAACAAATTTCTGTTCTTTAAAGTCATCCCTTCTTAGTATTTTGTTTGGAATTTTATATGCTTATAGAACTCTTATTCTCCATTTTCTCTTCTATATCTGAGCTCCTCTCCTCTTTTCTCTGTGTTCTTTTGTGGGTGCTTGAATTTACCCCCAAAGCCTGTGGTTCTAGCTTCTGTATGCTTCGCCCCTAACCACAACGTAAATTCCAAGAACTTCTGCCAAAGCAAAATATCCCTAGGTCTGCATTTGAACAAGCAATTTGATCACTGGGCATGATAGATTGTGAGCCCAATCACTCACATGATATCAGAATGGGCTATGAATGTAATCTAGCACAGATCACAGGAGTCCTGATGATGGAGTGGTTGTGCATTGAGTTTGTGATCCACACAGTCAACAATTCAAGACCACCAATGGATTGTTGGGAGAAAGGCAAGGTTTTCTACTCCTTTAAAGAGTTACAGTCTCAGAAAACTACCAGACAGTTCTATCCTCTACTGTAGGGTTGCCATGAGTTGGAATCAACTCAATGGTGGTGCATTTTTTGTTTTGTTTTGAGTGTCAATCAAAAGGAACCCTCGTTTTGCACTTAGTTAAGTATTGGTCAGCAAGCCCAAAGGTCAGCAATTAGAATCTAGCAGCCATTCCTTGGGAGAGAGATGGAGCAGTTTGCTTCTGTGAAGATTTCTAGTCTCCGAAACCCTATGGACTTGTTCTGCTCCATCTGATTGAGTTGCTCTGAGTCAGAATCGAATACAGATTGAAAACTTTGAAATATTCCATATTAGGTACCGGTCTTAAAGAATAATTATTATTATGGCACCAGATGGGAAGTGTGCGAAGCAAGCCTGAAGGCATGAAAAGGAAGTGGCATGAACAGGGGGAATGCATACACCAGCAGCTTTACATTCCGAAGTTACAGCCAGCACATATTGACTGGAAACTTTTGTAGGTGAAGCCAAGGAATCATGTGCATGTAGAGAATGGTCAATGGCAGCAGAAAGCACTATCTCCATCTATGTTTGATCCTATCATGCTCAATGAGAAGGTCATCGACGAAGAGGAAGACCCTCAAGGAGATGGATGAACTCAGTGGCAGTAACAATGGAGTCAATCATATCAACTAGAGGGATGGTATAGGACTGAGGAGTGTTTGGTTTTGTTTTTTATAGGGCTGCTGTTAGTCAAAACAGACCCAAGGATACCTAATGACAACAACAACAACAGCATGTCTAATTACAGAAGACAAATCAGTCTTCTTATCATAGTTTATCCAGGTTCATGGGCTGCCACTGTTTATGCTAAGATATCGAATTAAATAGTCCAGTAGGATGAGCCACTGCATCCTTTACCTTGAGACCAGAGGATCTAGATGGTGGCCAGGGACACAATTGATGGATCCTGATAGGGGGAAATATGTGGAGCTTCAACATCTTCAAGAACCTAACCTTACTGGATTCCAAATATTTAAAGACTCCTTTGAGACTGGGAGAAATCCCGACAGTTACCACCCAATATTCTACAAACCTTGAAGCAAACCTATCCCCTAAAGTCACCTTTAAACATGAAGTGTTTTTTGAAATTTTTCTTTGTTGTTACCCACCCTACCTATCTACACCACGAAATGTATGGATTAAGTAGGTTGCCTCTCGCAGAAGGAAAAACTCTGAAAGTATTGTGTAGCTGAGAGGAAGATGCTATGAAATCCCAGAACAAAGAAAGGTTGGTCTTTTTCCTTAAAAATTATATCAATTAAAATTCACCCCTCCACCCACTGCCTTTGAGGGGTTTCTGATTCACAGCAACTGTAGGCTCTTCTTAGATGCTGCCAAGTCCATTCCAAGTCGTAGCGACTGTGTGCCCAAGAGAACAGGACACTGCCTGCGCCTGCACCCTCCTCACACTCGTGATGTTGGGGCCCATTCTCATATCCCAATAGCACAGAGTGCAACTGATTCTCAGGCTTTTGAAGTCTAGCCATCTTTATGGGAATAGGCAACTTCATCATTCTCCAATGGAGTGGCTAGTGGGTGTTACTCACTGTGTTAGACAGGGTTCTCTAGAGAGATAAAACCAAATTGCTGATAATTTAATATATTTATTTATAAAGATAATTAGATATATAACAAGAAATGAACTGTTAAATCATATACGGATAAATATATAATACAAGGAGTGAACGGTTTAAATTATAAAGCACTACAAATGGCTCAGTGCAACTCACTCCCATGAGAGAGAGTTGTGAGAGACTAGCAGTCCTTCAAGTCTAGTCTGCTGCCAGATCTTCCTCTATTTATAGAGAGAGCTAGGCTATGTCAGCACAGCAGCCAATCACAAGGCAGGTCACCAACTGCCAGCCAGGTCACCAACCGCCAGTCCCCAGCTCCAGAGATGTCTTAAAGGGACCTCAACTTACAGTGTTTATTGGCCAGGCTGGCACAATAAACGATCTCACCCACTAACTTTGTGGTGAGCTGCCCCAAATGCTTAACTCACAGCTTATCAGGGCTCCATTTCAAGGTCACCTTGTAGTGACCTTTGAAGTACATCTCTTTTAGCTCAGTAGTAAAGAATGCCATCTGTTGTGACCACCTGTTGGGCAGACAGAAAGCTATGGATGACAGTGAAACCCAAGTTGGATTCGCAGGGTGCCCACATGGATCAAGTGTCCCATGATTCCCCTGTGACCGTAGTCGATGGATGTGAACAGCCTTGCTATCAGAAAGAGAATATTGTAAACTCAATTGTGGGCAGATGTATTAGGTTAAAATATAGGAACCTTAATATTTAATCTTCCGTGTGGCCCATTTGAAAGTTGGTCCAGTTTTTAATATGTTCTGCTTACTTTTTGACTGAGGTTTTTCTGTTTTGTCATCGTTGTTGTTGTTGTTTGTTTGTTTGCTTCCTGTTTGTGTTTGTATGATTTTCTGTATATGAAACCCAGGATAGTTAGATCCATAGAGACAGTGACTGGACTGATAATTGCCTAAGGGCATGGCGGAGGAGGATGGAGGGCACTGGAGTGTTAGCAATGAGTAAGAGAGGAAGGTGTTCTGAAATGGAGTGTGGTGATGACTGTGCAAAGCATGATGTGATTGAACAATTAAACTATATGGTATTGGAAATTTATGCCAATAAAATTATTTTTTAAAAAGAAAAAGAGCGTCATCCTCAAGTCCTGTGCTCTTTAAAACACAATCTCTTTGAGACCCAATGGACAATGAAAGCCTAGGTGAGAGGGCTGTGTGAGGGTATGGGGGAGGGCACAGAGAGCAAGTTAGTGGGAGTCAAACAACTAGCAAAGAAACAATGAGAATGTTTAAATGAGCAAAACAACTAGATGAGTAAAACAACTAGAAACGAAATAATGAGAATGCAATGTGAAGAATGTGGCCAAGGTCACTAAAAATTCTGGGTAGGAATTGTGTGTTTGACATCCTCACCAAAGAGCAATACCATATTTCAATGATGAATGAAATAGTCCATATTATCTTAAACATATGTCATGATCTATAACAATTATCTTAAGGTGAGTTATTCTGCAGGAATAAATGATTCTCCCAAATCTTTGTGACTTAAAACAGTAACAATCTAATTGAACTCACAGTACATGTTCATGATAGACTGCACCACAGAACTTCCTCTGGGACCCAGGCTGATGGCCTAAGCCTCTAAGTGCGATATTACTGGTATCCTGGTGGAGGGAAATAGAACATTGTAGAATCACCTGGTGGTTCTAAAAACACCTGCAGGTGACTCTTTCACTCACCTTTCATTGGCCAAGTCACATGAACAAGCTTCATGTCAACGAGGTGACCAGGAAGTAGAAGCCTCCCACGGGGAGAATCAAAGAATGCTTTAAATACTGATATTCTCTACGGAACATATGTTGCTTTATCCTCCTGTAAAAGTCTCCTGAGAAGTACAAGTGCCAACAATATTTAAAAATCCTTTTGCTCTGGAATTATAAGTAGCAAGTCATTGTCTTAATTTTTTTTTTTTTAATCTGTAAGCATTCACATCTTTCCCAAGAAAATTGCCAACTTGCCAGCCCGTCAGAGCTCCTGTGTTCTGCAGGGGTGCCTGCTTACAAAATGGCAGACAAACTCCCGTGCCTGTCAGTGTTTAGAGCTGATAATACAAACACAGCGTTTCACCACAGCCCTAGCGGCTGAGGTGCAAAATTATTTATGGCTTTCCCGTTTATGGCATGCTGCTCAGTTTCCCATGATTTGTGAGGAAAGATTTCTGATAGCGACTCTGAGCCACTGAAACCTCTGAGACCCATTTGTTGTGGCATAATATACACATTACCTCACTGGTGCTAGACCATATGGAGCGCTCTCTGTTGAATTTGGCATAGCAACTAGGGTGAATTGGGAACGGATTCTGTTCCTCGTCCTCTTCAATGATGCTGTGTGTTGGATCAGGCAGCCAACTCAATAGATCATCTGGGCATAGAAATCTATCCTCAGGACAACATCACCACTCTCACCTATGCCAACAAAAAATAGCACATGTGGTGTCATCACGAGGGGTCTGGGTGGCAGGGGACTAGCATGAGTCCCAAGAGTGCATCCATAGGGTTTGAGCTTAGAATAGTTTTCGAGTGGAAGTTGAAGAGCAAGACCCCCATGTAATCACTCATTGGAGGGATGGAGCAGCGAGAAGATGTGGCCTGTCCAAAGCCCAAATGAGCAACTAGCGCTGCCTCCTTAAATTGAGAAAGGTCCACTCTGGGGAACAGCCAGAGCAAATGGTTGGCCATGCCAATTTGCTTCTTGCTTAAAAAAAGGGACCAGATGAACATTTGGAGTCCACAGACAATGAAAGAGGGGAATGCTAATCTCCACGATGGAGACATAAGGGGAACAGGGCCAATAGCTGGGTATTTTCCATATATCTTTGGTAATTCCGTGGCTGCTTCGTATGATGTGCTTAGAGATTTATTCTGTTCTCCTGGACATACGTTTTTTAAAAGTGTGGGTATGTTTATAAACGGTAGTAGAGTGTGTTCACTCTCTTTGGAACTGATCAAACATTTGATGAATTAATGGAGTGAATTCACCTAAAATAAAAGCAGCAGCATCATCAAAAGTTGCCTGAAGATTCATATACTAACTTGAGGAACTAGTGTTCCCCTTTAAAATGACAACTTTAAGACTCTTCCCACAATCCCTCCCCATTTTTTCCCCACACTGTCCATCCATCTGTCTATGATATTTGTGAATCTCTGTTGGGTTTCCATCTCTCTTCCTCTCTCTTTTACATTTACCATCGAAGCTCACGTGCACAAACTCACATGCACAGGTTGAGCTACAAGGCCAAGCAAGCACTTTCCCAACAGAGTATGACAAGGTAAAAGATATTTTAAGGGACGAGCTGGATAAATGCAATCCATCCTCTCGGGTTTTTTCCCCACTCAGCCTCTCCTATGTTTCTCATCTTTATCAAAATGGAACATTAATAATTGAAGAGTTCTCATTGCAAGAGATTACCAGCAATAATGAGCTGTCGGTGAAATAGACCTTTCCCTTCCAAAGGATAAGCTCTAGCTTTGCTTAGGGTTGAATGTATGAAATAAAATCAAAAGAGCGACGCCCCAATGCCCCCACCCCCAAGCCCCACAAGAAAAAAAAAAGTCTAATTAGTGTTCGTCTATTGGAGAGGAAGCTGAGCATGCCGCTCCACCACTGCCAAATGAAATTAAGGCCCAATTATTGATAAATGAAGAGTGGTTTCTGCTGGAGCCTGGCCGGGAGTCGCGGAAATACATCTGTCATTTGGCCCGCACAGGAGTCATTCACGTGTGACATCGCATCCTGTGCATTTATCATGCATCTGTAGATTTTTGTTTTAATTCAGTTAGCTGTCTAACTAGATTCGGGGCTGGCTGCCTCGAATGGAGTCAGGATTTGGACTGACAGATGCAATTCCAGTCTGAAATGGTGTGTGACAAGGCTAGCTATCCTGCATATTAATTATTATTGAAACCATTATAGGCATCGCTTTTGTACTAATGGGCCATTCCGTTATCTGTTTTGTGGCTTCTCTGGTTAACAATTGCCCAGTCGCTCCAGGGCAGGTAGGAGACTTGCTGGATCAATGGACCGTTGTTGTTAAGTGCACTTACGATTACCAGGAAAATTAGAATGGAAGTGCTTGAAAAGCAGGAATGAAAATGCCCCTGTCTTACCATTATGCAAATGTACATTCTACAAATGAGATAAATAAGGGGAGAGACACTTTTCATAAATCTTAACTAGGTAAAAAGAGTTTATTAAGTCCATTGTCTGAAGCAAATGGAAAACAAACATTTGTTAGGTTGATAAAAATAAAAAATAAAAGTCACATCTGTGGGGCTCTTCCCAACCTGGCTGTGCACACAAGCTTAGCTTGGGTAGCCTGCTAAGGTTTAATCGAAAGTTCCCGGTGTTTCATCATTTTGTTGTATAGAACATTGAAAATAACTATCACCTTCCAGGAGAAGCCACGAATGCAATTTTGGTCCCAAGTTCTTCGACAATATGGTGTTAGGGGGCCTTCAATGAGACCAACTCCCAGGGCAGCCACAGCACCTCCTACTGGATGGTTTTCCATCACTGAGTTCAGATTGATTGCCGGTGTATCCTGGTGATGAAGAGGAAAATTGATAACGCCGTCCTTTAATTGTAAGGGGTTGTGTGTCCATGCAACCAAATCGTTACTATAAAAAGACTGGCTCAAACTGCGAAAGCCTGTCGGGAAGGTTCGACAGCCACGCAAAATTGTCTTACTCTGCTCGAAAATAGTCAACAGCCTATTAGCTCCGGATGCAGTGAAAACGACGCCAACCCAAGCCCCCACCGCAGAGTCCCTTCTAACCCACAGTGACTCAGCAGCACTGTGCCCTCGCCTTCTGAGGCTGCAAAGCTGACTTTGCAATCAACAGTCCAATACTTGACCCACTGCACTGCCAAATCTCTTAAGAAGATTCTTTAATTTAAAACCACACACCACTGTCGATGAGCCTATTCAGACTCATCGCAGCCCTATTTTTGTCTCCAAGACTGGACATCTATGCAGGAGCACAGAGCCTCAACTTTCTCCCAGAGGAGTTGGTGGGTTTGAACTCACAGCCTTAGAACACTTACCTGGCAGCACCACCCCACCAGAGCTCTTTAAGAAGTCTTTCCTAATGAAACTCACTGCCACCCTCTCAATTCTGCCTCAGATCAACCCTATAGGGCAGTGGAAGCTGCCTCCATGGGTGCCCTAGATTGTCAATCGTTCCAGGAGTAGAAAATCCTTCTGAGGTGTTCACCTGCTGCTGCCCAGGAGCCTAGCAGCTCTGCCGTGCCCCACTCTGCCACGTCTAGGTCCCTGATCATCAATCTGAAAAGTCTGTGTCTGCAGGAGTCCGACTCCTAGCAGCCAGGCCAAAAGTAACCTGATAGCAGTTGATTTCAATCAATCACTTTTTGGGTCTTCTTTCCTTTCTCTTTATAAGCCTCCCACTAACCAGTTTCCTTTGACCTCTTGGCTTTTCTTATGGACTTAGAGCCATCTCCTTATACGCATACAGAATAGCCAGAATAAACCTTCTATTTCTGTTTCTTTGAGGTTTGACTACATTTTAACACTGGTCACATGTTCATCCCACCTAGGTTGGAATGTGTTGATCATTCGGTGAACTTGGGTTAGTCCTGTAAAAAACAACAACAAAACATTTCAAACACAAATATATGATCAAAGGAAACGTTGCTGAAATGAACTGTATCTCTTGCCATGTGCTTATCAACCTCTTGTGATAGGAGCTGTATGATTACAAACTGTGAGTTCTGTCTGGCGCAGCTAGAACTGCACATTTTTGCTCCTTGAAGGGCTTGTTAGGTGGTGGAGAACATTGAGAAACTAAAGTACAAAATGGTCACACAATGAAATACAATCTTTTATATTAGTTCAAAAATTAATTGCAACGTTAAACTAATCATGATGAATTTGCATCTTTTCGAAAGACTTCGATTTGCTAAAAGGTGGTTCATATTGCTATGTCAGGTCCAAGACCCTTCTACTTTCCTAAACAATTCATACATTTGCATCTTAAAATAAATGCTATTTCATCTCCTCATGTTTGCAAATGAAGGTGCTTAACAAGAGGCTGGCTTCAATTTAAAAGTTCAATAGCTTGATTATGATATTGGGTTACAAGATTGTAGTTGTTAGAGACCGTTTTGAATCAAGAAGCAAATTAGAAAGCAGAGATACATCTTTGTATAAATAGATCTTAAAATATTAACAGTCATAATATTCAGGAAATAGAAGTAAATTTTGACTTTCCAGTTTGGAAGCTATTATCATTTTCTGTGTGTGATTAGCTAATCCAATTTACAGTGTTTGCCTCACTACTTTATTTCTTTCAATAGGTCTTTTTTTAATAAGACTCCAAAAACTTAATTATGGCTTATGCAAATATCATTGGAAGGAAAAGAGGGTAATAGTAAATCTTTAAAAGCATTGTTAGGTTAAATACTAGGGAAGTAGTCATAGATAGTAAATGGCAAGCAGTGTGAAATAGAATGGAGGGGCAGGCACCCCCTTGGAGAGGGGGCACACGCCTTCTGCTTAACCATTCCCTTTGGATCCATCCCCTCCCCCCATTTTTATTAAAGTTGAATGTGTTAGCAAACAAAACCAATTTTTCTTTTGCTTCTGAGATATGTACGGACTGAGAGCCAAAACTAAGCCTACGCAGTGCTGAAACCATCAGAAATGAATGCACAAAATAGCTTCATAGGCCCAATACAAAGCCTCTCCCTTCCCTTTTTAATCGGATAGCCTACATTTCTGCTGTATAGATTGGAATCTCCAGTAGTTGTATCCAACCTGCAGAAAAACACACAGGTGAATTAGGATAGCAATCATGTTTAATTAAGCTGGCAAAATTAGGATATTTACTGAGGAAGACATGAGATAAAGTTGGAAATCAGCCACGTATTTTTGAAGCACTATTCATATCCTACTGAGTACTGTGTTGCAAGAGTGAAGAATGCTTAATATCTTAAAGCCATCAAATGGCAAAGTGAAAATAAAAGTAATGCTGGAGAAGCATGGGGGCTAAAAGACAGGGAAAGGGGGAGGGCAGTGGTTAGGAATGGAGAAACGTTAGAGAACAGACTGGGTAACTGGACCCCGGGCACTGCGTCAGGAGCATGGTGTCTCCATGGTTAAGCGCTTGACTGCGAACCCTAAGGACGGAGGGTTGAGCCTATCAGCCTCTTCCCAGAAATAAAGAAATAAAGACCTTCCCAGAAATAAAGACTGTGAACCCTAAGGACGGAGGGTTGAGCCTATCAGCCTCTTTCCAGAAATCTGCTCCATGAAGATTAACCAAACCAAACCCAACTCACTGCCTTTGATTCAATTCCAACCTTCACCGTAAACCTAAACACAAAACAAAACAAAAATACAAACTCACAGCCAGCATGTCAATTCTGATTTACAGGGACCCTAAAAGACACGGTAGAACTGCCCCAGTGGATTTCTGAGACTGTGACTCTTCACAAGAGGACAACACCTCGTTTTTTTCCTGAAGCTTGGCTGGTGGTTTCCCACTACTGACTCTGCATTTAGCAGGCCAATGCCTAACACACTGCACCACGAGGGCTCCTAGCAGCCCCATAGGGCTGAAGATCCCTATAGGTCTGCTCTCCAGAGTTTCCGAGACTGTCCAATCTTTACTGGAGTAGCCAGCCTCAGCTTTCTTCTGCGGAGTGCAGCTAGTGGGTTTGAACTACCACCACTGTGGCTAGCAGCCTACTGCTTACCACAGTGCTCCATAGGGTTCAGTGAGTCAGGATCAACTCTATAGCACCCAAAAAGAAGGCAGTGTGTCTTCAGCTCTCTGCCCTTAACCTTGATCATTTTTAGGAGCATTCATTGGGCTGACTATATATATATATATATATTAAAGAGATAAGATACTTTCCATTAAATTGCAATCGTTTAGTCTATAATTACACACACACACACCCCTTGATTTTCAGCTCTTAAGAACCTTTCTTTCAAAGACGTTTGCAATTGGTAACTTAAGGGGAACAAAAGTCTTTATTATTTTACAAACTAAAACTTGAGGGGATGGGGCACAATGTCGTTCCTTTGTCTTTTAAAGCTTTATTTGTGTGTGTGTGTGTGTGTGTGTGTGTGTCTCAGCATTCCACGATTTCTCACAGACGTGTACCCCTTGCTCTACGGCAGTGTCTGTAGGGGAATCCCTTGAGAATATCCACTCCACCTTAAGGTGCCGAGACTCAGCAGCAGATGGCTGCAGGGCGTGCTATTGAGGTACCTCAAAATGGTTGCAACCACCAACTGGGGCTAGAGGTGGGGTGAGCAGTAAACACTTGCTCTTGACCTCGCCCCAAGCACACCTGCCATGGCATTTTCAATCACCTCATATGCATATGAAAGGTGGACATGGAATAAGGAAGCCTAAAGAAAAATCACTGCATTTGAACTTTGGTGTTGGCGAAGAATAGGGAAAGTCCCAGGGGCTGCCAAAAGAACAGCCAGGTGCTCTTCACAGGCAAAGATGGTGAGATTTTGCCTCAAGTCCTTGGGACATGCTGTCAGGAGAGATCGGTCCCTGAAGAAGGACATCGTGCTTGCTGAAGTCAAGGGGCCGCGAAAAAAGGACCCTGGATAAAATGGACGGACACAGTGGTTGCAACAATGGGCTCAAACAGAAGAAGATTGATGGCAAAGATGGCGCAGGGCTGGGCGGCGTTTCGTTCTGTGGTCCCTAGGGTTGCTTTGGGTAGGAACTGGCTCAACAGGACCTCACAGCAACAATAACAGCCACAACAGGGATGCCGTGCCACCCTTTATCAAGTCCCTGCTGTGCTTTGGCCCATTTGCGGCGAACTCCACATACCGGATCTTCTTTGTATTGTAACACTCATGCTAAGGGGTAGAAGGGACAGCATCCCATTTCATAGGTGAGAAACGTAGGCGGAAAGAAGTTGAGTTGCTTGCCATAGTGACATACATATAAGCCAGCTCCCACAGACCTGCTCTGGCTCACCGGGCCTTTCATCCGAGGTGCCTCTGGGTAGGCTCGAACCTCTAGTTCGCAGCCAAACTTGTTCACCATTTGCATCATGCAGGGTGACGTGTCAGACGGGGGTTTAAGTGTAAAGCAGCTGTTGTCTAAACTGGTCCACTCTTAAAAGTGAAAATGTAGTGGTGTCACATCAGGACAATCCACACATAAACAGATAATCAACCCACACCTCACTCTATCCACTGTTAGCAAGTCAACGCAACCCTATAGGACAGGGTAGAACCATCCCTGTGAGTTTCCGAGGCTGCCTTATGGGAGTAGGAAGCCTTATCGTTCTTCTGTAGAGGGGTTGGGGGGCTCTAACTGCTGACTAGGTGATTAGCAACCTCATGGCATCATCCACTTGCCAAATGGTGGGGCCAGCATTTAAGTCTGCGTGCATCTCAAGCCCGTGCATCCATGCTCTTGCCATTACCTTCAGCTGCCTCTGAAAATGTCTCTACTTCAATCCAAAGTCAATTTGGAGGAATGAAATTCACTCAACTGGAAGAGACCAGGATGTGCAAAACCCAAATTCACTCAGAACTCTACTTAGCACTATTTGTATGGCAGGGCATGGACTTCCAATGGTAATCTTACAAATGTTTCAAGAATAAGAGCAACTAAGGCTATAGACAGAGGACATAGGCTGCGTCCCTGCTATTCAAAGAAGGGTACGCTCTCTGTGTGCAGAAGGTGCCAGAGTGGTTTGGTCGGTTCTATGATTTTGATTGCATGGTACCCCCAGGACACAGAGAGCTGGGGATGGATCCCTTGGTTTTGAAATGCTGCAGCCCAGCAACACAGCTTCATAGATAGTCCTGAGACCGGGGGAGGCTAGCTCTGCTGAAGTGTGGTGATTATTTGCTGCAACAGAGAGTCCTGTCAAAGACAGCAGTCCAGTGCCCATGTGTTTCACTCGCCCTCTGTCATTGGGGGAAATGGATCCTGAATAGATCAGGGTGATTGTGGGAGGAGCGCTCAGCTATGTTCCATCAAAATGATGTATCATCACGCTGGTCACCCCAGCACTGGAGCGAATGAATGACTGCTGTTGAACTTCGGGGTCGACCCTCCGTTCTTCCACCTGCACTGTGACCTGCAACTCTCTCATTCTCAGAAAAAGGCTCTTCCCTTGCCAGAAAGGGCTTTCTGTTTGTGAAAGAATATGTAAAATAGCACCAGGTGAAGCACGACTTTTTCACCCAGTCTCAAAACCCTCACAAAGAGACAAATTTTGCTGCTTTTGCTTCGTGTGTGAAAATTTTTTCCACACAGCTCTATTCATTGCCTGAAACAATGGGGCCAGTGTTGGATGGCGAAGAATGGTGCTATTCATGCGCCCGTCCCCTGCACACTGCCTACCCTTGTTAGTCTTGGCTGCCCTGCACTGCTGGCTGCTGGCAAGAAAGCTCGGTTGACGTTGTTGGATGGAGCAGGGCAGATCAGAGAACCAGCACTGGCAGCCAGATTCCCAGATAACCTCAGCTCCTCCAGAAAACGCGTGTTGACATACGCCTGTGCTTTCAGGGGTGTCTGGAATCCCAAGAACTTGGGCCAGGTGTGAGGGCAGGTGGTTGTGTTCACATTCCAGGCGCCCCTACCTTCCTGCCTCCATCCCGTGCAGTGTAGTGAGGGGTTAGATGCCTGCTTCAGGAATGAGACCACCTGATTGGAATCCTGGCCCCAGAGCTGACAGGTCGGAGCACTCCCAACCTCTTTGAATCTCCAATTCTTTCTCCGTATAAAGGAGTTAACTATTCTACCAACGGCATGGGAAGTAAAATCCAAGATAGAGCCTCAAGCTAAGATTACTAGGAAATAAATGTTAGTGATTGATGGACTGCTTTTACATGACCTTACTTGCCATGGTCTTGTAACGTCCAGCAAATAATTGGTGGGACCATGTAAATAAGCTGCTCATGGACCCCCAATGGGGATTGCATAGCTTGCTAACAATGCAAAAAAATAAAATGCATGATGCTACCCCAATGAGGGGCTTGGTCAATGTTGCATCCCACTGATCTTAAAATGAACGATTTTAAAGGCAAACAGGCTGTCCCTCACTGCCATCCAAAAAGAAGAGCTAGTAGTGGAATGCATCCTTTGGACCCATCATCTCTGTGCCGAGAACCTTCTAGGCTCAGGAACCATAAAGAAAGAATTGAATATCAGAGACAGGGAGAGACGGTGAAAAGTCATGGCAGAGCAATAGCAGCAGCCGAGGCAGCAAAACCAGATGCCTGGCAGGGAACAGCATGGTAGGCTTCCTGGCCGATAGAGCAAGAGAGCTGAGTGCCTTCAGGCAGGAGTCTTGCTAGTGGAGTGAGGGGCCGCTGGAAAACTGATCCACAGAACCACAGAGATGAGGGCCTCGGGCCAACACTAACTCCCAGGCTTGGATGCCTCTGGACACTTGTGGGTGGCTCAAAGGAGCTTTGTGTTATTGCTTGAGCAGGGCAGAGACAGGCTAGAGTCTAGCTGCAAGACCAAGACTCCTGCAAGACCAAGGACAGAAAGAGACCTGTCTATGCGCACAATTGAGAAACTGTCTGGATCAAAGAACTGTATCCTGAGTTGTTCCTAATCCAAACTTGTAGCCTATTACTTCCCTAATAACCCCCCTCCCCACAATCATGAGCATTGTCTGTGCGCTCTGTATGATCATTGCGATAATTACCAGATGGAGAGGAGAAATGGAAAGTGTCATGGGAAAGCTAGAAGGTGTCAGAATTGGTAAAATGTTGGGGAAATGTGGTATATCTGACCTCCACTTCTCAGGACTCATCCTTGGACTGTTGATGCTAGTAATAAACTCCCAGCCCCACTGCCATAGGTTCGATAAGAAAGCCAGACACTCAGCACGTCCATTTTTACAGCTACTATTGTTGTTCCACTACCTGTGGGCTGTACTGTGGTGGCTGGCGTGTTGCTACAATGCTGGGAGCTGTGCCACTGATATATTTTCATACCCCAGCAGTGTCACCTGTGGCGAACAGGTTGTAGCAGAGTTTCCACTCTGGGTGTAGGACAAATACCTGGAGATCAGTTCCTGAAAATTAGCTAATGGAAATCCTATGGTTCACCACAAAATATTGTCCAATATGATCCTGGGAGATGAGTCCGGTAGGTTGAACCGTATTGAAAATACACAGTAGCTGCCGTCTCCCAGGCTCTGTCCAGCGTACCAACAATTGTGAAGATGTTTAAGACCAGGCAACAGTTTCTTCTTGTGGTACATGAGTTTGTAGTCAGACACAGCTGCCTTGATGACCACCATTGTCACTCCCATTGTCATCCCCCAAAGTCTGATTGGGCGATTTTTGCCATTTCTGAAAGAGTGGCTTAAGGTACTATCCGCTCTCTTTGTAGAACTTAAACTGCCAGAGATTGTAGGCAGCATTACTTTCATGAGGATTCAAACTTCAGAGCTGGGCACGTGGCACAAGTCAGCGAATATCTTGCAAGAAGAAGAAAATGTCTTTTGACAAAGAGTCCTCGATCCTGCTCAAGCATGGAACCGAGGGGGAATTGGCTCTCCTGGGGCATTATTCCCGGAAGGACGGTTCTGTAAATGTATGCCAGAGATGGTCTCACCACCCTCTTCTCTGCCTCTCCAACCGACAGTAAGTGGGGCACCCAACCTGAACCTGATCCTTAGCGCTCTGTTTTCAGAAGTGAGGTCAAGTCTGAATGGTCCTGTTTGACTTCTGTGGGGAAGCAAACTGCCAAATCCAGGCAGCCTGAGAGGAATTCACACACAACTGATAGATCCTGAGATCGCTCCTGCCTAGCCATCTTGGGGACTGGCCCAGTCGACAGCTGGGATTGAAATGTGCTGTCAAGCTGAGAACAGCCGAGGAACTGTGATTCCTAATCAATAAAGTCGAGGCTGGAGGCAGGGTTGAGGGGGAAGCAGACCATCTTTAAAATGCTTTGCACCGCAAGATTCGGTGATATTTGAAGTGCTCTTTTCAATAAAGCACAAGCTCTTTAACTGCTTCGTGTCTTTTGGGAAGTTGTCACCATGAAAGCTGGACACCTGTGGCACGCATCTCCTTTGGCCAGGCTGAGGTAACCCTTCACTCCCTGCAGGAGAGCACTCTGTATCTGCTGATACAAGCATCAAGAATACTAACCACGGGGACAGTGGTAAAAATAAAGGTTACGTGTGTTATGGAGCAAAGATGACTTATCCTGGTGTTATTAGCTATCTTAACCCATAGTTTGACTTCACTTGGTGGAATCACCTAATTAGGAGACATTACTGCAGTTCATAAATGGAATTAATTAAAACTTTAATGGAATGTTCCTAAAATAATTTAATGTAAGTAGGATTGATTGGGAAATTATCAATGAATTTACAGATCCATTTGAAGCATTTATCGCTGTCACTTTTAGGTGTCCTCAAAATCCATCACAAAGGATGGCAGGTTGGTTTGTCCCCAGTCATATTGAAAGAGTCAGCATTCATTCCCAGAGGAAGCATCATGTATGTGCATGCAGCAGTGAGCCATGGTGACTCTGGAACTTTGTCCTGAAACACACCAAGCACGAGGACTCTCAAAGGTGCAATACACAACCAGCATCTTGCATATTTGACCAGCTATGTTTTTTCTTGACAAAATAAATAAGACATTAGGCACAAATGCACGATTGAGGAAAAAAAATATGAATGGCACACTGACTGCTCGTGAGAGAACTGGTGTAGAGTGATTGCAAAGTCTGTCTAAGATGAACTGCATTCCGGGCCACCAAGTCCATGGTGACCCTGGTAGGACAGGGCTGACCTGCTCCTGTGGAGTTCTGAGATTCCAAATCTTGATGGGAGTAGACAGCCTCATCTTCCTCCCATGGGACGGCTGATGGTTTCAAACTACTGACCCCTACTCTCCCAGGGCCCCTAGGATGAACTATAGGCCCAGACATGACATGACAAAATAAATAAGCTCTGGACCTTGAAGCAGGAGTCCTAGGACACAAGTTGAATCGAGTAGCATTTCTGTTAGAGCCTCTCCTCTTGCAGTTATCCCACAGCAAAAGGTACAGCTGATGCTTTGCCATTGGTCGCGGGAAAGACATTTCAGTTAAGCCAGGAGAACCGGAGTAAAGGAAAAGGAAAGCAGTTGCCGGATTTGTGGAAGTTTCATGAAAAGGAAGCCCAGACCAATTATAAGGAAAATAGCATGATGAAAATCAAGAAGTGAAGAGATGTTGTTACTGCACAGAGGGGATTCTGACTCAGAAAGAAGGGGAGCTCCTATGAGTGCAGGTGTGTTTTTTGGGAGCCCATGGTTCTGTCGATATTCTTCATCGGCACTGAGTTAGTTGATTGTGCCAACCTGGCCAATAAACACATGTGGGGTTAATTGAAAGGCTGCGAGATAAATGGCTCTATGAGCCTTGCCTTTCGAGTTTTCAGGTCTCTTGCTTTCTGATGGTCAGACCAGGGTGCAGCTGCCTTAGCCAGTTCCCTCCTTTCGCTGGAAAGGCTCACTTCCTGAAAGACATCCCTGAGGAGAAGCCACATGGACCTACCCTGATGCGGCCCTGGGTGCTGGAGCAGCCATGTGGAGACTCCTGCCAGCGCTGAGATGCTTACATGTTCACTGATTCTGCTTTCTCCTGCAGTCGGCATCATTGTGTGTATTTAGTGAGATAGAGGAGGACTTTGTGGATTGGTGTCTGACATATGGGTAAATGTTGGACTTGTGGGCTTGGGCAGCACTGGGTTGGGATGTTTTCTTGATGTACACTTAACCTTTATATAAAACTCTTTTTTATACACGAGTTTTCTGTGAATTTGTTTCTCTGAAGTAGTCAGATTAACACAGGCACCATGATTTAAATGTATTGATTCTATTTTGGTCTTCCTTATATAAAGTTCAACTTTCCCATGCGTACGAGGCCATTGAAAATACCGGGTCAGGTGCACCTTAGTCCTCATTTTGTGTTGTAGCATACTGTAGCAGAGCAAAGAGGCAAACTTTTCATCCTGTTAAGTTAAGAATGTGTATTAAAAATTTAAGCAGCCTAACTAAAATAATACAAGTAAAATGCCTGTCTACCGAACCAGCAGAGAAAAATATAAAATCAAAGAAAACCCCATCACTTCCAAAGAGGTTAGGGAATGGCGCAGGGAAAGGGGGCTTAGGAAAGGCATGGGAAGCAGAAACAAAAAATACAATAGGGAAACATTGAAATATGCATTTGATGATTATCCATTTAAACATACTAACGTTTTAGCAGAAGTAGGAGCAGAAACATATTTCATCTGGATGACTAGTTGATCTTAGACTCCTTGTAACACCTGTGAGTGTGTGTGTGTGTGTGTGTGTGTGTGTGTAACATTTCATGTGAATTAAGCAGGCGCTTGATTCTCCTATTTCTCAATGTGGGAAACCCATGCGTCGTAATGGAACGGATGTTCAGAAAGCTAAAAAACCAGGGTATGAGGCAATGGCCAATGGAGCAACGTTAGGGCTGCGAATGATGAGAACTGGAAGGACAGAGAGATGAGGCAAAACCAAAGCACTCAAGGAAGCCTGTAAAGACCATCGGTGCCCACAGGGGAGGCAGGTAAAGCTAACCTGGGACGTTCAGTCTTCAAAGAGCCCTGGATAAGAGAAAGCAAAACCATTCCTCTCGTTCCCATTTGGAGCCATCTCAGCAATACTCCGAAATCTGTTTCCCCAGGTTTGTTTTTCATCTCTACCATACCTCACGAGGAACAAGGAGACGGATGCCCTGTCACTTTGATGCCTCCCGCTACTCAAATGGCAGAAACCAACCAGGTGAGTTGTCATAACTTAGATGAGGCTGGGATAAAAATACACCTGGGAGAGCTGGCTTCCTGATGACAGACTGAGAGTCGCTCTTTTGGATTTGAGTGATTTGGAGCTTAAATTCAGTGCCAGCCACTATGAGCTGCTCAGGACGCTGCGTTAGGAGAGTATACCAGGCATCTCGGGCCTTTTGTCTGTCTTCCCTTAGCGTTATCTTTGATGGATGGATGGGTGACCCTGTCCAACACCCTGATTTACAACTCTAAATGAAAACATACAGTTGAATCTTTTATTCAATATCCTCATCTGGATTTAGCTTTAGAAGCAGCTAGGCTATTGCAGAGGTACACATCCTAATTACATAGCTTGAGAATGCAGCTACACCATGCTTCCAGTTTAATCATTTTGTGTTTTATGAAAAGGGAAAAGAGCTCAATGGCAGTTTCAAGTTGTAATGGTTTCTGAAATGGTTTTTGAACTTTAAATCCCTCTCTATTTTTTCTTTTTAATCAGAGTAAGTTGGATGAATTTGTTGGCAGGGCGGGCCCCGCGTCCTGCCCTCTTTCAACTTGCTCGGTGAGGGGTTCCAGGAGGCAAGGACGACATCAAGGAGCCAGTGAAGAGAAATGCAGAATGTGCTTGCACCACAGCTACAAGCAGCATCACACCAAATGCACCTGTGACCAGCGCAACGTGGTCCTCGGGACGTGTCTTCCTCTGTCAAGGAATTGTGGGTGACCGTGAGCATTTGCTTATCACAAGTTCAGGGTGCTGATGGTTGTTCATAGCTGTCATTTCATAGCTGTCATTGAGTCTAGGCTGACTGAGAGATGATCCTCTTTCTGTCTTCTCTAGGCATTTTGGAAGTCACCTCTAGCTGAAGGGACCACCATGCAGTGCAGTTTTGTCTGTCTGTTTAGCAAAGCAGCATTTTCAATTTCACTTACAGACTCCCCTCGCTGCAAGACCAAAGCGAGAGTCCACAGGCTTGGTTCTAAAATAGGTTCGATGACTCACAGTCACCTTGTCCTACCGTTATGAAGCACTTTTATCCCTTTATTTTTAATAGAGTCTCACACCGTATTCTGATCTCATTCTTCCCTTGGAATGAAACATCTTCTGGAGGTTTCCTGTTTCTCACAAAGGCAGCCATAGCCAATATTTCATTGTATACAATCATTGTGACTTCCAGTTTAGGTTCAAGTGAAGGCTTTGAAACCCGAATAAAAAGATTTAGGGATGCCTACCATCTGCTGGGCACTTCGACTTTCATACAATTCTCCCATAACCTGATTCGTAGAAGAGCATCACACGATACTCAGAGTCAGATTCAGGTCCAGGGGTTCAGCAGCTCTGGCATTGTCTTCATGCTGTAGACACGCACTTCCCCCTTCCTCCCGGGTAGTGCTCTCATGGGCCTGGGCCAGGGGAGATTTGGACAATTGTGTTCTTGCTTGTTGGAATAACTTGGTTTTGGATCGGCATATTGGATAGTAACACTCTAGACATAGTTATTCTGGATGCCTGGAAGGCATTGGGATTCTTGGGAACATCTGGATTCTGAGAAGGGCCAAAGTGGGGTTTGGAGGAGAGGCCCGAGGGACTAACTGTTTTGGGCTTGCTACAGGATGTGGGGGGGTTAAGGGAGGGAAGAAGTTGAAGTGAATTCGCCAGCACTCATTTTAATCTGGATTCCCTCTACGTTCCTCATGGCCCCCTGTGTTAGTCTGGGTAGATTAGAGAAACAAATTCATAGACACTCATATAAGTATAAGAAAGAGCTTTATATACAAGAGCAATTGAATTGAGCAAACATCCCAGCCCCGTCCAGATCAAGTCATAAGTCCAATATTAGCCCATATGTCTGATACCAATCCATAAATCCCTCTTCAGACTCACAAAACAGATGCAATGACGCCTAGTGCAGGAAGATCACAGGCCAGTGAATGAAAAATCTTGTGGATCCAGTGGTAGTGGAAGCATCTCAGCGCTGGCAGCTCCATGTAGCTCCTGCAGCTCCAGGGCTCTGGCTGCATCAGGCTAGTTATCAGTGTGTAAGTCTGCATAGACTGAAGAAATGAATCACAAAGTTGGAGAGTGGCTGTTTGTTTAACTTTTGCCTCATGGTAGTGTTTCTTTTGTGGCTAGCCAGAAGTCAGATATGGCCTTGCAGTTTACGGGGTTGTTTTCTGGAAAGAATATGGGAAGTTAAAGTTTTGATTACTATTTTGTTTGTTTGTAGTCTTTGATTATTCCTGTGTGAAATAGCGAACATGAATTTGTTGCGCTAGTTAGCCCAGACTAACCTATCCTCTTTAATCTAGTTTTGCATAGCTGCCAGAGTTAATCTTTATGAAATAAATCTAATCATATGGCAATTTAATCATAGTCATATCAATGACTGCTTATTACACTAATAATAAAATGAAAACTCTTTATGCTGACACTTAATGTTCTGCTAAGCAGCTGGCCCCTCCCTACTTCTCCAGGCATCCTAAGACAGGTTTCTTGACCTGGAATCTCCTGCGAAATTAAATGTCAGCACTCTGAACACATCTAGCTCCTCCCTGCTTGAGGTCCTTTGAACATGGCCCACCTTCTGCCTGGAATGCACAACCCGGCCCCCTGAGTTTCTCTCACTGTGCGGTCCTGAACCATTCCTTTGAAAACATGTCCAGTGTACACAGACCTGTTTGTCTGTCTTCTCAGTTACACACCATCTCCTTCCGAGACTATGAGTTACTAAACTTAAGAACATCGGTGTCTGCAGGTTAGACTGAGGTGCTCCAGTCTAAGAAGCCAACGATATTGATCGGTCTTTCTTCCTTTGCATAAACGTGCAAATATTAACGAGTAAAAAGTTTTCTACTGTATCCCGTTTTCCCCAGTTCACCTCTGTCTGTTAAGATTTGTCTATGTTGTCGCCTATTGTGGGTGACACCTTAACTGATATCAACTTAATAGATCATCATTGTAGGTATAATTAATAAGTAAATGGATTTTAAAATATCTATTTCATAGCATCCCATTAAGATGGGACCACTTCTTTGTGACCTCCACAGGACGAATTTTGATAAACACTGGCCCATGTCACTTACTTGATTATTTTTAATATTGCACCTTATAAAGTTCATTTTTAAGTAAAAATTTGCCTACTTATTATTGGTGAGGAATATAGTGAAACATATACCCGTTTAACAGGGTTTACATGCAGAGTGATCCAATTCTTCTGAGGGGTGCACCGTTTTCACCCTTATTCCCCCCTTATTCCTGTAAATTACTGCCCGCTAAGTTTCCTTTCCAATATTTTGAATTGCTGTTGTTAATTTGATCACTTCTAGGTACACTGTGAAAAAGCACGATGCTAAGGTACGTACACTTTCCTAGTTCTATAAACTATGTGTCTCTCCTGTGTGGAGGGCCTGCAGAGGAGCATCACCAAGACCACGAGGCAGAGACAGTGTGGTGGGCCATAAATCCGTGTGCTGGGCTTCCTGGCCCATGGAACAAATACATGGGAGTGCCTTCGAGCAGGAGGTGGACTCCGGGAGTTGGAGGCTGTTTCGACATTTATATACATGAACACAAAACAAGCTAAGATTGAGGATCAGAGAGAGGCATGCTTGCTAGCATAGCTGAGAAGCGGTACTGTGGACCAAAGAACTATATATATATATATTTTCCCCCAACAGTTTTGTTGGCACATAATTCGCATATCATACAATTCAATCGTCCAATAAGATCTAGGAGAATCAAGTAATCATGACCACATCATTTATGAACTATATTCTTAAGGTTTCTGATCATGACTTGTAATTTCCTAGCTTCCCTCGTAAACTGTCACCATCATGAGTGTTGCCTGTTAGATCGGTGTGGACTCTGCAGTGGATGGTCAAGCCTAGCAAAGAAGCAGTGTGCCATGGGAAGTGCGGTTGGTGTCCGAGTAGAAGCATCTCTGATGGCACCCTTGTGGGAATGGGCCTCGCACAGTGTGGCGCAGACCCTCCTCCTCCCTACTTAGATGGGCCCCAGGCCATTTCCTCATGAAGCCAAGTCAGAAATGATTGTCTCAAAATCACAGGAACTTTTATTAAATAGGACTATCGAAACATGAAGCTGCGGCTTCTCGACCTATCCTCCATCCAGTCTACACATAGCGGAAAGCAGCGTTTCATCTCTCCAACCTTCCTGGAATAACTCTGTGCTCTTTGACTTCCATCCGGTCAAAACAGCATGTTCCTAGGAAATGGCCTTTGAGTTTGGGGAATGCAAAGATGTCTGATGGGGCAAGGTCAAGTGGAACCGCCCTTGCTGGCCTTGAAGAACGGGCAGGTACGTTGTCCGACTGGAAACAATGTCTTCGGCACAAGTCTTCTGGACTTTTCCTCATCTGTGCAGTTTTCAATTTGCCCCAGACTTCTTCCTACTAAACCCCTCCCCCAAATGGTCCTGTATAATTTGTAAAAATGTATCTACATTACCTCTTTACAATTAAAAAATATCACCCTAACCTTCTGAGCGGACAGCTCTGCCTTTAATTTAACCTACCCGGCAGATGCTCTCTACAGCCATTGGTTTGAGTATACCTATTTTTCTAAGGCATGCTACACACTGAGCTGCTAACCCGGAAGTCGACATTTCAAAGCCAGGAGAAAGCAAGGCTTTCTACTTCCGTGAGAGTTACAGTCTCAGAAACCCACAGGGGCAGTTCTCCCTGTCCTACAGGGTCCATAGGTGTCAGAATTGAGGTGATGGTGGTGAGTTTTTGAGTTTTTAATTAGACAAAGACAAGTCTATTGCTGAGAGAACTTGTCTGCAGCCATCTACTAAGCACAAGCACAGGGGTATGCACATCTGGGTTGGAATGAACCTGCGCATGAATGAACTAGAACCTTGGTGGCAATGCTTTTTGCCTGCCCCTCATCCTCATGATGACCAGACTTCAGGGTTTTTGGTAGGCTGGAACATGGCTCCCTAAAGGATATCCAAATTCTAATCCATAGTCCCTGTGAATTTGACCTCGTATGGCAATAAAAGGGTCTTTGCTGGTGAGATTAAAATATAGCTCTTTATATGGGGAGATTATCTTGTATTATCTGGAGGGGGGTCTGAAATGCGCTTAAAATTAAATATACACACAATTATACATATATAATATGTATACACACATACATATATGATGTGTGTGTGTATATATATATATATATATATATATATATATATATAGAGAGAGAGAGAGAGAGAGAGAGAGAGAGAGAGAGAGAGAGAGAGAGGAAGAAGGCAATAAGACTATGGAGGCAGAGGTTAGAGTGATTCAGCCACCACTCAGGAATTCCAACAGTCACTAACGCTGGAAGAGACAAGGAGAAGATTCTCTCCCAGCCTCAAGAGGGAAGTGGCCCTGTCGACATCTTGACTTTGGTCCAGTGAAGCTGATTTTGAAATTCTAGACTCCCAAGCTGGCAGAGAATAATGTCCTGTTATATGAGTCACCTAAGAAACTAACAGAAGTGTGATCCAAATCCTGACCCATGATTACAATCCCCCATCAACTTTATAACAATGTTGGCTGCCATTGATGACTGTGGCCTAAATTCAGTATTTTAGTGTTGAATGGTGAGTTTCTAATGCTCTCTCTCTCTCTCTTTTGTATTGTTAACACATGTTTCTTCTGTGAGAAAGAACTGTTTTTCTCACTAACTATTTGATAGGTCTGAGCTCCCTAGCCCGTGTAGAAAAATACAGCGGATTTGCCTGAAATTTTCTGTTAATTGATACATTTTCAGAATAATGAGTTGGCACCCCAGTAGCCCCCGAAGTGATCAGATCTTTTGCTGGCTTTTTGGTATAGCATCACGGGAACTCACCGTAGTTGCTATTGAGCTGATTCCAACTCATGGTGATCCCATATGTCTTAGAATGGACATATCCTCCATCGGGTGTTCAATGGCTGATTTTTTTCTGAAGTGAATTGACAGGCCTTTCTTTCAAGACACTTCTGGGTCTTTCTTCAAGACACTCCTGGGTGGATACAAGCATCCAATTGTTAAGCCGTCAGTGAAGTGCATTCACCAATGTTTAACCCAGAGCATCGTCCAGGGACGTCCAGAAACTTGTTTCGGTTAGGTGTTGTTGAGTCAATTCTGACTTACGGTGACCCCAGGTGACAAAGTAGGGCTACCACCTAGAGCTTTCCGGACTATAGACTCTATGGAAAGTGATTGCCAGGATCTTCTCCCATGAAGCTACTGCATGGTTTCAAACTACCCACCTTTCTGATAGCAGCTGAACGCTTAACCATTTGCACCATTGAGGCTCCATTGAACTCATAGGCTTTCAGATATTTAGTGAGTTCCAATTCATTGCAGCAATTGTTACTGATGATACTCAAACTATACCATCTTTTGACCATTGACCTTTCAGGCTGACCTGCTCAGTGATGCAATGCTGACCCACACCTTGATTTTCTTGACCTCAATCCTACTCACTCACCAACAATTTCTTGTAAGGCATTTGACAAAAATAAAAAATTATAAATACACTTATCAATTTATTATCTCCTTATCTCTTAATATAATGGGTGTCAATTCTAATTTCCCAGTAAAATTATCTGGGTACCTTTAAAAAAAACTACTTAAAAAATCCTTGGACTTCACTCTCTAATGTTTCTTATTCACTTGCCTGGGGTAGGACATTCATATGTTTTACAAGATTCCCAGGTGACTTGACTCTGTAACTAAGATTGAGAACCACTCTCTAATACATGCATCATGCAGCTGAAATGAGGTTTAAACAAACAAGCAAAAAATAGTCTGGTTTTCTGACTTCTTTAGGACCTTTGGTGGCACTGTCTGACTGCCTGGTAAGCATTTCATTGCTAACCTCAAATCAGCAGTTCAAACCCACCAGCCACCCCGAATGAGAAAGATGAGGCTATTTGTTGCTAAAAAAGTTTCATAGACTCAGAAACCTCCCATAGGGTCCTGTGAGTCCGAGATGACTCAATGGCAGTGAGTTTGGTCTGGCCTGACTTCCGTCTTTTCGAGTCAGAATTTCTAGCGCCTATGTCCCATGCAGCCAGATTTCAAAGCAGTCCCGTTATTGACCTGCGTCATTGTCTCCAGACTAAAAAGCAAAGCTCGGTCACGATTGCTGGGTTTAGAATCAAATTCAAACAGTAAACCATCCTTCAGATCCTAACCCTCACGCCTCCGTGGGGCCTGTCATCAAGGCAGATGCACAGACACTCACCCCCCGACCAGGTTGTCCGTGTCCAGATGTTGTTCTCCAACTCCTAACATTTGTTTTGGGGGAAATTGCCCTCAAAAGGGTGCAAGGAGTGGCTGTGTCCTTTTCACCTTCGCCACCTGACTTTCCCACAGTGCCGACATAAGTATGATTACGTCTTGTTTGGTGGAGTACAGTTCTGGGGATAATTCCCCCTTCTAACCTGCAAACTAATGCTCCATTGGGTTCTCTTGGATAAAGGTGGAATTCTTTTTGCAAACAGGATGTTCTTTGTCTACCTAAGGGGTGGATAATTGTTCCTTTTGCCTCATTTTGTGGCATAAAGGACTCTAGGCAATAGATTCAAAATTTGAGAAAGCCCCTGGGAATTGAATATGTGTCTCAACCTTTAAAAATTTCTCTTTCTGGATCTGTCTAGTGGATGGAAAGGTAAACAGGTGTTTGAAAACATACTGTTGTGAAGTCCCAACCTGGCAGAAAACCTGTAGCATGTATAATGAGAACACAGTCCAATTGAATTTGTAATTAGCACTTTTGAAATGTGCTCATTATTATTGTTATTAGCCACAAAACTATGCAGCTTTGGCTCACACCCATTTGAATTTTAGGGTGTGAATCTAGCCAAAAGCAGTCAGTATGGAACCCAATAAAAGAAATATGTAGCAGATTTTATGGAAGTAATTTTAAGCTAAATAGCTAAGCCTATCAATGAGGTGGTATTATTGGCTATCCTGGGTCAAGGGAATCATTCACTTTTAAGGATTTGAGAAAGCAATGAATATGCCCATGAATGGAATGTATGGGGGAAGTAGAGATGGAAAAGAGGAGCAGTCAGAGCTGAAGAGCCATGTCCCAATGGAGCAGAGAGAACACCACCACTGAGTGTCCTGTCTGTATCGAGTCTGCTGGAGAAGCTATACCCACCATGTTCCACAGCATCTAAGGGCCCAGAGACCCATCCTTGGTAACTCATGCAAGTAAGTGGACACTAAAGAATATATCAACTCACTTCACTCGCACACACTTATTGAGAAACCACAATAGACAAAATACTGCATCAGCTGTTACTGGAGAAATAGCAATAATCAAGTAATTATATATATATGTATATATATATATGTATATTGATTGAGCAAAGTGCCAACAAGTCATAGAATTCATGTATTAAAAGTATTAATTGGTCTGGGAAGTGGTGAGTGAAAAAATACTGTCAAGGGCCGGATTAATCAGAGAGGGAAGCTTTCTTTTGGTCCGGGGAGATTTATTTTGATACAGCTTCTAAATGCTAGTTTGGTCGGATAAATGGGAAGGTCAGGAGATACCCTTTCCAGTAGGACAGCTGATCGAGCCATGGACTTGGTGACACAGGAAACTTGGGTGGAGATCAGTGACTCATTCATTGGCTTAGAGTGCCTCAGTGCCATTGAGTCACTTCCAACTAGTACAGAACTTCCTCTCTGGGTGCCCGAGGCTGTGAATCTTGACAGGACCAGAGAGTCTCATCTTTAGAATGGAACTTCCCCATTGCCTTATGCTTAAAACAAACAAACAAACAAACAAACAAACAAACAAACAAACCCACTGCCACAACGTAAACTCAGACCCACGGTAACTCTGTAACTCTTTAGTGGAGCAGATTGTCTCCGTTTGCTTCTCTGGAGCGGCTGCTGGGTGGGTTTGGACTGCTGCCCATGCAGTGGGTAGTCCAGTGCTTACCCAGCAGTGCCACCAGGACTCCTTTTGTACTCTGCCTAGCACATGCTAATGTATGTTTGTAGGCTCTCATCAGATGCAGGCAGGCCCCATGTGATGAAGGAGACCTGTTTCTAACTGCACCTTTGAGAATTTGTATGTACGTTAACCTTAAGGAAACCTTAGTTAACCTAAAGTGCAAGAAAAGGCTTAAAGCCTTTTCAGTGATTTAAAGGCTACACGTGCACCAAGTGACGATGACATGACGGAGAGTTTGTTGCAAGCAGTGATCATAGATTCTATGATCTCAAAATGAGAATTTAGATAACATTATAGAGTAAGCATACGTTACCCATAAGTCAGACATTTATATCCAGGGATTGCCTGTATGCAAAAAGCATTTGAAGGTGCTGAACAGATAATTGAGACTGAATGACTTTGACTCTGCTGTGTTCCCAGGAGGGTTTATAAATCACACACGGAGGAAATCAGATTCAATTCAGTCTGATTAAGCTCAACTATGACAGGACACACCCTGTAGGCTATAGTCTTCTATGAGCCCCCATTAGTTCAATTCTACTCATTTACCTTACCTGCTTGACTCTCTCTATTTTTTTATTTTGTGATCCTTGATCTAAGCAGAGTGCATGGTATGTATTCTAAACTGACCTAGATGATCTTACATGGATGCTGGGAGCAGACTGGCATACAAAGAGAACAGACAAAAACAGACTCTTGCTTCTCAAGCAACCTCTTGCCCCAGTCTCAGAGGTGGATCCCTGTCGGCCGTATTTCTGCAAAGTGGCCTATCTCGGTCTTCTGATCTCTTCATACCTCCACAGTGATTGAGTGTCTTCCATTCGCCAAGTCTACTTAACAAAACCAAACTCGCTGTCACCAAGGCGAGTCCAACTCACAGCGACCCCATAGAGGCTCCTGAGGCTGTCCATCCCACCGGAGCAGAAGACTGAGCTTTCTCCCGAGGAGCTGCCAGGTGGGAGTCTGTCGTTAGCTGTCCAATGCTTACCAGGCAGGGCCATCAAGACGCCTTTTGTCAAGTGTCATAAATAGTAGAATGTAGGAGCTTTGGTGGTGTAGTATTTACATGTTGGGCTGCAGCAATCCACAAGGTCAGCAATTCCAAACCACCAGCTGCTCTGTGGGGGAAAGAGGAGGGTCTCTACTTCCATACAAAGTTACAATCTCAGAAACTCACCTGGGCAGTTCTGTTCTGTCCTATAGGGCTGCTGTGAGTAGCACCAACCCTATGGCAGTGAGTTTGGTTTGAGTTTGGTTGTACTGTGTGTGCAGTATAAAAGAAGACCCTAGAAACCTTCTGGGTCTCATAGTTTTCGGGAGCGTGTCAGTAAGGCAGAGAAACAGTTACACAACATAGGAATCACTGCCATGAAAAGTTATCTAGAGGAGACCACTCCCCAAGGATTCTGGTTTAATTAATATGACCCGGGACCCGACTCCAGTCTTTAACATCCTCTCCATCTCAAGCCCCACACCTGCCCAGGTGACTCCAATATAAAAGCAGGTTGGAGAACTGCTGAGATAGAACAGAGATTCTTGGACTAGCAAAATCAGCATCTCCTGGTAGATGCTGGTAGAAATTCAGATTTTTCAGACCTGACCCTAGACTCGCTGAATCAGAAACTCTAGTGGGGTGGGAGGAGAGGGCAATAGTCAAATGTTTTAACAAGTCATAAGATGTTTCTGACGTATACTAGATTTGCGAGCCACTGAATTCGGGATACACAGATGGTTTCTATAGAGAGAGGTTGAGGATGTCAGCTAAGTGCCTTTTCTCCAGCTAAGCCTAGTCCAGTTCTTTCCTAATCCAATTGATGGACTAATTTCCTATATTTTTAAAACTTTCCTTCATAGTATATACTTAGGGCCCTAAGGGATGTCAACTTAATTCAACCACAGCTAAATTCACTAGGTATTCAGACAGGAGACCAGCCTTATCCTAGGCATTATGTGGGATTTTATTTTAAATATGTATGGAATACCATTGTGAACTAATAATCACACATAGGAAGCCAGAAGCATGATAGGATGGGTACTACATGATTCAGGAAATTGGGGAGGTGGGGTAAATACAGGAAGGCAGCCCTGGAAATCTTCGGGGAGCAAGGGAAATGTGACTTGAACTTTGACATAGGAGTAGAATGTGGATTTGAGTCAATGGGAGGACAGAAAGGATTATATGAGCAAGGAAGCCCTTTCTGCTACCAAGGAAGACTTTGGTCTGACTGGGCAGGATGGGAAGTTGGGAGGGACATCAACCTCCCTACTGAGTGTCTCAAAGTATGTGGTACCTCATTGACACCTGACATGTCACAAAGTTAGATTTCAGTTTTCCTTGATGCAAATCTCAATTTGGACAAATTGGTTTGTGGTGGTGAAGCTGTGTGGACTACTTTAGCTTTGTAAGAGGCAGACTGGCTCAGGGGTAAAAGCAAAGGTTTGGAAAGTAGGCTCAGCTGGCTTAGAACCCTGGTCGTCTTCCAAGTAGACCTGAGATTTGACCTCTAGGAACCTTTGTTCTCATTCCCATACAGTCATTGCCGTTAGTTACTTCCGTCAACTCAGACTCCTGGAAAGCTGGTGTCCAACAAGATGACAGCATGCCCGGTTCATAGTCATGATCCTTGACGTGTCTGAGTTCATCATTTATTGTGCAGCCATTCTATCAACCCATCTCATACAGGGTTTCCTTTCGGTTAGTGGACACTCTGGTTTACCAAGCAGCATTTGGTCTCTCCAAGTGGCCTACCCAAAGGACCTACCCATCTTCTCTGCTAAGGAGCATTTTGATTATGTTTCTTCTAACACAGATTCATCTGTTCTCTACAATTGTTGTTGTTGTTAGGTACTATGGAGTCAGTCCCGACCCCTCGCAACCGTACACACAACCTGGCTCTGCAGCATCCTCTCAATGGCTCGTAGGCCTGCACCCATCGTGGCAGCTATTGTGTCAGTCCATCTCATTGAGGGCCTTCCCTTTTTCTGCTGTCTTTCTGCAATATAGTGTATTAGTCTGGGCACTAGAGAAACAAATCCACAGAAACTCGTGTATAAGAGAGGGCTTTATATAAAGGGTAAGTGCGCATCAAGAAAACATCCCCACCCAGTGCTGCCCAAGCCCACAAGTCCAACATTAGCCCATATGCCCAACACCAATCCACAAAGTCCTCCTCCATCTCACAAAACACACCCAATGACACCGACTGCAGGAGGAAAGCCGAGTCAGTGAGCATGTAAGCATCTCAGTGCTGGCAGGGATCTCCACATGGTTGCTCCAGCACCCAGGGCTGCGATGGGGCAAATCCATGGGGCTTCTCCTCGGGGATGTCTTGTAGGAAGTGAGCCTTGCCAGCTGAAGCAGTGAACTGGCCAAGGCAGCTGCACCCTGGTCTGATCACCACAAAGCAAGAGACCCGAGAACTAGAAAGGTGAGACTCACTGAGCCATTTATCTCTCAGCCCTTCAATTAACCCCACATGTGTTTATAAGCCAGGTTGGCACAATAAACTAACTCTAGTAGGGATAATTAAGTGTCCACAGGGTGTTTCTGAGTTTTTTTTTCAATCAGATTTGTCAAACAACAAACCCATGGGTAGCACAGTCACAGGTAGGCGAGGATGCCTCTTGTTCTCCACTAAGCCTGATGGAACCAATTCATAGATTTGATAAGAAGGGAAGTCATAGTGGCTAAGAGAGAACATTGTGAATTCAAAAGGCCTGGGCGGGGGTGGGGCGCGAGGGTGGTACCCAGACATACCGCTTATACATTCTGTAACCTTGGGCGTAGAACAGAACCTCACTAAACTTCAGCTCTCTCTTGGGTGCACTATCTGGAGACCTTGTGGGGTTGTCTGGAGAGCTTACGAGGGCCGACAACGAATGTGGTCCACATGGTGCCGGTGCTGCTGTCCTGATGGTTAGCAATTATCAAGGAGGAAAAGAGCTTACCACCCTGGGGTAAGCGCACCAGGGTGATCTCAGAGCAGATCTGTACCTTTCAAAGAAACAATGAAGCATGGGAAACATGGGGACGCAGTTCCTTATGGAAGCTTCTTAACCTCTTTCCAATCACCCCCGTCTCATGCCTCCTGTTGGGAGTTCTGGAGATGTTTCATTTTTATTTCTTTTAGGACAGCAGTCAAATATTGAATCCATTTCAGAAAGGCTGCTCAGGAGACCTCGGGGCTGGCCTGGGATGATCATTTTCACTCCAATTAATGTTTGCAAAGGGTCCAGGGCTACCTGCGAATCAACACTTTCATTTTATCTCGCTTGCCCAGGGATGTGGATGTCGAACCTTGCCGGAAGTCAAAAGGCAGCTGCTCTCACCTCCAGTTTACATCTCAGCCTCCGCTCCTTACCCCCAAGTCCTGCACCCCGGCCCTCCTTTCAATTGTATCCCAAACCTACAACAGAAACAGCCAATACAGGGATTCCATGCTACAGCTGACTGCTAAATCCCTTTTAAAATGTCACTTTTAGCTTTGACATTGTTCCTACGCGCCATAAAAATAAAGGCATTTGAGAAGCCTTGGGGTCCCCGTTCAGTTGAAGCACTTCCTCTTCCTGTTGTGTGCTTCCCAGTTTTCTCTTATTACTTCCCGCGAAGCTGTGGCTCTCGGGACAGCCGCACACCCACTGTAAACCTCCATTATTGATCATGTACTTACATGGTTGGCAACGTTTTATGTAAGAGGAATAAATGATATAGCTGTTTCTATCCATTAAACTATAGTGTTATCAAGGGATTGAGAAACTGCCCTGAACATGGCAATTATTTTTGGAGGTTCTGTAATGTTTAAATAGAATTGCCTAGTAATCTTGTATTTACTGTGTGGTGGCAAAGAATCGCTCGCTTCCTGTTTGCACCTTATAAAATGTAAAGACATTTAGAGCGTTTAATTCTCTGTTGTCTCCCTTCTCCTTCTGGCCCTTTGCATTCTCCAGGGCTCTACATCCAGGCGTGTGGATATGTGGCTGCTCGAGACTTCCCAAGTGCTATAATTTTTCCTCTCTCTGTATTAACTCATCCTTGGAGATCAGTAACTTCGTACTCAGTGTGATGTGGGGCTTCCCAGGCTCTGGCCATGTGGGAAGGAGAACTGGGGTCTCAGAGGCACAAAAGACTTCGCATGATTAGTGGAGCTCTGAGAGCTGGTGAAACGTGCCTGGTGAGGGACTGCCACAGCCTGGAGAAAGCTTAATGACCGTCAAGGGAGGCCCGCCCTCCCTCCGTGGCAGCTGCCTCTGCCCACATGTGCACACCTGTGCACACACATGCACGCATGCATGCGCACACACAGCCACGCTTCTGCACACGCATACACACATCACCCTCACACATGTGTATGCACGTGCATGTACTCAGGCACCATCCCCACGTGAGTTTCCACGGGAAGACCACTGGCTCCTTGTCCCTTCTTTCCCTTAGTTGGTCGGAAGGCAGTCATCCCGAAACCATATCCTTTCCCTCTTCTGCTCCCTAAAAAGCCTATTCTGAACCTTGTTTTAATTTTTTGGACCATTTTTGGAGAGAGCTTTGATGTTTGGGGGACCACATAGCAGCCCAGTAAAAGAACGAGCAGCTTGCTAGAGATGAAACCATGAGTTGTACTGATTTTCATTGAAGTAGAATCTGTCTCTGCAACAGCAGCTAGGGCAGCGGTTCTCCTCCTCCCTGATGCCACGACCCTTTCGTACAGTTCCTCATGTGGGGGTGACCCCCAACCATAACGTTATTTTCATTGCTACTTCATCACTGTCATTTTGCTACGATTATGAATTGGGCAACCCTTGTGAAAGGGTTATTTGATCTCCAAAGGGGTCATGACCCTCAGGTTGAGAACCGCTGAACTAGTGGGTTTGAACCACCAAAACTTGGGTTGGAAGTCAAATAGCCAAGTACTCAAACCAGGGTGCCACCAGGGCTCCTGAAGTACCATAGGGACCAGGATTTCCCAATGTGTTTTCTGTTTCTCCTTGAAGGTCCCAGAAGCGTACAGGTAAGGTTTTCGAGGTGCTTCTATGACGCACTTGAAGGAGATTCCTGAGCTGCTCCTGACAATTCCGATGGCCTCCACACACAATCTGGATGCTTGGTTCCTTCTCTCCAACTTTCACTTTTCCAATTTGTTAGGGACACATCAAATAGCATAGTCAGTTTTCTACTACCATAAAGAGTGACAGTCTCAGAACCCACAGGGGCAGTTTTACCCTGTCCTGCAGGGTCGTGAGGAATTGGAATCAACTCCATGAGCTGTTCTGAGAAACAAGGCAAAACCAGGGGAATCCAAAGAGGTAGCTTGATTTTAGGAGAGAGGAGGTTCAGACCTCAGAGCGTTTCTGAGCTTCCCCAGGGCTGTCCAGCACCTGGGTTTCCTGGTGGGGAGTACAAGATTTTCTGCCCAGTGGCCTTTCTAGTCCCTTGGAGGCTGTGTGCTGCTGCTCATTCCACAGTCATAGTGCCCGTCTGTTCACTAGCCCAGCCTCCTCCACGTTCTCCTGCAGGTGCCCCTCATCCCATTTCTCAGAAAGCAGCTTTGAAGTTTGCCTCATTATTTTGAGTAGGATGTATGCTTTGGACTGCTAACCACAAGGCCAGCAGTTCAAAACCAACAGTCACTCCACAGGAGAAACACCAGACTTTCTAATCCTGGTAAAGTGTCACAGTCCCACAGGGGCAACTCTACCCTGTGCTGTAGGGTCTCTAAGCGTTGGAATTGACTCCAGGGCAGTGCGTTTCTTTGTTGTTGATTTTGGCCTTGAGAAAGAAGGTAGAGTAATGTGTGTCGGCGTTCGGTGCCATGAAGCCCTAACTATATAGGGCCTCATGCTATCTTATAGCAGCCCTATCTATATAGACAGAACTAAACAAGGCCTGGGCCTGCCCCACTGTCAAACTTATTGTAATGGGTCAAAGCATGGATTCTGGAATCAGCTGATTAGGGTCTGTTTGTGGGTAGTTGCCTTTGATTTGAGTTCCCTCATATGGAATGCTCGCTGTTTTTTCACAGTTGCCTGTCTTAGCTACCTGGTTGCCATTGCTGTCTCTTATCTACAACCCTGTTCTCTACGTAGTTTCCTATGGCAACACCCCACTCTGATAAAGCCGACCCCAGAAGATATCTTCTCTCTCGCTCTCCCTTTTGGTTTTCAGGAAGTCTGTGGACATTTTCCAGAATAATTCACACATGCTGGTTTGACATCCTTCAAGGGCCCGGGGAGAAGAACTCAGAAAAGGAATTGTTGTTAGTTGCCTTTGGGTGGATTCTGACTGGCGACCCCATGTGTTGCAGAGTAGAAATAATTGCTCCATTGAGTTTTCGTGGCTCAATTTGAATCAGCTCACTGGCAATGTTAGTGTATGTGTGCGTGCACACGTATGTGAGTGCGTGTGTGTGTGTGTGTGTGTGTGTGTGTGTGTGTATGTGATCTTTACAGAATCAGCTTGCCAAGACTCCCTTCTATTGTCTGAGGGCAAGCAACTCTACCTCAATATCATTCTTAGGGCTTTCTCTTCTCCCATTGTAATGGTCTCAGATGCAGATGGTATAACTGCTCAGGTCCCGCTGGGGGGTTGGATATTGTCTTTAGAGACCCTGAGCCCATCAAAAGAAAGGTCATTTTTTTTTTCCTGGTCAGCTTAATTTTCCCCATTTTTTAATGGAAAAAATATGACTGTTTTCTGTAGAACTGAAGGAAATAGAATAAAAGAGCAAAGAAGGGTGTGGGGGAGTAGACGTAATTTCCCTGCTGCCCCAGAGGGTTTCATATCAGGACTGGTTAATTCTCAAAGCCAACGCTGTATTATGACATATATCAGCTGTTATTTTTCCAGTCTCAGAGGAAACCTTGAGGAATTGCATTTCTTCTATTGTATTAAATTAATTGCCAACGTTGTCCTTTCCACTCAAAGTACTTTCATTGAAGCGTTCGGCCCGGGCTGCAGGAACAGAAAATCTCTTTAAGGCTATTGTTTCTCTGGCTGTTTGGGTTACCTTTTGGTTCCACAACAATGTAACTTAATAAGTGAAGGGTGAGTAGAATTGTTACTATAGCAATCCCCATAGTAACATCAAAATGCTGCACACACTCGTCTTGGGGACATAGACTAGGGAAGCCATTCTCCCTAGCCCTCTCCACATTGCAGGCTAAGTTCCCTGGCTCAGCTCTGATGCCTTGATATGTGAGGATATCAAATCAAGTTCATTTTCTTTCTATCCCAAAGAGCTAATAGACACATATCCTAGGCAGACAAGTCAAAGTGGATTTTTCATGTGCTTGCACGACATAAAGCCTGCTTCCATGGGAGTCACTCCTCCAATTTTCAGTCTGCCTTTAAAAACAACCATGAGAGAAACCCTACTCAGGGCCTAAGTTGTTCTTTGTTGATTTCAATAGTCTTATGTAACTTCCACGGGGCCTTGGCTAGTTGAGGAAGCATCTTCAGAATGCAGTATTGTGGGAACACACATGTTTTTAATCTCCTCTTTTGCAGAAGATAGCCAAAAGGAATCCCCAAGAGGTCATCTGAAGAGGCCTTTTGCCACCTGGCAGGGTTAGAAATCGATTCTCTGATCAAAGTTGCTGTTACCAGCTGAGTGAACGTCTGTTAGGATACAGAGAAATTAAACAGGAAACCAGAAAATTGAGTTTGAACATCAAGTTTCATCTTTGTAAAGTGGCAGTCTTTGGATTAGGAGCAAGTTCTGTCCTTAAGTCTGTATATAAGTTGAGTTTACACATAAGCTTGAACAGCGAGGCATGGCTGGGATCTAACTCACGTCAGTCCAATGTTTGTCTTAGTGTCTAGTGTACTTGTATATGCATAAACCTATCAAAGAAACACTTCTAGATATACAAATATATCTTTAACATAATAATAGAGTAATACTAATCATGTTTAATGTATGTTGCAAATTAGCACCTATGTGTCCTTATGAACCACTATGTACCTCATATTTTTAATATAATAGGCTTTCTGGGGGTTAGTTTAAAACTATGGGTTGGACATAAGTTGGATGTTCATAGCCCTGCAACTGTCTGTAATAGGCATATTCATACATACATGTAAATATGTATATTAGTGTTTATGCATATTTAGCATACATTTATAAACCAGCAGCTGAATACCAAATGGTGCATCTGTGTATCCTGTTTCTTAGATCATTGTATCTTGAATAATCATACTGACACCCTAAAGGGACAAATGACAATTGGAAAGCAATTCTGTTCAATTCAGATCCAGTAGGGCCATAAAGTTGTGCAGTGTAGAGAACGGAAGTCAGCCCACTTCATGAGGAGAAAGCTTCATTAGATAACAAGAAGGAAGATGGAAGAGTAAACAGTGAGCCATAAACAGGCAATTCATAAAAGGAGAAATATGATTATTAATAAACGTATAAAAATCCAATCTCACTGCTCGGCAAAGAAATACAAATTAGAAAAAGCATAACAGGATGTGGAGTGGGCCTTTTACTGCTGCTCTGGGGTCAGCTCCAGGACCACAGCCAAAAACAACAGGTGCTAAGGACTCTGTGTGTGCAAAAGCGTCCAGACCCTTCCTCGTGACCCTGTAAGCAGAGGCCTGAGAAGGGGACCAGAGGGACAAGGAGCCCACCTTGAGAATGATCATGTGGTGTGGCAGTGTTACTAATCAGAGAACGCGAGACAGGCGGGGAGGGAGGGGGTGAGGGGGAAGGGGGGAGAGAGAGAGAGAGAAGGAGCCAGGTCTGTAGAGATGGGAATAACCAGAGGTCCTTCCCAAGAACTGAATACAAACCCAAACACCTCAAGATAAAACACTTTGTGATCTCATCACTTCCAACTCCTGGTCAGTCAAGAAGGTCCAAGGAGAACCGAGCTCCATGAGGCTTTCCGTGGCTGATTTCAGGCTTTTCTTCCAAGGCAACTCTGGGAGAACTCAAGTCACCCACCTTTCAATGAGCAGCTGAGCAAGTTCAATGGGTCTCTTCAAAGCACCGCTCAAGATTTCATATCCACCTCTTAGAAGAACCACCACTAGGATCCCTGGCCACTAGAGTGGTTCCTACCTAGTCAATTCAAGTTAGAAAAAGAGCCGCACACCACGTAAGGAACATTGAATCAGGTCATGTAAGTAAGAAGATACCGGCTCTTTACTCTCACAGTGCTCTCCACCAGTGAAACTGCTTTAGAGAAGTGCCAGCCTTTGATGGGGAGTACATCTCAGGGTAAAGGAAACCACAATTGGACCAATAGGTAACATCATGATAAACGGAGGAAGGATCGAACTCATCATCTTCCTTGGGTCAACAAGCATTGCTCAGAGAAGCAGTCAAGAGATCAAGCGACACATTGCACCGGGTCAATCTGCTGCACAGACCTCTGTAGAGTCTTGAAAAGCAAAGATGTTACTTTAAGGACTAAGGTGCACGTGACCCAAGCCATGGTATTTTCAATCACCTCATGCGTATGTGAAAGTTGGACACTGGATATGACCAAAGCAAAATCGATGCACTTGAACTGTGGTGTTGGCGAAGGTAGGCATGTTGTCAGGGGAGACCAGTTCCTGGAGAAAGGCATCACGCATGCGGGCGAAAAAGAGGAAGGCCTTCCACAAGGATTGACACAGTGGCGGCACTGACGGGTTCGAACAAGAACAACTGTGAGGATGGAGCTGGGCCAGGCAGTGCTTCTTTCTGTTGTACACAGGGTGGCGATGAGTCAGAACTGGCTTGACCGCACCTAACAACAGTGACAGCGACAGTGATAATGGATCTAGATATCAAAAAGGTTATCTGCTGAAGACAACGCGCTCTCTTGGAGGACACAGAAGTAGATGTGAAGAAATGGGAAGATGGACCTGTTTTTTGCAGTAACGTCATCTTAACGTAGCATTGGTTTCCTTATTTTAGCTAAGTAAATTGTATAGAGTTCTTCGGAAGACTGTCTAGAGCAGTCTGAAACCCCTACCTAAGAAGAACAATGACGATCGGAAGCATGCAGGCTCCCTACTAGATATTAGAAGAATTGGATAATGTGGTAATATCATTCTATCATTAATAAAGCTCAGCATAAGCACAATGATGCAGAGAAAAATCAATGAATAAAAAATCCAGTAATAAATGAAATTTCATATGGAAATGTAATTCATAGTAACGCTAACACTTCAAATTGATAGGGAAAAGATGGGCTTCTAAGTAAATCATTTGGGATAACTGAACAGCCACGTGGATAAATGACAAAGCTCACCAGGAGAAATCCTCACAGGCTCTCAGGTCGACAAGTAAAATAAAATGAAACTACATGTTCAAGCAAAGACAAGACAAGGGGGTTCCTTCCAGGAGCTGGGTGGAGGAAAATGCCCTCAACTCCATGTCAACTTCCAGAATGGCTCAAGACAAAAAGATGGGTAATTCAGGTGGCATTAAAAACCACCAGACAAACAATAAAATGACGAAAACAACTCTAACTCCCAAACTCACTGCCACTGGGGGGATTCCAACGCCTCGCAACCCTCTTGGACAGAAGTGAGCTGACCTTTGCATTTCCAAGACTAAGGCTTGGTGGGAATAGAAAACCTCGTCTTTCTCCTGCAGAGCAGCCAGTGGTTTTGAACTGCTGACCTTATGGTTAGAAACACAATGTATAACCCCTTAGGCCACCAGAGCTCCTCACATAATTTTGCATATATATTGTTTTAGAAAATTTAAAAATAATAGTTCTCAGTGGGGTCCCCATACTGGATGTCCTCATCTAACTTCTGGCCTCTCTTTCCTGTTCGAGATGCAACCGATGCATGGCCCTTTGAAGCAAATGACAATGATGTGGTTTGTTCACAGAGGGTTCACGTGTCTAATATATAAAGAGCTTCTAAAAATAGAGAAGAAAAAGACTAGAATGTTGCAGATAAATAGGCTAAGGAATGAGCAGATTGTCCCCTATAAAAAGAAAAGCTAATGGCTCTTAACACAAGAAAATATGTTCAGCCTTACTCCTAATAACAGGAATGAAAATTATAATACCAAAGATGCTATTTCTCACATATCAGGTTGGCGCCATTTCAAAAGATTGAAAACATACCATACGATCCAGGATGCCACTCTTAGGTATACACCCAAAAGACTAAAAAGCAAGAACACAAAGAGATATCGGTACAAGGAGGTTCATTGCATCCCTATTCGCAATAACCAAATAATTGAATCAGCCCAAATATTCATCAATAAATTAATGAATACATGATATGTGGTACAAACTTAAAATGAAATATTACTTTGCTTTAAAAAATGAAGTTCTGATGCACGTTAAAGGGAGTTGACCAGAGAGCAGCAAGCTTACTCACGAAGATTTCCTTGCTAAAGCAAGCTGTGACTCCAAAGAGATCTAATTGTCTGGAAATAAGTCATCAATGCTCCTCACTGCGCAGGTGCCTTATCTCTGAAAGCTCCACACAAATTTGTCCACCACAGGTGACTTCCTGGTAAAATGGCACAGTTTCCAGCATCAAAGTGGCCTGCAGGCCACCACAGTATGAAACCCGGTAGATGAAATGTTGAAACAAATCTAATAAAGATCTGAGGAGCCCTGGTGGCGTGGTCGTTATGTGTTGTGCTGCTAACTAGAAGGTCAGCTGTTTGAAATCACCAGCCCTTCTGTGGGAGAAAGATGCGGCTTTCTGTTCCCATAAAGGGTCAGTCTTGGAAGGGCAAGGCTTTCCTATCCCATAGGGTAGCTGTGAGTTTAAATTGACTTAGTGGCAGTGAGTTTTTAGATAGAGTCAGGCCAAGAGATTTGGACTATAGTTATCTGACCAACCAACTAGAGGAGATTCATACTTGGGCCTATTCCAAAGAAAGACTCTCCCATAGCATTCAGAAATTACTGAAGAATATTGTTAATATCCCATGCAAATAAAATTTTGCTGAAGATCCTCTGACAACAGTTGTAGCAGCACATTGGCAGTAAGGTTTCAGAAATTCAAGCTGGAAGGAGAAGCAGATTTAGCATTCGGGATATCTGTGCTGATGTCAGATGGATCTCGGCTGAAAGCAGAGAACGCCACGGAGATGTTTACTTGTATTTAATTGGCTATGCAAAGCCACTCGATTTTGTAGAGCAGAACTAGCTATGAATAACATTGAGAAAAAGGTGAATCCAGAGCTATTCATTGTACTCATATGAAACCTGTACATAGCCCAAGAGGCAGTTAGTGGTACAGCACAAGGGAACTCTGCTTGGATTAAAATCAAGAAAGGTTTTTTTCTTTCACCGTTCTTATTCAATCTGAGCAAGTAACTGGGGAACCTGATCTATATGAAGAAAAATGTGGCCTCAGGATTGGAGGAAGGCTTATTAAGAATCTGTGATATGCAGATCCCACGCTTTGCTTGCTGAAAGATAGGTGGACTTGAAGCACTTTGCTGATCTGTATTACAACTCAATGTAAAGAAAACCAAAATATGCACAACTGGGCAAAATGACGTTATGATAAATGGAGAAAAAATTGGAACTTTCAAGAATTTAATTTTGCTTGGATTCACAATCAAGGTTCGTGGACACAGCATTCAAGAAATCAAGTGATGCATCGGACAAGTCTGCTGCACAGGACCTCTTTAAAGGTGTCCAAGAGCAAGAAGTCACATGGACGACTAAGGTGCGCCTGACCTAATTGAAGGATGGTATTTTCAGTCACCTCATATGCCTATGAAAGTTGGATGATGAATAAAGAAGACCAAAGAATACTTGATGCCTTTGAATTATGGTGTTGGTGAGAATATTCAAAGTAGCATGAACGATCTGTTTTGGAAGAAGAACAACCAGCATGCTCCCTGGAAATTAGAATGGAGAGACTTTGTCCCATGTATTTTGGTTGTGTACAAACCAAACTTTGGTTGTTTAGGAGAGACCAGTCCCTGGAAAAGGACATCATGCTTGGTAAGGTAGAGGGTCATGAGAAGAGAAGCAGACCACCAAGGAAATGGACTGCTAGAGCAGAGATGATCTGCACCAGGGGCCCCAAACCTGACGACTGTGAGGAGGGTGCGGAACCAGGCACTGTTTGCTTCTGTCGGACACAGATTTGTTCTGAGTTGGCATCAGCTCCCCAGCACGTAACACGCACAGAACAACAATTATTCATGGCGTGCCAAGCACTTTTCCAGGCTCTGGGACTGGAGTAATAGGCAGCGAGGGCATCCATCCTTCCCTTCTGGGGCTTACCTTATTACTTCTTGATCACCTTCTCGGTTTGGTTTTGTTACCAATCCTCCAGAACATGATAGAACTCAAACCCTTCATCCACAAGGTTTACCTGAGCCCTGCAACGTAATTCCACAGCTGTGACAAAAATAAAATTTGGGTTAAAATGCCCCAGGCCTTAAGTGATGGCCCCTTAGCAAATGGCTGACGTTTTCAGTTGTTCCTTTGTAAGCCAATTATCACCTATCATTTGCCATTTTCATTTTGTAAATGTGTCAGTTTTCATTTATACAGGTGCAAAAGTAATATTCTCCAAAGCATAGGTTGTAAGTGCTTAAATGTTTTTTAAACATTCCCTGCATTTGGAAAGGGTTAGGCTGGTTCTTTTACAAGCTGTTTACATCAACTCGTGTGCTGGGTTGTTGCATGCCAAGTCGCATCCAAACCTGGACACTCATGAAGCCCCATCGAAAACCAGAGCTGTGCTTTTACCAGGAAACGGTGACCCCAGATGTACTGGAGTACATGCTAAATGTCCTTCTGGGTCTTCTAAATGAGACGGCCTTGTAACTGTCTCCTGTACTTTCAGTGATAACCTCCCCCTGGATAAAACTCAAGACCCCGCCTGAGAATTGAATTCTGCTGGAGCATGTGGTATGGTTTCAGTGTATTAGGATCTGGTGGAATTTACAGACATTGATTTTGATGCCTAGTGTGATGTTTTGTACATAATAAACTCAAAATCACTGCCATTCAATGCTGACGCGCAGTTACTTCACGGTGGGTGTCCAAGACAGTAACTGTTAACAGGACTAGAAAGCCCTGTCTTCCTCCTGAAGAGCAACGGGGGGTTTTGAATGGCCGACCACATGGATCGCAACCCAACGCATAACCACTACACCACCAGGGCTCCATGCACCAGTTAACTTAATGGATTTAAATAATAAATGTGTGTGACTTAAATATATTTTACTGTGACTATATATTAGGTTAATTTAAAAACATATTGCTACTCAAGTTCCTTTTTAATACATACACAGATTTGTTACAACAAAATGCATGGAAACATTTTCAGAGGTGATCATCTTGCCTCTGTGATCAGCGGATAGCGGCAGACAAGTTCTCTGTAATTCCCCTGTCTTAGAAGCACTTTGGATTAAGCATTTGCTGCTAATTGCAAAGTTGATGGTTCAAACCCACTGCTACTTCTTTGGAGAATGACGAGTCTTTGCTCCCATGGAAAACCTACATAGAGTGACTATGAATCGAAATCAACTTGATGCCATGTGTTTTGTTCACGTGTTTAGTCTATTTGAGGTGCATTAAAAATAGGTATGATCAAAATGATGGCTTCCAAGGGGATCTGCTGGGCATGTTAACGAGCAGGCAGAGAAGTCAGCTCTGAAGGTTATGGCAGCTGTTCTCTGGGATTCTGAATGGACAATCACAGGGTTCCAAATGAAAGTCTCATAGGACCGTCCTTTGCTGTCCTCAGAATGAGGAGGTGCATTGCTATGTTGGGGGGCTGGGTGGTGGTGGGGAAGCTGTGTGCAACATTCCTGGCCTTTTTCTCACTCGTGCAGGTTCAGTTCTTAAAGGGTCTTCAGGATAAGCCCCTGTGACTGTCCTTTGTTCTTCAAGAAAACATATCAAGATTACCCTTTCAGAATTCCGAAGAAGAGCTGCCATAGCCATGCAGCCGTCCCCTAGGCTCAAAGACCATGAAAAGGAACCCGATTTGCTGCCTTGAGGATGTTCAGACTGGTGTTTGGATGTGGTCTTCTTTGGGGAAGGATTACAAAGATGGAAACACCCTCCGCAGAAGTGAATCGGCTCAGGTGGAGGGTATGTTGAGAAACAACAGACTCACATTTGGCAATTTTTGTTTGACAATGGTTTCTATAATTTTTTTTTTTTACATTTTATTAGGGGCTCATACAACTGTTATCCCAATCCATACACACATCAATTGTGTAAAGCGCATTTGTACATCGTTTCTCAAAACATTTTCTCTCCACTTAAACCCCCGACATTAGGTTCTCATTTTTCCCCTCCCTCCCCGCTCCCCCCTCCCTCATCAGCCCTTGATAGTTTATAAATGGGTATTTTGTCATATCTTGCCCTGTCCGACGTCTCCCTTCACCCACTTTTCGGTTGTCTGTCCCCCAGGGAGGAGGTCACACACAGTTCCATGTAATCGGTTCCCTCTTTCCTACTCATTCTCCCTTTACCCTCCCTGTTTTGCCACTCACACCACTGGTCCTATAGGGCTCATCCGTCCTGGATTCCCTGTATTTTCAGTTCCTATCTGTACCAGTGTACCTCCTCTGGTCTAGCCAGACTTGCAATATCGAATTCGAGTCATGGTAGTGGGAGCAGGGAGGAAACCTTTAGGAACTAGAGGAAAGTTGTATTTCTCATCATTGTTACATCGCACCCTGACTGGCTCATCTCCTCCCCGAGACCCCTCTGCAAGGGGATCTCCAGTGGCCTACTAATGGGCTTTGGATCTCCACTCCGCACTCTTCATGTGTACAAGAGTGCGTGTGTGTGTGTGTGTGTGTGTGTGTGTGTGTGTGTATCACACCATTTTCCATCGTAACTGTTTGAAATATAAATTCAGTGACCTCCATTACATTTAGCATGTTGTGCAATCATCCCCCCTATTTCGTAAGCCATTTTCATCACTCCAAGCAGAAACTCAGTAACTCTTAAGCAAACCCCAGGTCTCTATCCTTACAATCCCTGGTCAGCCCTAATAAATTGTGGTGTCTGCATTTGTCTCTTAGAGATATGTAAGCGGGGGATCAGTCAATTGTCCTTTTGTGTCTGACTTTTCACTCAGCATAGCGCCTTCAAGGTTCACCCATCCTCTACACGTAGGAAAGAAAAGAACTTTCCCTTTATGGTTAAGTCATATTCCACTGCATGCTTTCACGGCATTTTTTTTTACATTCATCTTTTGATGGATACATGGGTCGAATAGTGCTGAAACGAGCATCAGCAGACAAGGAAACATGTGAGGCTTCTACCTCAGAGTGGGGAGGGCAAGGAATAGCACATGGAAAGCTTCTGGTCATGATGAAGTGACATCTGTTCTGCGCACCATACCTATGACTATGCGGTGGTCCTTTCTTACCTGTGGCGGACATCGTTATTGCCTTATTCCCATGTTCACCTGTTACAGGCAATATTCCAGCATCCCCCAGGCCCCAGTTCCAGGAGAATTCAGTAGTTCCTGCTCAGAAACTGGCCAGACTAACTACAGTCATACCCATGCGAAGCCCGTTGGAGCGTTCCTGGCCGGCAGGATGGGTGGTTTTCAGTCTGTCTCTCACAGCATCCCGCTGAGATTCTTCATGGGAATGAGGGTCTTGCTGAAAATCCATCATTCATCTTGCTACCATGGAGGGATTCCCTGGCTCTCCTGTGGACCCACGTGTTCTTCCTCCTGCATCTCAAAATCCTTAAAAAAACAAACAAACCCACATGGTCTAATTTTATGACTTGGGACATGTCACGTAAACGATAAGCCTACGTTTCTTCTTCTGAAAGACGTTTGTTGTTGTTGTTAGAAGCCATCGAGTAGGTTCCAACCCATAGTGCTCTTACGAACAACAGAAAGCAAAACGACCTGATCTGGTACCACCCTCTGCTAAAACAGATGAGATGGATGAAATTAAATGGTAAATTGTAAACTGGCATGCAAATATAAAATAGTATCAATATCATATTCCCTTCTTTTGTTCTTATCTTGACTCAAGCCACTGCTCAGGTGGACTCTGACGACTCACCAAGTGACCAAATCCATCTAAAGCCCAATCTTTCCTTGAGTGCTTCTCATCATCACTCCGGCCAACAGCCATTTCTTTCTCAGCTGTGTTCTAGCCACATAGGTGTATACTACCTACTCCACTAGTCATATATTACTTTACTTTGGGCCGTTCTATGAATTACTAAAGAAAAATTCAGTCTGGAAGAAACTGGGTCTCTTATAGCATCACACTCCACAGTGAGTCCATTCCATCTCCCAGTGGCCCCAGAGGATGGAGTAGAACTGCCGCCATCGGATTTGCAAGGCTGTAATCTTGACAGAACCAGACTGTCACACTTGTCTCCCAAGGAGTGACCGGGAGTCAGAAAGTCAGTCTTTCTGTTAGCAGCCAACTGCTTGCCTGCAGCAGTATCATGGTGCCTTTCCCCAGACCCCAAGGACCGTCTATCCTATCTATCTCCAGAAGCTATCCCCCATACTCACTTCTCACCGTCTCGGAATGGCAAGATTCAGTGGATATTCATGATAACATGAGGTTTTGGCTGCTGTAACAAGTGCAGTAAGTTATGATTGCATAGCAGACACTCAAGTGAATTTCTTTTCTTCTTCGTTTTTTTTGTTTTGTGGGGGGTGTTACAAGCATTGTCTGTAACTACGCCATTTCATGGGCGTAGTTTGGGCTCATCCACCAGCCTCCATCTATTTAAAAAAAAAGAAACATGTTATTTAGGAAGTTTAGAGGCCAATATAGGCAGGGCTTACCAAGCCATCCATCTTCAACTACCTGTCCTTGCATTTTCTTCTCCTCTCATGGTTCAGCTCAAATTTGATCTTTCATAGGAAATTTGGTCTTGTTCCAAATCCCACAACAGTATTTTCATGAAATTAAGTGCTCCGTCTACCATCCCAACCCGCTTCCCTCCCACAAATACTAAAACTCCTCAGACCCATGGCAAGATTGTCACTGTGCTTACTATTGCTTCGTGCTTACTATGGAAGCCATCCCAGTATCCAGCACAGTGCTAGAAGGCACTCCACAGATTCTGCTGAACATCGAAGCAGAATAAAGTCTCTCTGAATGCAATTTTATCATGTGAGCGTGCACCCTAGAACCCGAGAGACAGGTGAAATCTAGTTCTGCCAGCAGTGAATTTGATTAATCTGGTCATCATCATTCTTCTGTTGCCTTCAAGTTGGCTGTGATGCCTGGACCCCCCGATGGGTAGGGGAGAACAACCCCACAGTGTTTGGCAGGTGGTCACCTTTCAGAAACAAGTCTCTAGGTGTATCTGCTGAGGCATCTCTGGGTGGGTTTGAGCCACGACATTTTTGGCCAGTAGTTGAGCACTTGAATGTTTGCATCACTCAGAGACCACCCCGTCATTCATGAAGAAGGCTGAGCCCCAACCATACAGGCTACCGTTGTCTGTTAGGAGCTGTGGGAGAGCCCCATGGAAGACAAGACACAATTTTACTCTCCTGAAGGTAAGGGTTGATATTTTCCTTCTGATTCATTGAAAACACATTCTATTCATCACCCGTTTATGAGTTGTGGAACAGGACGTGCCAACACACTTAAACTCGGGTCATCTTATGGTAAACAAAGGAGCAACAAAGGAGCTAGCTCCCACTAAACTAGCCAGCAGTTCTATGTAATCCTTTCAAGGCTAAACTCAGTTTGTCTCCACAAAGTCATTTTAATCTAGGCCAATTGTTAGACAAGCATCTTTTACAATGCAGGCACTCTTGGGAGGCAATTGACCGTGGCTAAAAAACTTCACCCCAAAATGTGTATTTTAAAGCAAATCAGTGGAGTGTTGCCCTTTCTGTTGAGGTTAGCATTCTTGCAGTGATTTGGATGGTTCTATTGCCATCCCGCCATGATTTATTTTAGGAAATGATAATCATAGGGATTTAGTTTCTTTTCTTCAATTTTTATTACCTCTGTTCAGGAAAAAAATTGGTTTACCCTTACCAGTCATTGCTTAAAGCTGTAAAAGTCAAGCAATCTGTTAGCATCCGACCAGATTGTCTATACTAATGATCGTGAGAACTGAAGTGGGATGGGGATCCCAGCACCTGCTGCCTTTTGGGAAGTATTTGTGGAGATGGCCTGCAGTCTGTGAGGTTAGGGATAAGCTAGTCTTACGTGGCAGGGCAGCAAACATGCAATCTTCCTGAAAGAAACAAAACCAAAAACAACCCCAGGTAAAGTCAAAGGCCGTTCCTATAGAATTTCCAAAGCACTCCACTGGAGTCGAGTATCGCAATCATCAAGAAAATCCCTTGTAAAAGAATACTTCCGCAACACATCCGCTTAGAAACAGTTGTTTTGTTTTTGTTTTTGGACAGTTCAGCACAGGTAATTATTACTGGTATAGACTTTAGCAGGGTAAATTCTTCACTCTATTGGACATTGGCAGATTATTTCCCTGTTTCATATGGAAACCATCACACCAGCTTAGCTAACAGTCTTCTCTGGTTTTCCCATCAAGCTAAGAACTAGTCAATGCAGATGCTTCTGAGACCTGATGGAATCTGGTTTTTTTCTCCTCCATTTTCCTTTGACAGTTTTTCCCTCCTGGTCTTAGGAGCTCTCTGAGTCGGAATCAACTCGATGACAGCGTTTGTATTTCACTCATTTGGTTTGGTCTCACCCCTTAGTAAACACCTTGGCTCTACATGGGTGCCAGCTGATCAGTAGTAATCTGCTATTGAGTCGGCCCCGGTCACGGCCCCGGATGTGAGCGTAGAACTGTGCTCCATCGCGCTTCCGTGGCTTTGACTCATTTTGAAAGTGGAAGGACAGGCCTTTCTCCTGCAGCACCTCTGTGTGGATTTAGCCACCAACATGCTAGTGAGTACACGAAGGCATTAGCCATGTAGAATTCCCTAACTACTCCCTTCAAACTCCCTGCCATACCGTCCATTCCTGCTCACAGGGTCCCTTTAGGACAGAGTACAGAGTAAGCTGCCCCATGGGTTTCTGACACTGTAACTCTGCTAGAAGACAGCCTCTTCTTCCTCCGATGGAGGAGCTTGTGGGGTTTTTTTTTTGTTTCTTTTGAACTGCTGACCTTGAGGTTAGCAGCCTGACGTGTAACCACTAAGCCAGCGGTTCTCAACCCGTGGGTCACGACCCCTTTGGAGGTCGAATGACCCTTTCACAGGAGTCGCCCGATTCACAGCAGTAGCAAAATGACAGTGATGAAGTAGCAACAAAAATAGTGTTATGGTTGAGGAGTCACCACAACATGCAAAACTGTATGAAAGGGTCGCGGCATGGGGAAGGTTGAGAACCACTACACTTAGCCATCAGGGCTAATTCAGCTATGGGCAAAGAACAAAAATTCATAACAAAAAGTGTCTCCTTTGCTAACATCTGCCCTCATTTGCTTTCTCTCCCACTTTTCACATTAATAATAGAACATAATATTGTTTTTTCATGTGTTCTTCTACCCAGGAGGGTTAACTCTACATGGATCTAATTCCTGATACGAAGAGAATGCCAATCCCTCTGAGGACCCCAACCCAATGACTTTTCATTGGGGCGTGAACGTTCTACAGCAGATTTTTCCAATTGGAGACTCCGACAAGGGTCCATGGAGAAGCAGTACAGAATGTATCTCTCAGTGACCATACAGCCCCCACGCATGTGGCTAAATTTAACAAAAGGGGGAGGGCAGAGACCTCAGTCCTGAGTGGCCAGGAAGCTGGAACCCAGCCACCTGAAGGAGCCAGGTGGCTCGTGGGCCGGATGCGCACAGATCCTGGGAGAAAAAGAAAAAAAAAAAAGGAGCCTAGCGCAGCATCAGTGGTCAAAAGATGAATCGTAAGTGAGCTGCAAGGGTCAGGTCTGGATGGAAGCCCATATTCTGAGTCTCCGCATCCGTCCGGGGATAAACTTGGCTCCTCATCAGGGCTGACAATTAGGCCGTACAGTTAATATTTTTACAGCTGTTTTATTAATAACACATACAGTGCATCCAGCCAGGATTTGTTGGAGACACCTCAGGAAAACGGATGATGTAAATAACAGATGGATGTAGAATATTCCTACAAACAGGCATAAAGATATTCCCTTCTTGTTTAAAAAGAATTTAAATAGACAGATTGTAGATAAACAGGCAGGCAGAAACGGGGAGAGAGAGGATTTATGCAATTTGAGGTGGTGGCTGCACGCTTGCGCCTGGCGGGCACCACGGACATCAACCTATACGCTCCCTATCCGAGCAGATGCACGGAACTGGCTTCGGAGATGACTGTCGCCCGATGGTGCTTCCAGGGGCGGCAGCCCGGACGCAACGGGGCCCTTTCCAAGCAGGTGTGCAGGTGTGCTGGCGATGGCTCTTCTGCCTCCTCCGAGGCGGGTCCCGGCCCAGGACTGACTCACGTGCTTTCTTTGCAGGCTCGCCTGAGCCCAGGCCTTGACCTGTAGGGCGACTCAGGACCAGGGTGGCCTCTGTCTCCACGTGCCAATCTCCAGTCTGAAGACCCAGGGTTGCCTTTCCAGGTTTGCAGCCGCACTAAGAGCCGTGATATTTTAATCTGAAAAGAGGAATGCAAAATCCAGGGTTTTCGTGCCTTTTGTTTTCACTCCTACTATTTTTTTTTTCCTGGTACGGCTTTTTCCTGTGCCTGCTGCACTGTGCTCCTACCATACTTTGCAACCAGATGGCTTGGGAAGGAAGAACAAAGGCCACTAAAAAGTGGGCGGGGAGGAAAGGAGAAAGACTTTGAGCACTGAATGTCAAGGTGAAATCAGGGACTGGAGCAAGCTCATTTGCTTTAATCTCTGGGAACTCTTGGTTGAATTAGGGGCCTAGGACGAGTGTGTGTGTGTGTGTGTGTGTGTGTGTGTGTCCCACATACACATTCTGGTCTCTCATTTCATCCATAAGAGACCAAAGCTAGAATCCTACTTTCTCTGCTTCATATCCAAAGTGGTCTGCATTGCCTTTACCCAAAGCGAGACTGGTTCCAGACTGAGACTGGGCCCACGGTGGGGGTGGGGGGTGGGGGGACTCCCTCAGTGAAGGGAGAGAAGGGCGGGGCTACCGAAGTGACAGACTTGCTCTGTGGTCTGGGACACACTCTCATCTGATCCAATTTCCTCCTCAAGAAATACATCTACCTCAAAGGCATGTGATGCGGGGTAAATGGGGGAAACACATGCAAAAACACTTTGTAAACTGGAATGTTCTAGAGAAGAGGTGGTGGTTATCTGGAGAACGTCTGCTTTCCTCCCAAATGGAAAATGAAGCTATATGTTTGTGATCTTTAGTGCTTTCTGATGATCCTGCTCACCCTGTGTTGGTTAGTCCCTAAGCCTGGCTGTACTGCTCTGACTCCAGCTCCCAATGGCATTTGCTTTTTTTGTCTCCCAGAATCTGGAAATTTCTCAGAGTATGCCACTGCTGTGGTTGGGCGTCACGAGTCAGTGCCAGGTGCCAGTGACCCTCTGCATAGCAACGCAGCATCTTGCGTGGTCCTGGCCATCCTCACTGTGGGGGGCTGTGTTTGAGACTGTGGGGAGAAGTCAGATCCTTGCTGCCAGACTGCTGTCTCATCCCACAGCAGGGCTGTGCCTGCTCCCTGCTGCTGGAGACAATAGACTACCTCTCTCTGGAACCTGGGGCCATTAGTTTGGTTCCCGAGGGCGGAGTTCGCACCCTACTGATAATGGTTCCTATGGAGACCCAGAAACCACCCTCTCATTGCTGTGTAGCCTATAGTGCAACCCCTCCCTGTGACGTATGTCTCTACCTGTAATTAGTGGGCTGGCATGCCCCCAAAAGGTATATAGGCATGGGTCAGCAATATAGGCGGGACTTCTCCGGACTTCTCTCTCGGACTCTGACCCTAAGCTCCTTGCTGCTCACTCCCTGGTCACTCCCCTCTCCCTTGTTCCCTTCCCCCTCCTTCCCTTCCCCCTCTCTCCACGTGGACCACCAAGCTGGGCTGAGGTGAGCAATGTTGCTATGTATCATGCCTGACTGTATTATTGTATTATCTCTCATGCTCTCAATGACTTTAATATAATGCTTATATATCTCAACCGTACAATGGTGCATTACTGAACCCAGAAGTAGTATTACTGAACTCGTAGGAGTAGCAGCGGGTGGGGGCTGGTTACCTCACCCTCCCAAGCGTCATTTATTTTTTTAATTTAATACTACATGAGACCATCATGGCAGCCACGTTGCCAATCCATTTCATTAAGGGTCCTCTACTTTTCCCCAACCCTCTACTTTACCCAGCATGACCTCCTCTTCCAGAGACTGGTTTCTCCTGGTAATGCATCCAGGGACCTAAGACAGAGTCTTACCATTCTTTCCGTCCATCCATTGTGTCAAGCACATTTGTACAGATGTTGCCATCATCATTTTCAAAACATTTTCTCTCTACTTGAGCTCTTGGTATCAGCTCCTCTTTTCCCCCTCCTTCCCCCACCCTCCCACCCTTGTGATTACTTGATAAATTATGAATTACTGTCACATCTTACACTGTCCGCTGTCTCCCTTCACCCATGTTTCTCTCTTCCAAGGAACATTCTGACTGTACTTTTCCCAAGACCAATTTTTCATTCTTCTGGGAGTCTATGGTACTTTCAATAATTTTTCCCAATGCCATAATTTGAAGGCAACAATTTTCAGTCTCTCGGATTTACTCTCTAACTCCATGTGCATACATGGCACTTGAAAATACCATGGGTGGGGTCAGATGCGGCTTCGTCTGCTCCAAAGGGATCTTTTCATTTTTCAGCACTTTTCGCTTTGAACACAAGAGGTCTTTTGCAGCACATTGGTCCAAAGCTGTTCACCATTTTATTTCTTGATGGGACTTCCATGGATCTTGACTGTGGATTCAAATGCAATGAAATCCTGTTCAACTTCAATCTTGTCTTTCTGTATCATGATGTTGTCCATTGGCCCAGTTGTGAGAACTTTTTTTTATATATATATAATGTTTACGTGTAATCCATACTGAGGCTGTAGTCTTTGATTTGATTTTTTTTGAGTTTTTTATTTTTTTCAGTAAGCGCTTCACATCCTCATTTGACAAAGTGGTGTTATCTGCATATTGCAAGTTGTTAATGAGTCTTCTTCCAATTTTGAGGAATTCTTCTTTATGTAGCCCAACTTCTTGACTTTGTACTCAAAAATACAAATTAAATATAGAGAAAAGATACAACTTTGACATGCATCTTCCTAATTTTAAGCCAAGCAATAGTGTCTTATTCTATTCAAACAACTGCCTCTTGATCAATGTACAAGTTCCACAAAGCACACTTAGTTGTCCTGGAATTTCCATTCGGCACAATGTTACTACCCATCATTGGTTAGGCACATTGGAGAATGCTTTTGCATAGTCAATAAACACAGGTTAACTTCCTTTGGGTTTTGTCTGATGTCAGCCCAGGTCCTGACATCAGATCCAAGAACTGACATCAGCAAGAATACCTCTTATTCTGTGTCCTCTTCGAATTTAGCTTGAATTTCTGGCAATACTTCCACAACTAGTGTTGAATTATCTTCCACAAAAAATTTATTTGCTGTAATATTAATTATATTGCCCAATGATGTCTGCTCTCTGTTGGATCACCTTTCTTTGGAATGAGCACAAAATGGATCTCTTCTAGTCTTGACTGAGTATTACACCTGTCCAGGATTACACCTGTTTGTTGAAGCATCCTTATTGGCATTCTTTTCATTTCCCCCCTTGTCTCTCTTTTTTTTTTTTTTTTTTTTTTAATTTTTTAAACATTTTATTAGGGGCTCATACAACTGTTATCCCAATCCATACACACATCAATTGTGTAAAGCGTATTTGTACATCATTTCTCAAAACATTTTCTCTCCATTTAAACCCCCGACATTAGGTCCTCATTTTTCCCCTCCCTCCCCGCTCCCCCCTCCCACATGAGCCCTTGATAGTTTATAAATGGGTATTTTGTCATATCTTGCCCTGTCCGACTTCTCCCTTCACCCACTTTTCGGTTGTCTGTCCCCCAGGGAGGAGGTCACACACAGTTCCATGTAATCGGTTCCCTCTTTCCTACACATTCTCCCTTTACCCTCCCTGTTTTGCCACTCACACCACTGGTCCTATAGGGCTCATCCATCCTGGATTCCCTGTATTTTCAGTTCCTATCTGTACCAGTGTATCTCCTCTGGTCTAGCCAGTCTTGCAAGATAGAATTCGAGTCATGGTAGTGGGAGCGGGGAGGAAACCTTTAGGAACTAGAGGAAGGTTGTATTTCTCATCATTGTTACATCGCACCCTGACTGGCTCATCTCCTCCCCGAGACCCCTCTGCAAGGGGATCTCCAGTGGCCTACTAATGGGCTTTGGATCTCCACTCCGCACTGCCCCCATCATTCACTATGGTGAGATTTCCCCCCCTTGTCTCTTGACAGTGCCTTGAGTAAAGGTGGAACTTCTTCTTTCAGTGGCATAGGTCCTGGATCATATGCGATCTCCTAAAACGTCTGGATGCTGACTAATTCATTTGGAAGAGGCACTGTGTACTCCTTCAGTCTTTGTTTGTCCCGTGCTAGTCAATATTTTGCCCACAAAATCCTCCAGTATTTCAACTGGAGGCTTGAATCTTGACTTCAGTTCTTTCAGCTTGAAAAGTGCTGAGCGTATTATTTCCTGTTGGTTTTCTCATTCTGAATGCTCAAACGTTTTTCTTACAATCCTTTGTTTACTTGAGCCCCTCCCCCTTCCCCACCACTGCCGTGAACTCTTCTTTCCAGCTCCTTTACTTCACCATTTCTTCCATCTGTTTTAGTTACTCTATGCTCAACAAGTTTTCAGCGCTTTCTGACAGCCATTTTGGTCTTTTCTTCATTCTGCCCTTTGAAATGGCCTGTTGTTCTCTTCATGTATTTGTTGCCATTCCAGTTTGTCTAGTCTTTGGTTGTTACTGTGCAATGCATCAGATCTATTCCTGAGATGCTTTCTAATTTCTCTTGGGATAGACTCAAAGTCAAACTTTGGATGTTATGGACTTGTTTTAATTTAATTCTTAGTTTATAGGATAACAACTGTGACTGAGGCTATTAATTACATTATATATGATTCACAGAAAGTTGTCATTTTAATTTATTTTTTATTTAAAAATCATTTTATTAGGGGCTCATACAATGCTTATCACCATCCATCCATCCATCCATCCATCCATCCATCCATTCTGTCACACACATTTGTACATTTGTTGTCATCAACATTCTCAAAACATTTGCTTTCTATTTGAGCCCTTGGTATCAGCTCCTCATTTTCCCCCCCACCAACCCTCCCCCCTCTATCAGGTACCCTTGATAACTCATAAATTATTATTGTTTTGTAAGTCAGTAATTTTTTCCCCATAGCACTGTTCTTTTTTTTTTAATTTTAATCATTTTATTAGTGACTCGTACAACTCTAATCACAATCTGTACATACAACAATTGTGTAAAACACATTTGTACATTCATTGCCCTCATCATTCTTAAAACATTTGCTCTGCACTTAAGCCTCTGGCATCAGGTCCTCATTTTTTCCCCTCCCTCTCTGCTCCCCCCTCCCTCATGAGCCCTTGGTAATTTATAAATTGTTATTTTGTCACATCTTGCCCTGTCCGACGTCTCCCTTCACCCACTTTTCTGTTGTCCGTCCCCAGGAAGGAAGTCGCGTGTAAGATCCTTGTAATCAGTTCCCTCTTTCCAACCAACTCTCCCTCTACCCTCCCAGTATTGCCACTCACACCACAGGTCCTGAAGGGACCAGTTCCTATCTGTAGGATAGGTCCCTGTGTTTCCAGTTCCTATCTGTACCAGATATCTGTACCATATTTATAGGTTTAGTATTAAGGTGGCAGAAGGACAATAGCCTCCACTCAAGTACTCCCTCAATACAAGAATACTTTCTTCTATTAAATTGGCATTCTATGATGCTCACCTTCCCAACACAACTGCTGCAGACAAAGTGGGTGAATAAGCAAATGTAGTGAAGAAAGCTGATGGTGGCCGGCTATCAAAAGATATAGCATCTGGGGTCTTAAAAGCTTGAAGGTAAACAAGCGGCCATCCAGCTCAGAAGCAACAAAACCCACATGGAAGAACACATCAGCCTGTGTGATTGCAAGATGCCCAAAGGATCAGTTATCAGGTGTCAAAGAACAAAAAATCATATCATTTTGTGCTCACCTCCATGATATGATTGCTGAAGACAAATAGGTGTATAACCAAATGTGGCGAAGAAAGTTGACGGTGCCCGGCCATCAAAAGGTATAACGTCTCAGGTCTTAAAGACTTGAAGATAAACAAGTGGCCATCTAGCTCAGAAGCAACAAAGCCCACATGGAAGAAGCACACCAGCCTGTGTGATCACGAGGTGTTGAAGGGATCAGGTATAAGTCATCATCAGAACAAAAAATCCTACCATAGTGAATGATGGGGGGAGTGTGGAATGGAGACCCAAAGCCCATTTGTAGGCCACTGGAGATCCCCTTGCAGAGGAACCTCAGGGAGGAGACAAGCCAGTCAGGGTGCGATGTAGCAACGATGAAAAATACAACTTTCCTCTAGTTTTTAAATGCTTCCTCCGCCCCCCGCTATCATAATCCGAATTCTACCTTACAAATCTGGGTAGACCAGAGGATGTACACTGGTACAAAAAGTCAGTCATTTTTAATCAGAATTTCTGTAGCTATAATACCTTGCATCACAGGAATTTGATGGTAAAATTTCAAAAAAGGTCATGGTACTTAAACTTCAAAAGGGAGTCATTTCTTGTCCATTTGATCAAGGCCACACGCAGAAGCTTAATCTGACTCATTATGAAGCCTGGTCAGCCTTCAGGCATTGGTTGATGGGATTGGAGAGAAGACCAGGAAGGTCTCCCAGGGGGTTATAAGTGCATCTGCAGAAGGGTTGCTTGTGCCTGTGGGAAGAACGTTCTTCTGATTGCAATGAACATCGTTATAGTGCTCTTTCCAAGCTCACAGGCTGTCTACACTTGCGAGGATGGCAATGCTTTAAGTAAAGGGCTTTACAGAGTTCATGGGAAAATTCCGTTACCTGCCAATTCTATTTTTTCCACAACATTCTGGAAGCACTCTCATAGTATTCTTATTTGTTATTATTGTTCTTAGGAGCCACCGAGTCAGTTCCAACCCAGACTAAGTCTATGTACAGCAGATAACACTGCCCAGTCCCGCACTGTCCTCCCAGTGGTTCCTGCGTGTGAGTCCATGTTACATCCCCTGTGTCATCCATCTCGTCAAGGGCCTTCCTCTTTACACTGTCGCTCTGCCAGGCATGAAGGGATCCCGGGTGGTGTCGTAGTTGCAAGTTGGATTGCGATTCACAAGGTCAGCAGTTTGAAACCACCAACCACTCTGAGAGGCTTTCTACTCCCATGAAGAGTTACAGTCTTGTAAATGCACGGGGGCAGTTGTACCCCGTCCTCTAGGGTCGCTGTGAGTTGGCATCGACTCGAGGGCAGTAAATTTGGTTTTCGTTTGGTTAAACTGAGCATGATGTCTTTCTCCAGGGACTGGTGTCTCTCCTGCAATGGGTCCAACGTACTTGAAGTGAAATCTCCCCATCTTTTCCCTCAAGGAGCCTGTCTGGCTGTCCTTCTTGCAAAACTGACTTGTTTGTTGTTTTGGAAATCCATGGCACTTTAAGTATCCCTACTATATATTTCGTATGAAACCATGTCCACAGGCTTTGCTTTCTCTGATGTTCATAAGAGTTCTGAGATCCCAGTTTACACATGAGTAAAATTCAAGTGCAACGTGATAATGTGCCTTGTCTGACTGTCAGGGCTCGGCAGGATGCTGAGGGCACCATGAACTTTGTCCTAATCAAGTGAGAAAGGGAGGGCGGGCCAACCATCTTCACATAGGAATCTAGGCATCACCCACAGGTGAGGCTCACAAGCCAACATAGTTTTGGTAGCGAATTACCTTGTATATACATTTAGGAAGGGCTGGCAACCTGGTTTCAAATCTCGATTTGGATCGCTTGCCAACTATGCGATCTGAAACTTGCCAGAATCACTTTATTTTTTTCAGTCTTATAAAATTGGCACCCAGATCAACATAGCATATAGAGTTGTTGGGATTGTTCAATGAGACAATGCCCGGGAAACCTTTGATAGAGTGCCTGAGAGGCTTGTCAGTGTGCAAACATGCTAAACATAGCTATTATCTTAGCAGGTTCCTAAGGGTCCTTCCCACATTCTAGAATCAAGAACGCAGAGCTGCCCAGAAACTTAGAGAAGGAGCTGTTTTCAAAAGTTTAAAACACATTCTACTGAAGAGCCCGATACCAGAAAAATAAAAAATTACATGCCATTGAAATAGACACCTCTTTGTACAGTTTCTAAAACTTGCTCAAAGCTAGGGTTTGCTCATTATTGCTTTTGACATTTGCCTCTGTGCATGGTTTGGTGTTCAAAACTTAATAAGCATAGCGCAGAGGGTCAAAATCATTTCAGTAGACACTTGTACCTGTTGAAACAGAGATTTCAGCAAACAAGACTCATGTTTCCTACCTGCAGTGCACTCAGATGTCTTCTATCCGATTGGATTCTGTTTTCATCTGTTGTTGTTTTTCCCCCTAAATGTTGAAGCAACCCATTCAACTGTGTCAAGACCTTCTCATGGGTCACTGTTCATGGTTTGAGAAACACTGATACAAAGAAAGCACTTTTTTTTTTCAGGTAAAGCAACTTAGTGTGGTTTGCTCAAGATGCCTTCTATCGGTAATGGAGGAACTGTGTCCTGAACCCAGGTCGTTGTGCTCCCCGTTCTGAGTTGCTTACAGGCACTAAAGTGGGTCAAGCTATATGGTCATCCCTTCACTGCTCACATGTCCTGCAAGTCCTCAGCAAGGTCTTCTCTGTGATTTGTTGCCACTCAGAGCAGCCACACAGACATGCGTGGGTCACTCTGACACACTTGGATAGTTCCTGAACCTTAAGAAATATCTGTTTTTCACATAGCACTGGCAACACAGTTGGAAAGTTACTTGGGCGTTTTTTTCAAAATTTGTTTATAGATTTAAAAACTGGGGTTTGTGATTGCTTCTGTTGTTTGCCTCTTTGTAGCATCTCGTTTTCCAAAAAAGTTAATAAACATTTTGCGGAGGAGCAAAATAATTGGTCACAAACTTTTGGGTTCCCAGATTGGTTTTGCATGTGTGTGCAATACAGCCTAACTCAAACCATGCGCCAGCCCAGCGCATCAGATCATCTCTGATGCTGTGGTCAAGACCAAAGCAGAGCCTAGGCGAGCACCCACGGCCTTAGACCACATCACTCCCGGGACCTCGGACCGCAGGGGGTGAGGGCCAGATTCTGTCCCTGGTGACGCACATGCAGCCAGCACGGCCCACGGCTGGAAGTTGCTGAGACAGGCTCCCACAGAGACGTGAAAACACAGACTGGTATCCGTTAGGTGGGAGACTAGGCCCCATGTGTGCCACCAAAGGACAAAGCTGCTGAAGAAGCCAGAGAAGGTGATGGCATCTCTGTCCAACTCCTTTCATGTGCCCAAGTCCCTGTCCCACAAAGGGCTGTGCAGCAGTTTCTCTTTGGCTCATTTGTAAAGCAGGTGAGAATGTTGTTCCACACCGTCCAGGCCATTCGGCCTCATAGTGACCCTATCTATGTACAACAGAAAGAAGCACTCCCGGGTCCGGCCCCATCCTCACGGATTTTATGTCGGAGCCCATTGTGGGAGGCCCTGTGTCAAATCACCGTAGGGATGGTCTTCTTTTTTGCTGAGTTTCTAGTTTATCAAAGATGATGTCCTTTTCCAGGGCTTGCTCTTTCCTGATAACATGTCCAAGGTACATGAGAAGGAGTTTTTCCATCCTTCCTTCCAAGGAGCATTCTATCTATCCTTCCTCCAAGATAGATTTGTTTATTTGTCTGATAGTCTACAGTACTTTCAGTATTGTTTGCTAACACCAAAATTCAAATGCATCACTTCTTCTCTGTACTTGTTTAGTCCATGTTCACCATTCAGGTGCAGCTGAGGTGATTGAACAACATAGCCTGGGTCAGGTGTACTTTAGTCTTCAAAGTGACATCCTGGCCCTTTAGCCCTTTAAAGAGGTCTTGTGCAGCAGATTTGCCCGATTTGATTTCTTGAGTGCTGCTTCCATGAGCATTGACGGTGACTCCTGACAGATGAATTTTTTTGATAACTTCAAGCTGTTCTCTCATGATGTCTATTAGTCTAGTTGTGAGGATTTTGGTTTCATTACATTGAGTTGCAATTCATACTGAAGGCTGCAATCCTTGAACTTCATCACCAAGTACTTCAAGTCCTTCTGGCTTCAGCAAGCAAGGTGTGTTGTCTGCATCCCACTGGTGTTTAACAAGCCTTCCTTCAGTCCTGATGCCGCATTTTTCTTCATATATTCCAGTTTCTGAGATTATTTGCTCAGTATACAGATTAACTAAGTTTCACAAGAAATGCAACCCTAATGCACACCTTTCCTGATTTTAGGCCACATTCCCTTGTTCTGTTTGCTACTGCCTCTTGATCCATGGGCAGGTTCCACATGAGCACCACGAAGTGCTTTGAAATGCCCAATCTCCTTACTTCTATTCACAGTTTTGTTATGATCCAAACAGTTGAAGGCACTTGCAGAGTCAATAAAACACAAGTAAGCATCTTTCTGGTATTCTCTGCTTTCAGCCAAAATGAAGATGCTTCGTATATTTTTCCGTCTTTGTCTGTATACATATATTTCTTTCTTTACTGCCAGATCCACCTTTCAATCTCTCATGAGCCTCTAAATAGATACCTACTGTTGCGTAGAATCCATCTTATGATGGCCAAAAGGTCAACAGAACCAAATGCTTCCTGGTCCTGTATCATCCTCATGACCACCAACACCTTGGAATCCTTTGTTGTGGCTATTGTGCCAATCCATCGCACATCTCCCTCGTCCTTGCTGCTCCTCGACGTCATCAAACATGCTCTTTTCTAGCAACTGTCACTTCTGATGACATGTTAGTTGGACAGTGTTTTGTTGTGATCCGATTGGTTCCATGGGCTGACTTTTGGAAGCAGCCCACGAATCTTTCTTACTAGTCTGTTTTAGTCTAAAAACTTTGGTGAAATCTGTCCACTATGGGTGACTCTGCTGATATTGAAAATACCAGTGACATAACTTCCAGCATCATAGCAATATGCCAGCCACTATTGTACACCAAAGTGATGGAGGTAGGGTTGTTGTCCATTATTCGTTGTTAGGGAACTGAGACGTTTGTGGAATGTCTTCTCTTCCCTAATCCTTCACAGGTCTTTCTGTTAGAAGAAATATTGTTGGAAGAGTATAACTGATTAAAGAAAGTGATTGATTTCTGCCTTAGATGATTCCATTTTTGCTTGCCTAGATAGTTGAAATCCATGAGACAATTTCAAAATAATTCTCTACTACAACTCCACCCAACTCATCTTGATAATTTGTACTTAATAAGAGATCTTGCAGACATTGTTTTAACTTTACCAAGAAGACAAAATCTAATGATAAGGTGTTTGAAAGTGTCACTATGTTTTTAAGTGGCAACAATTGAGTATTCAGAAAAATAAGCATCAGACTCAGTAAGCAACCATCTTGGTCCTTCAGGCTCCCCATTTGGATGCATGTGAAATCTGCAGCCAAATGCAGTCTGGTCTTCATTCACAAAATCTTTCCTTTGTCCATGCTTTCATTCACTGGCCATGTCTTTGTAACAGGAAACTTGAAGTCCTCCGTGAAGCCTCACTGGACTCCGATCCAGGTTTGTCTGTGTCTGGGGCTGCACTATCAGGAAGTCTACACAGCTTTGCTGCAGATCTGGGGGCTAGACTTCCAAGCCCTGCTGTTTGCCGTCCTTTCCTGTCTACAGGGAATCCTAGCAGCAGATGTCATGTTTATCTCTTACTCTGATGGAAAGTTTGGGATTTGTGACTATTTATCCCAATGTCATCTTTCCTGTACCACATATCAAAACATTGTAAGATGAGGAAAACAGTGATTCATAATTACATTACCTAGAGTATTTAAGGTAGACCAGGATTGGACATTTGTACTCACAACTCTGAGCAATATAAATATAGCCAAATTGCTTTAACAGTTTATTTGCCTAGAATTTCTACCTGGGTGATTTTCTTAATTCTTACAATGATTGTGTAAATACAGACACCATGCGAATGGCCTAGCCAACACAAGCCATTTACATATAACTGCTCACTCCCATCCCCACCTCACTCTCTGCGCAAGGTTTACATTATCATCTCCTTCTCCAATTCTAGCCTTCTATCATCTGTGCTGGGGTACTGGGTACAAAGGGAACACTACATTTTCCTGTGCCTTCCAGTTAGGCTCTGCCAATAGGGAAGACGATGGGAGTAGAGAAGGAACTTATTCCTTTCTGTATGTTCCCCCACATTGTCTAGTCCAGTGGTTCTCAAAACTCCTCATGCCTCGACCCTTTCATACATTTTCTCATGTGGTGATGACCCTCAACCATAAAACTATTTTCGTTGTTACTTCATAACTGTAAGTTTGCTACTGTTATGAATCAGGTGACCCCTGTGAAAGGTTGTTCGACCCCCAAAGGGGTCGTGACCCACAGGTTGAGAACCACTGGGTCTAGTCTTATTTAACTTCAGTTCTTTCCAGCACAATCAGAGGCAGCTTCATCACACCCTCTTCAGAAGATCCATAACAATCGGACAGGGCGGCACATGGCCCTTCCTGCAAACTTGTAGGTGTTCCCTTACTTTGCTGCTTTTCCATTCTTTACATTTCTGTAGTAAGTTTCCCAGTTGAAATACCTAAGGGGTTTTTCTGTTTATATGTTTATTTGTTTTAACTTTTGCTTTCTTCAAGACCCAAATGGTACAATACTTTCACCAGGACTAGCCTTGCAAAATGAGCTCCCAAGATGGAATTTGGGGACTGGCTTGGTTATGCCCTTGAGCTTGAATGTTTGATTGCCTTGCTAATGGAAATGAAATGTTGGTCAGTATTCCAATGCAGTGACATTTCGATTGATTGTAGTTATTTGTGATAACATACTTACTGAGACAGTGTCTTCGGGTACCAAGTGTGGTCAACATTGGTTTGGTGTTGACTGGAAGGCAGTTAACAATAACAACAAGTGCAGAAGGTAGAACATTCTCAGAGCATAGAAAGCTGTGTTTGTATAAATATTATACAATTGTCCTCAGCCTTCTGAGGACAATTACTGTTATAGATAGGACTACAAGACGCTGGTATAAACTAACACACCCCGCCATCATGAGTGTTTACTGAAATGAGTGAGATTTGAAACGAGGTTTAATAAAGTCCAAAATTCATGCCCTGATGGTTTTGCCCAGTGGCTTCCATTCCAATAATCAGATATACAAAGGTACATCTTGGAACCCACAGACAAAAGACTTATCTCTATATATTTCATATAATTTTTAAAATTTTAATTTGGAAAGCATTTTAAAATTGCTAATAGTATGCACAAAGTGAAACAAAAAAGTATATATATAATGAAAAATTTTAAATTGCTAATAGTCTAAATAAAGTGAAATCCTTCGTGGTCACTGATTGTGTAAGGGAGAAGGGACAGGGAAGTAGAGGTAATTGTCCTTTCTTTTAGAATGATGTTTTCAAATGGACCACATGCCTTCCTGAAGGATGGATGTCATCTTTTGACTTCTCAACTCAGGAACAGCCCCTCATTGATGTTCTAGCCTCTACCACCCCATCTCGTGTTGGGGAAAGAGAAAAAAACACCACACGAAGCCTTCTAATTTATAACGTGTTATACAAAAAAATAAGGAGCCTTTTAAATGTTATGAATTTTTAATTTTTCTTTCATTTTGTTGCTTCTCTTGCTGGGAGAAGTGGCTGCCAAAGAACGGTGCCTAGTATGAGCAATAAACATCAGCAATATCTGCCACATTAATAATTTAAACACAAATAGTTAAACAAAATGATCTGGCAGGTCCCACAGGTGAGTCACACAATCACAAACAGTTTCAAAGATGCTGTGATGTTCAACCAGGCAGCTTTTCAATGGAAACTGACCCTAAATTTGGTCAGAGGTGTATGAAAGAGGCCACTGGTCAAATCTCAGCTTTGCTCCCGTACCGATCTTATCAGCTCCAGATCTAGCCAGGGTACTTGTTATCCATGGAATGAAGGTCAAGGCTCTCTGTGAAATAGCTGCCTCCCATCTAGCCAAGCAAGTATTTTTGATTGCTTACACATGCATTCTCAGAGGCCAGACACTATGCCTATTTGCTGTGATTTGAATTACTATTAGCATATTACTTTCTATCACTGTCATAACAAAGCACCACCCATCTGATGGTTTGAAAAGCGACAAAAGTGATTATCTCACAAATCTCTAGGTTAGAAGTCCAACACTACTCTCCTTGGGCTAAAAGGAAAGTGTTCCTCTCTGGAAACTGTACAGAAGACTCCTTTCCAGTTTCCAGAGGTCACGCACAGTCCCTGTGCCTTGTGGCTCCAGTCAAAACCAGCAGTGATGGTCAAGTTCTTTTCCCGTCTCTATCACTTCCCTCTTCCGGGATTGGAGGAGCCCTGGTGATGCAGTGGATTTGAGGTGGGCTGCAGCTGAGCCCCACCAGTGGCTCGGTGGGAAAAGATGAGGCTTTACGCTTCCATAAAGATTTGCACCTTGGAAATCTACAGGGGCAATTCGACCCTGTCTTACAGGGGAATTCTGAGTTAAAATCACTCCATAACCATGAGTGAAAATGAGCTGATTCCGGGAACCCAAGAGGAAAGCGAATTTGGGGAATTTGGGGAATAACGAGGGAAACAAATGTATAGATGTGCTTTACACAATTGATCTATGTATTCTGATGAATTGTATGAGCCCCAATAAATTGATTAAAAAAAAAAGATCCTTGTACTTAGACTGAGTGCACCTGTAAAATCCTGAACGATCTCCCTATTAAGGGTCTCTGACTACCAACTTTATTTCCTTCTATAAGCTTAATCCCCCTTTTCTGCACAGCATGACAGGTGCACAGGTTGTAGGGATTGTGACGTGGTCATCATTTGGGCCCAGTGACTCTTCTCCAGGGAATTCTTGGTGCCCACTGCCTCCTTTTCTCCCAAGCTCTTTGCGGGGACCAGACTGACGTGCATATGGAGCTTAATGGCTAACGCTTTTCTCCTCTCTGCACCTTTCCAGATTTGTTCCTTCCTTCCTGTGAAGCCCTTGTCTTTTCCCTCCAAGTTTTCTCATCTTCCCAGATCCAGCTTACGTTTTACCATCCAAGTGGAGGTTTTCTTATTTCAGAATATTCATTTTGTTTTTCCTTCCACTTTTATGACCTTTTAAAAAATAGTAAGACATTTAACCATAAAATTGCTAGTATTCAATCTTCTTTTAATTGCTTAGAGAATTTTGTGATGACTTCACCTAACACTTAATCATCCATTGTTTATTTACTTGTTCCCAATTTAATAGTTCCCAAGTGATTTATTTGTATTATTTTTGGTCTTTCCATTTGGGTTGGAAACCCTTTGAAGGCAGGATCGCATCTCATAATTTGCCAAGATCATCCCCTTCCACCAGTTTCCTGTTCAAAAGATAGCTACCCATTCCATGATTGATGGCTGGAGCTGGGCACTGTTGGGCCTTTGGTGACAATACAGTTCTAAGCCACGGGTTCATAATCTGGCCAATTTTAGGGGGGAAATTAACTTACTAGAGCTAGACTGGATTTATAGAATCAAATTGACAATCAAGCCTCAGGAAGGAAAGGGATAGATACATTCAGAAATGTTTCTAGCATTGGCCTCTGCCTTGAGGTGAGTTGTCACCAGGAAATTTGGTTCTTGTTACAAAATCTTGGAAGAGAGAGTGTCCTGGGTTAGACCATGTCCCTAATACTCAACGTTTTAGCTAGCATGCAAGTTTTTATTGACATCCCAGGAGGATTACATGGAATTTGGGGAGAGTTGTTCCCTCCAGGCCAGTAAGGTGGCTTATACCAAATAGTAGGTAGATTTTGGGTATGCCCAGTGACCAATGGACATTACAAAGGCAGAGGACAATAAAATCTAGAGTGAAAACTGAATGGTAATTGGCATTGTCAATAAAAAGCCAATAAGGATATTAAGGAAAAGGAAAAGTCAAAACAGGGTACGGATAGCTATATGGTGAATCATATTCTACATTAAAATCTTCATCTCTGTTCTCCAAATAAGCAACTTCCAAACTTGAGTGGTCCTTATAGAGTTGGAATTCCAACAGCTAACATTTATTAAGCAAATATTGTAGGCCAGGATGCCAGGAGCGGAACTAAAAAGGTACATCCATCACACCACACTGCCCTCTACGTTCAGTATAGTTATTATTCTGATTTTACAGTGAAGACAACGAAGCACAGAGACGTGATGCAAGTTGGCCCCTGTTTCATATCTAAGAACAGCAGAGGAGAAGCGACAATGATGGAGGCAACAGAGGTGCCAAGGGAGAGGTGTCCCAAAGGCATTCAGACTCTCCTGACACTTCAGAAGCCCAGGGAGGGGGAAGGTGGATTTTTGCTTAGCCATTCATTTATTTAGATACTGTGTCAGCCCTGAGCCACCCTCCAAGAATGGGCAGGACAGATTGCCTTTCATTGAGTCGGGAAGACTGACCCTTGGCCAACTGGTTCCAGAGCAATGGGAGGAGCTCTACACTAGCACTTCCCCCATGGTCCAGGGGATGAGGAGATGGGAATGACTGGGGGAGCTTCTCTGAGAGGAAGGAAGTTTTGAAAAATAGCTCAACAATGATCATTTTTCAAGAAGGTAATCCTATAAATTTCCAAATGTAGTGTATTTTTAATTTCCCCCCATAAAATTGGCCAAATTATAAACCTGTTGCTTTGAACCTTGAGGTGAATGAGAACCCAGAATATTGAGTGCTACAGGAAATTCAGTCGGGCATATCATATACCAGTGGCACGTGGATTGTAAGAAAAGGTTGTATCGACAGTTGGTTAATTCAAACTCATGTCAATTCTGACTCATAGCAACAGCAGGGGACCAAAGGGAATGTCCTATAGGATTTCCAAGGGTATAATATTCATGGCAACAGACTGCCATGTCTTTCTCTTTCAGAGTAGTTGATGGGTTTGAACAACTGACATTTCAGTTAGCATCCAAACATTTAAACACTCTACTACCAGAGTTCCTTGGCAGTGGCTATAGCTTCCAAATTTTATCTATTACATTGGATTTTCTGTTGAGAATACTTTCACCATGGGCCACACAGAGCTAACCTAGTCTCATTCTCTTGTCGTTAGTGCAGCTCTTTTGGCCAGATATGAATAGACTATGGGTAAGTCTTGAAACTCTTAACACAAAAGCTAATGTGAGAGATAGAAGTTCTACCTTTCAAGAAACAAATGAGGAACAAATTTCTGATTGTTATTTGTCCGTTTGCCTTGCTCAAATCCCTTGTGATGGTCCCAATGACAGAACACAGGAAGCTAAGAAGAAACTCGAGACAGAGACGTGTGGCAGCAATGGCAAGTCACCTAACCCAGGATTTCTTAATGAATATTGGTCCAGGAGGATGCTCTGGAGCGGTGTTCCTTATTCAGACAGCTTTGGAAAAGACGATGTAGAAAACGCACGTTACATATTAGCATATCTTGGGTAATATGCAATGAGCAGTGATATTATTTTTAAAGCAAGCATTTTCCCCACTTACTTTATCATGACTCCCGTGTTGGAAGTTACATTCAAATTAATGTCTAGCAGAATACCCTCAGAACACGATTTGACTAGGTGATCGCTCGCCAGTCAAAACAAAACCAGAAACAAACAGAAAACTGAAGCTATTCAAATCGTTAGGAATTGGTTTCCCGAAAGAGATCAAGTAGGAATAATCGTAAGCATTTCTACCCAAAGAAAACTCACTTCTGAGCCCACGCTTTAAGGATCCGAATGAATAATAGTTCTTTGCCTTGTAGAAAGACATATTCTTAAGCCCATTTTGGGAAGAAAATCTTAAACAGATAATTCTGTTTGATTCAGTTTCTAGTTACTCATAAATTTCCATTTTTTCTTCTGTTGTGCTTCATCCTAAATATATTCCATTGTATGTTTTCATAATTAATATGCAAATGGATGTATAGTTTATAATTAATTTCAACTGGGCACAGTGAAAAACTTGAAAACCTCAGCATGGCGGCGTCTTTTTTGGGAGAAGTTCAATGAAATCCCCAAATGTCTTTGTTTTTGCCATCCATAATTTGCAGATTATTAATACAATAAATCCTTAGTGTCTGTGAGAGTTGGCATCACACCCATGAACTCCTGTGCAGAAAAGCCCACAAACTAAAAATCCAAATGGAAAGAAAAAACCATGTGGTTTCTGTGTATGCTCATTACCTGCTTCTGAAACCATAATATCTCGGCCTTTTATAGATCTTATAACAGGCTCGGCAGGAAGCAGCTGCAGTCATTAGCCATAGGACAGACTAAACACACCATCTGTGTGGAAGGAGGTCTGGATCAGCTTGGTGTTTGGGACCCTCGATCTCAGGTACAGGCAAGAGCATCACCCACAGAGGCTTTTACAGATACAAAACGCAATAGAGAATAGGATTTTGTAACTTAAAGGGGGTTGAGAAATCACACAGTCCAATTTGATTCTAAAGTCTTCTTTGTTGTGAGTTTTAGATTAGTTAAGGGCTTTGCCGATGATCAATTTATAACAGAGCAAGGATTCAAACCCATGTCTACATTCATTCCACCCTCTCCCGTGGCTCTTTCAGGGACCCTGGGAGAGGAAGGGATTTCCTTGGTGATGCAAATGGTTAGTGCATTCAGTTGCTGACTGGATGCTGGGGCTTGGAGCCCATCAAGAGGTGCTTGGGAAGAAAGGACCAGAGACCTATTTTCGGTCAAATCCACCACTGGAAGCCAATTGCGCATGGCTCTCCTCTGACACGCGTGGTATTGAGATGAGTCACAGTCCACTCCACAGCACCGGTGGTTTTTCTGTTTTATTTTGTTTTGAGAGAAACAGCAGTAACATTGGGCAGCACCACCTCTTCAGGTCTGAAAACGGAATGATAACCCTGGTGATTTCTAATCCAGAATTCCTTCCATTATATACGCTTCTGAGAAAAACACTAAAAGGGAGGTCATGCATCGAAGAGTCCTCATTTTGAAGCCATGAAACTCCATCAAAGTCTAGCTGGACGAGTTAGTGTTAAAACATGGATGGCACCAAACTCTTGGCAGGGGGGCGGGCGTGTGTGTGTCAGAGCTGCTTCAGGAGGCTGGGCTCACCTTTCTGAGGGCTCCTCTGTGCCAACCCAGAACCAATCTCCCGCGTCGCTGGAGGGAATGATGGCGCCCTGCATTTCAGAGAAGATTTAAAACCCAGATCCTAACTGCTCATCATCATTAAAAATCTCCAGGCAGTTTTCATAAGAGCAAGGGGGTGGTTGGTTGCCTGAGGTTTTGGCTGACAGTCAACCCAACTAATTACATTCTGTCTACTGTGTCCTCCCGCAGTTTCAATTGGATGTGTTATTTTCTTCTCCTTTTTTTCCCTGACTTCCTGTCCTAATCTGAATGTGGGGTTGCGATGTGTTCTTAAGCAGATGCTGCTGTTCTCCCAGTAGGAGTGACTTTTCAGATATTCTTTTTACTTAGATAAAGTTTTTGAGATTTTTAAATAAAAGAGTTCTTTGCCTACTAAGCCTCAATTCCTAGCACCCAAGGAAATGTAAACGCTGTGTTAGCATGTAGTCCACTATTCATGTTGTTACTTTCCTTTACCAAGCATTGACATGTGAGGGCATGTCTAACCCCAAGGTGATGATGTCCTACTTCTAGACTACCAGTCGGCGTCACAGCAGTGCCCCTTAGCATTTCCCTGCCTCCTCTCCTTACTGATGACATATTCTCCTCTTGATCTTCTTACTGGAGAATTTAATTGGCAAGTCCCACGTTGTAAGGCATAGTTGCAATGAGAAAACCTTAAGTTATTATTATCCTTTCTTCTTACGATTACTATGGTCTTGTGTGTTGTTGAGTCAATTACAACTCATAGAAACTCTATACAGGAAATCACAGGGCTTCTGTGCACATAACCTATGACTTACCAGCTATTTGAGTTACCATGTCTGTCTATCTTATTGTTCCTAACATATAGGCATGTGTTAAAACATATCTGTAAGTTTAAGTACAATGCTTCCAAAGACAAAGGCAGCCGAAAATCAGATTTATGAAGATATGGATAATAAAAGGCATTAAAAAGGAAAATGGAGAGCAAAGAAAGAGAGATTCAATTTAGGTGAGAGGTGATCTATGATGGATCCTTCACAACAGAACCCCTCTGTCCACTGTGGCAGAGTAGACCTGCCCCACAAGATTCCCTTAGCCGTCATCTCTTTGGGAGCCGACAGCTAGGTTTTTCTTCTGTGTTTCTGGCGGGTTCAAACCACTGATCTTTCAGTAGCAGCTGAACACTTAAAACAAGAGCTTAATAGGACTCTTTTATTATTACCATAAGCCATATAAGTAGAACGGAGGGATCAATCGTAAAAGCGTTCTCTTTTCTATTGGCTGTAGCCATCAATTAGTCAGGATCCGGTCTACAGGAGGAAGACAGGCATCAAGGGGCACGGCTTGGATTCTTGAACTGCCACCCACTGGGCTTTCATCTCTGAGACCGCCCTCAGTGTTTGCCTCGGAGGAACATCGTCTCCGTGTTCTTCTCACCGGGGTGAGCAGATCTGAGGAGTGCTCACCAAGGACTCTTCTCTCCGCTGTGTCCATCTCTCCTCGCTTCCTGCCGTAGGGTCAATTTGCACTCCAGGCAAGCCGCCAGGGCCGGGCAGTACTGCCCCTGTGGGTTTGAGACCGTACCTCCGCAAGGGAGTAGAAAACCTCATTTTTCTCACACGGACGGGCTGGTGGTTCGAAACTGGTGACCTCACCGTTAGCAGCCAAACTGATTTCATATGCCTTCCTCTGTGTTTGAAAGAGAACATATCGACACGCTGGTGTTATAAACATTTTACAAAAGACCTTGAAGCATGGATTTCATTGTTAACTCAAAATTTTCAGTTAATGAAAAGGGGAAAATGAACAAAATAAAATTTCTAACAATTTGAAAAGCTATTGGTATGCCAAACATAGAGCCAACTCCTTCACTGGTGGGAACTTCTCAGATCTTTGCCGTGACTGTGAGTCAGGATTCACTTCACGGCAATGGTTTTGGTTTGATTAATGATTTCTTTTTAGTATTCTTATTTCCAGTTTAGAAATGAAGAAATAGAGAAAGAGAGAAATTTTTTCAGAGTAAAACGGGACAGAGCCAGGATCCACAATGAAACATCCCAACATTAAACGCTACCATTTACACCGTGGTGAATGCAGTTCATCCACCTCATCTCTACTCAAGCATCCAGTCATTCCTTTGTTGTTCTTAAACCAAAGCAGCCGCTGCCCTTGAGTCGGCACTGACTCTCGGTGACCCCCTGGGAGTTTTTGAGACTGTAACTGTTTCCAAGAATAGAAAGCCCAAACTTTCTCCCAAGCAGCTGCTGGGGGTTTCCAATGGGCAATCATGCCAATCACAACTCAACTCGTAACCACTACACCACTCGGTGCCATCAAATCAGCTCCCACTCACAGCTACCCAATGTGCAACAGAACAACCACTTCCGGGTACTGTACCATGTTCACCACTGTCCTTGTGTGTGTACCCATTGCTGCAGCCACTGTGCCAGTCCATCTTGTCTACAGCCTCCCTCTCTTTCGCGTCCCTTCTACTTTATTATCGACGCCCCCCCCCCCTGCATTACTATAGGGTTCAAAAATATAGACTTTTATCTCCTTTACATTCAAGTAAGGAATCAAAATAAAAGCAAACTAGAGTTGAACTGCAGCGTTATACAGGAAAAACCAAAGCAGAGATGTTCAAAGGCATTTGAAAACTGCAGAAGACCTCCTAACTGGTTGTCTTTGGTCCTGATTGGACCCGATCGTTTCATCACTGCCTTGTTCCTCCACGTGGTCTAGGTCAAGATTTGTATCTCCTTTGCCTTAGTGTTCTCCCATGTCCTCTGTTTCCTGGGAGAGCTGCTGGAAGAGACTATATTACATAAAAAGTAACCATCTTAAGGGAAAAAATGGGACAGTGGTGGGGGGAGAATTGGTCCCCATGGAAGCATTTCAGATGTATCCTTGAGTCAAGGTCACCAGCGCCTCCTTGGATTTAAACCAGGAGGAAGGGTGCTCTAAGGCAGAACTCTGTTTGATTGCCATTGAGGGTGAGGGGGTGTCTCTGTGGGGGGCAATGGATGTATCAGGTGCCTTGACTTCATTTTTAGAACAAATAGCTGAATCCTATTGCACCTGCCCCAAGCCCATTAAGCAGACCTCTGATGATGGCCTGATTTGGCCTGGCAATGCACACTGGGTCATAAGACACAGTTATGCCAATATAAGTGGGCCGGATAATTATGTCACTCATTACAGAGAAAATAGTGGCATTCTGAATGGTGGGCCTGTCACAGAAACACCCCCCCACCCCCACACCCAAACCACACCCAACTCCCCTCCATGCAACTGCAAAGCTTGGTTCCAGACCCCAACGCTGAGAACCTTTCATGGCCCCACTGCAAGGCCATGATGTAAACAACCTCTCAAGCCATGACGCTCAACCTCCCTAATGTCACAACCCTTTCCTACAGCTCCTCATGTGGTGGTGACCCCCCCAACCATAAAATTATTTTTGTTGCTACTTCATCACTGTCAATTTGCTACTATTATGAATTGGGTGACCCCTGGGAAAGGGTCATTCGACCCCCAAAGGGAACGCCACCCACTCTAAAGTCTCTTTAGAGGCATCACAAAAGTCCTTGTGCTTTCTCCTTGTGAATCTTGAGCCTGTGTGCCTTTCCCTTTAAGCTCCCTTCTCTGTGCGAGGAAGTTTGTGCCACTCAAGTGGACCGTCATGACAGGGGGCTTTCTCAGTCCCAGCCTTACATCATCAGTGCCAGACGCCAGAGTGGTCAGCAGGGGATGGACGGAGCTATAACGCACTGCTGTGCCCATGGTCGCACAACGGTGTTCACAGGCACCTGTATGCCTCCATTCGCAAGATGAAAACAGAAGCCTAAAATGTGAAATTGCCAAACAACATCAAGTGCAGAATTTGCCTCGATCAGAATGTGATAAATGTCAGGATAATAAGCCTCTCAAGGGAACAAACTGTCTCCCGACCATCGCTGCCAGGGCTATTATGAGCAGACACTGCCAGGCCGGGTGGGAGGCACAGAGCACAATCCCCCAAGCCTCCTCTTTGGCTGAACATCTCTGGTGATTTAAATGCAGACATCGTGACACCCCTGACAAAGGAAACGCTAGAAAGATGCTCTCGGTGCAACGCAGATATTTTCAGTTCATTGTGAAGAAGGAAATGAATAGCTGGCAATTAAAACCAAACTTTATATATCCCAGCTATTGTGTGGAGTATGTACCAAACTGTGATCAGAGAAAAGACAAAACATGCGCATGCACGCGTGCACACACACACTCGAACCACCCCAGCTCATATTGTGTTCTCAATTGAAAGGAAGGATGTGTTTTGAAGGAATTGACATTTTAAAAGTTAGCAGCAATAATGAGTCTCTATGTCACTTCTATTTAAGTCAATCCTGGTACAAACCAGAAATTAAAATGTTAACCAACTTGCCTGATTGTCTGCTTCGCCTTCAAGCGGGGAGTATTTCAGCAGAGTCTGTATCCCGCACTGAGCTAGTGGGTGAGTGGGTGGGACACAAGCATGATTCTTCCCCAAAGATGCCTCATCTAGGTACGCTGGATAAGATTTACAAGAGGAAACAGCTAGAAAACCAACCTCTACATGCAGTATTTGGCTATTTCAGTGATTCTACAAATCAGATATTGGCGTAATGATTGGACTGATTTTTTCCCTCCTGGTGGGATATTTGATCCCCAGTTAGCTATGTCTGGAGACATTTTGGGCTGGTAGAACTCTGGGGTGCAATTGGAGACCAAAAAGCCAAAGTCATTTCCATTGAGTCTTTTCTACTCATAGGGATGCTATAGGACAGAGTAGAACTTCCCCTGTGAGTTTTAGAGACTCTCTTCATGGGAGTAGAAGCCTCCATCTTTCTCCCACCGAGTGGCTGATGGTTTCCAACTATTGACCTTGCACTTAACAGCCAGCGCATAGCCACTCCACCACCAGGGCTCCCATGGGGTGTCATTGGGATGCTGGTAAATACTCTATAATAGACAGGCCATCAATACTCCCTAGCAAATAATGACCTGGCCCCAATTACCAATAGCGAGGGGACACAAGCACAGTAAAGAAAAGCAGCCCAGAGCCTGAGAGTACTAGACTTAAGCCAATAGCATTCCCAAGGAGGGAGACTTGGATGGCACTTGAAGAAGCCCTAGAGGTACAGTGGGCATCTAACCACAAAGTCACCATGTTGAACCCACTAGCCACAGACAGAGAGAGATGAGGCTGTTGCCTCTGATAAGGATAAATCCTAATTCTAGGAATCCCAAAGGAGCAAGTCTACTTTGTCCTATAGTTTCACTAAAAGTTATAGTTGGCCTGATGGCAGGGAGGCTTTTTTGAAGGACTGAATCTGCCAGAGAGCCTGTGTGGGCCAGGATCACCCCTTGTTCACTATCTGTGTTCTCAGCTTTCTCGGCTCTGCCGAATTAAAAGTGCATAGAGGTTCAGTTAGTGTTTATTTAAATAAGCACTTATTAGGTATCAGGTCCTTACACTTTGCAGCTATGACATCACTGAGTTCTTGGGGCAGGTTTGTGAAGTATGTCCAAGTATCCTCCCCATTTTAAAGATGAGAAAATGGCTTGGGTGCTATGTCATTATTTCCTGCTAGATCACACAATGTTTATATGGCCAAGCTAGACTCTGTGCTCAGGTGTAGTTTTGCTTTGGAATATGTGCTATTAACCCCTATAGTAGGCTAAGATAAATTATATAGTGGTCCTGGGCTAAGTGGTGAATAATTCACGACAAGATCAGCAGTTCAAACCCACCAGCTCATCTGTGGGACTAAGGTGAGGCTTTGTGAGCCTGTGAAGATTTACAACCTGTTGAGGATGGAGGATCGTTATGCATTAACAAGCCCATCGATGATCATTATGCATTAAAATGAACTACATGGCAGTGAGGTCTGGTTCATATCAGCACAGGTTTATTCCAAACAAGATATATTTCAGCATGTCTCTGAGAGAAGTGAATGGCTGTAGACAAGTTCTCAGGAAAATACTTGTCTTAATGTCATTGCTGTTGTTAGGTGCTATCAAGCCGGGTCCAATCCAAAGCTACCGTATGCACAACAGAACGATGCACCAGCCAGGCCTGTGCCATCCTCGCGATTGTTGCTCGGTTTGAGCCCGTTGATGTAACCAGATTAATCCATCCTTTGAGGGACTTCCCCTTTTTGGCAGCCCCTCTACCTAACCAACTATGATGTCCTTCTCCAGAGACAGTTTTCTTCTGATAACCTGTCTAAGGGATAGAAGATGACATTTCTCCATCCTTGCCTCTAAGGAGCACTCTGGCTGTACTTCTCCCAGGACAGATCAGTTTGTCCTTTCACTGGTCCATGGTACTTTTGCAATTCTTCGCCAGCACCACAACTCAAATACATCGATTCTTCTTCAGTTTTCCTTATTCAGTGTCCAACTTTCATAGGCATATGACGTAATTGAAAATAACATAGGTTGGGCCAGGATCACTTTAGTTCTCAAAGTACCTTCCTTGCTTTTCAATGCTCTAAAGAGTATTGAACCCTCATTAGAGTTCCTTAAAAACAACAACAGCCCAAACAAAACAGGGAATGCCAAGGGAATCTATGAGGCCAGTTAAATTCAAGGCAGCGAGGTCTGCTCATGGGACTGCAAGGGAATAATCTTGATAGATATTCTTGAAGGACATGTGGTATTTATTCACAGAGGCCTGTTGAATTGAAACTGCATTCATGCAAAAGGGGCCAGGAAGCTTTTCCATCACAATGTACCTGCTCCAGGATAGTAAGGCCTATCCTATATGGATTTCATTGGGAAACCTTTCCTCATTGACCCTATAGCTCTGAGCTTGCTCTATAAGGGTTCTTTATGTTCCCCAAACATAAAGGTGATTAAAAAACATGATTCGAGTCCCTCACTGATTCTACAACTGCTGTTGAGACGTGGTGTCAATCAGGTATCAGGCATCATCAGAACAAAAAGTCTTACCATAGTGAATGAGCGGAGGAGTGCGGAATGGAGACCCAAAGCCCATTTGTAGGCCACTGGAGATCCCCTTACAGAGGGGTCTTGGGGAGGAGACGAGCCAGTCAGGGTGCAATGTAGCAGCGATGAAAAATACAACTTTCCTCTAGTCCCTAAATGCTTCCTCCCACCCCCCCACCCCCCTCACTATCATGATCCGAATTCTACCTTGTAAGTCTGACTAGACCAGAGGATGTACACTGGTACAGATAGAACTGGAAACACAGGGAATCCAGGGCAGATGATCCCTTCAGGACCAGTGGTGTGAGTGACGATACTGGGAGCGTAGAGGGAGGGTGGGTTGGAAAGGGGGAATCGATGACAAGGATCTACATGTGATCTCCTCTCTGGGGGATTGACAACAGAAAAGTGGGTGAAGGGAGACGTTGGACAGGGCAAGATATGATTCATGAGGGAGTGGGGAGCATAGAGGGAGGGAAAAAATGAGGAGCTGATGCCAGGGGCTTAGGTGGAGAGCAAATGTTTTGAGAATGATGAAGGCAACGAATGTACATATGTGCTTTACACAACTGATGTATGTATGGACTGTGATAAGAGTTGTATGAGCCCCTAATAAAACAATAAAAAAGAAAATACACACACACACACACACAAAATGGAGCCACTGCTTTCATAGGGGTACTGATCTAGATGGAGGATTTGTTGAGAATAGTTCCACACATGGATATTTTTGTCTGATACAGGCTTCTATGGTTTAGGGAGCAATAATTTATTTCACGTGTTCTCATATTACTCTTCTCTCTCAGGTGTCTTCTATCAGGCAGTTGAGATCAGACTTCCTTCAGATTCTTTTCATAGGAGGGGCTGGGCTTCCAGAAACTCACACTCTGAGATGCCATTCGATCAGGTGCATGGGAACCCCCATGAGATTAGATCTGTACCATTCTTCTCTTTTGGCCTGACAGCATTTTTCCTAGCAATTCCCTGTAGTCCTAAGAGCAAACCTGGGCACAGGGGAACTGGACTATCATGTGTAGACTCAGAGAGATTGAAATGCAATTGATAGAGTCAGTTTTAGACTGTTCAAATGAGATGCTTTTAAATAATTGAAGTATGCGCATGTGGACTGGGATCTATATTTGATTCTTCATTAAAAATAAAATATAGAATGTGATCCTTTTTAAGAGTAAAATAAATCCAAAAGACTCTATATCAGTACAGATAAGAGCTGGGAACACAGGGAATCCAGGACAGATAAACTCCTCAGGACCAAATGATGAGAATAGTGATACCAGAAGGGTAAGGGAAAGGTGTGGGGAGAGAGGGAAAACAGATCACAATGATCTACATATAACCCCCTCCCTGGAGAGTGGACAACAGAAAAGTGGGTGAAGGAAGACATCGGTCAGAGTAAGATATGAAAAAAGAATAATAATTTATAAATGATTAAGGGTTTGTGAGGAAGGGAGGGAGGGTGGGGAAGGAAGGGGCAAAAATGAGGAACTGATACCAAGGGCTCAAGCAGAAAGAAAATGTTTTGAAAATGATGATGGCAACAAATGTACAAATGTGCTTGACACAATGGGCGGATGTATGGATTGTGATAAGAGTTGTATGAGTCCCCAATAAAATGATTTAAAAAAAAATCTATATCAGTCAGTTAACAGCAAGAATAAAATTTTAACCCTGGAATATGCTACTAAGTGAATTAAAAAAAAATCTCAGAGGAAAACTCACCAATTTTACATCATCTAGAGGCAGAGGCAAAGGGCAGGCTCAAGTCAGTCCCTGCAGAACTGGTGAGTGGGGAAGCCCATCCCCATGGGGCTCAGCAACCTCTTCCAGAACTCCTCCCCTCCCTGGAGATGCTACGTCTACCCAGCATCAAGCCCTCACACCAGACTGCTTCAACTGTAAGAGTAGCATCAATGCCCTTTCTCCGTATCGCAAAGAAACCGGCTTCACTCGCTCTTACTCTGTTGTAAGATTTAATTGAATGGATATTCCTGGTCCTGGATTGTGTCCGCGTTTGAACGTTGTCTCTCAGTGTAGCATGAGGAAGCTCCTCCCTACTGGTGGAAAGGGGTGACACCTGTAGCTGCTAACTGAAAGGTTGATGTTTCAAGCTCTGCCAGGGATACCTTGGGAGAAAGTCTTGGTGCTCTCGCTCCAAAAGGGCAGCAGTTGAAAATCCTGCTGGGCAGAATTCTATTCTGACCCACACAGAGTTACCATGAGTGTGACTAGTTATTGAAAGAGCTCCTGTGAAAGAGCACACAACTTCCTGTGGGTATAGTCCTGTGTCAGGTTTATCAGATAAATGCAGTGAAAACACCTGAAGAGCTATTTTCTCTCAGCACCAAACAATAACTGGTACTGAGGACATCAGAGGAAATAGCTCCTGGCTATCAAGTCAGTGCTGACTCACAGATGGTTTCCAAGACTGTGAATCTTTGAGAAAGCAGGGTGGCGCATCTTTCTCCCATCAGGAAATACATTGTTATTGTTGTTGCTGTTGTTGTTGTTGTTAGGTACCATTGAGTTGGTGAGCCTGTGGACAACAGCCTTCAACACTGCCTGGTCCTGGGCTAGCCTCTCAGTTGTTCTATTGGAGTCCACTGCAGTAGCCAGTGTGTGAATCCATCTAGTTGAGAGCTTTCCTCTTCTTCGTGGACCATCTGCTTTACCAGACATGATGTCCCTTCCCAGGGACTGGTCTCTCCTAATAACATGTCCAATCTATATGAGGGGAGCACTCACCATCCTTGCCTCTATGGACACTTCTGACTTTCTTCCCTCTAAGATACGTTTGTGAGTAATATATTACATGATATCACACACACACACACACACACACACACGAGGGAGTACCCCCAAAAAAACCCAGAAAAAGGTTCTGCTAGGCAGAGATTTAGTAGTACACATTTTCCCTGCTGGGAGAGCATCCAGCAACTCCCTCTGAGTTAGTGTATCCAGTGGTGTCACCTGGAAGGGTTCTCTCTGGTCACAGTGAATATTTTTGTAACAGCAGTTTCATTTGAACCTCATTTTTGTGTGATGGCCGACTTAAAAAAAACTGTGTGCGGCTGTGGAATTTTGTTTCTTGCTTGAGAAAAAAGCCACAGAAACTATCGTGATGTTGAACACAGCTTATAAGGACAGCGCTATGGGAAAAAGTCAAGTGTACGAGTTATTTCCTCATGTCATAACAGGTGAAATGTCGATTGATGAACAACCTTGTTCTGGATGTCTGTCAACTTCCCTAACGGATGAAAATGCTAACAGAATCCATGCACTTGTGCTTGAAGACTGACGATGGACCATTGCAGAGATGGGAAAGTGATCTGGACTATCTTGGAGCTCGGGTTAGTAAATTTCCGTGGAAGATTTGGGAATGAGAACAGTCACTGGGAAATCTGTGCCTCGGGTTCTGAGTGACCAGGAAAGAGAGCATCCAGTAGAGGCTGTGATTTGAAAGAACAGCTCCAAAGAGACCCAGACTTTTCCCCAAGGTCATTACTAGTGAGAAGACACGGTGCTCTTCTTACAGCCATGAAAGCAAACATCAATCAAGCCAGTGGAAGACCCCATTGTCACCTGCAGAATAAGAAGCTCATCAAGTGAACTCAACGATCAAGACGATGCTCATGTGCTTTCTTGATGTGAGAGAGATAGTGCATTTGGAGTTTGTTCCACCAGGTCAGACTGTTAATCAAGCTTTCTATTTAGAGGTTCCGAAAAGATTGTGTGACAGTGTGTGACTAAAAAGGCTATATTTATGGCAGACAGGGACTGGTTTTACCACCATGACAATGCACCTGCTCATGCAGCCATCTCAGTGTGCCAGGTTTTGGCAACCCCCCCCCAAAAAAAAAATAAAACCCAGCATGCCTCTCTTGCCCAATGCACCTTACTCACCTGATCTTTCTCCATGCAATTTCTCTTTGTTTCCCTGAATGAAGAGAGACATGAAGGACAGGAATTTGATGAACCCCATCAAAGAAGAGGGAAAGAAAAAAACAAGGGAAGTGCTGTCAGCCATCCAAACAGATGAGTCTGAAAAATGTTTCCAAGAATGGAATTGCAGATTTGACAAATGTATTAAGTGCAATAGAGGATTTGACATTGATGTTTGTTTTATAAAAACATTGAAATACATAGCTTCCGGGGGAGGGGGGGGGGGCGTGTTTGGGGTTTGGGGTTTTTTTGGCACCCCTTTGTATTTAATACTAAAACCCCTACCATTGAGTTGATCTTGATTCATTTACAGAGGTTTTATATAGAGTTTCCAAGGCTGTGAATCTTTATAGCAGCTCCTTATATAATGTTATGTGCAAAAAACCAAACTCACAGCCATCGAATCAATGATATCTCATTATGGGGATCCAAGATGGTCACTGTTTACAGGAGTAGAAAGTCCAGTCTTTCTCCTGAGATTCTGCTTGTAGTTTTGAACTGCCGACCATTCGGATTACAATCCAATGGTCTGCACCACCAGGACTCCCATATATATAATATTAATAATACTGTGGAGGTACAGTAATATAGCTTCTGTTATTATCTCCCCATTTCCTCTGTGGTAGGCTGGGTGGACAAGAGAAACAAATCCAGTGACACTCATACATGTGTACGAAAGAGCTTTATATCAAGAAGTAATTGCACTTAGAGAAAACATCCAGCCCAGTCCAACTCAAGTCCATAAGTCTGATACTAGTCCATAAGTCCCTCTTTAGACTCATGCAGCCACATGCAATGATGCAGAATGCAGGAAGATCACAGTCCGGTGGTGCATAAAAGAATGAAGAAAATTGTCTAACATTGATTGTGGTGATGATTGAACAGTTCTTTATTTAAAAATCGCTTTATTAGGGGAGAACAGTTCTTTCTAATATATTTAAACCATTGGATTGTATCATACATGAAGTGTATGTCAATGAAATAATTTTTAAATTTGAAAAAAAAGTAATATAGCTTCTGTAATCAAGAAAATAATGTTAGTCACTAAAACAAGTCATCTCTTCCAGGTACTACCACACAGATAAGGCATAGACAGAGAGGTAAGAGGAACAGCATGAATAAGATCTATGAAGCAGGACAGCAGGGGGCATGTTCCAAGAACATTGGGTAATGTAGGGTGGTGGGGCATAAGTACTACATGGGGATAGTAGGAGATCAAGTTTGAGAGGGACCAAAAGTACCCTTGCTTACTAGTGGGTCTGAGAAAGGACGCGCCTAAAATACTGCCATGAACACATACCAGACACATTGTTTCAAGGGAAGTAGAAGGCCATTTTACCAGAAAAAAACATCTCATATCTCTTACGGAATAGTCAAACTAATGGAAGGAAGAGAGGAGGAAAAGAAATAAAACCACCTATGATGCAGGCTGGACCTGGTCTGGTTTCCAAACACTTCTGTAATTCTGATTTATATTGTTTTGCTTGTTTTTTGTGTGTTCATGTTAGGCTGTATCTCAGAGGAGTTATGTCAATGGAGGTCACCCTCTTGAAGCTGTGTTATATGCTGTTCCATTTTTTGGCATATGAAGCCCAGAACTGATGAACCTATAGGGACAGCAAGTAGATTCAGGGGTTTGGGGGTGGGGGGAGTGGTGCAGTTTTAGTGGTGTGGTAAAAGGGAGCCAATTTCAAGGAGTCTTTGTAGAAAAAGAATGTTTGGAAACTGGTTCTGGTAACAATTGTACAATTCTACTTGACGTGATTAAAATATGGAATGATATGTGTATTAAATCCCAACTAATAAAAAAAGAAATAAAATTAGAGAATGGAAGAAAGGGGGGTGAGAAGAGAGAGGAATTCCTAGCTACTTAAATGCATAAAGAACTGAAAACTAGAATTGTTGAGAGGCATGACTGCTAGAGGTGTTGAGTTTAATAACCTTATGGTTTTAAACTCTCAAGCTGAGGAATTGCCATAAAACTCAGACACTATTAGTAGTATTTCTGGGGCACCAAGCTGAAAAAAAAAAACCCTCCCCAGAGAGACACACATCTAGTCAAGCCACAGAAAAAGCCTCGTGGAAGAAAAGCCACAAATTCAGAGTTCCGAAAAGGAAGAACCCATCCTCCTTGAGGATGCGTCAAAAGTCACAAGACACAGCGAGATCAGAACCCCCAGAACATCCACTCACAACAAAAGGATGTCATTGAATCAGTAAATTAATATATGCAAGATAATTGAAGACAAAAAAAAAGAAAGAAAGAAAGAAAAGAAGATACAAAGGGATATAAAGAAGATACTTTGAGGGACTTTTTTAGTAAAGAGACAATGAAGTTCTTGAAAGTTGTAACCACTGAGATGAAGTATCAATTAGCACATTAGCTATTGCTAAAGAAATAATTAGTGAACTAGGTGATAGAACAGGGAGAATTCACGTAACAGAGAGATCAGCTGCATTGTCCATTGACTTTGAGGTCACTGAAGTCCCCTCCCATAGTCACGTGGACAGGAGGAAGACAGTCGTGTGACTGCAAACGTGAGGATCTCAAGACCCACACCCTACACCTCACTGCTCTCAAGTTGCCTCCTGTCTCAAACGAGCCTTCTCTGCTTTTCTGGCCGTCTGTGAGGTGCGCGTGTGGGAACAAGAATACAGTGAGGAACTGCATTGTCCTCTAGAGAATCCAAAAGTACCGTTCTACCTCTTCTGGTGATCAGTTTTGCTTTTGAAAATGAGTAAAAACCAAACCTTCTCTTTTGTAGATTTACACATCCCCACATGATAGATGTAATTTTCTACCAATAAGGAAAAGTCAGACCATTTAATTCGTCACCCTGATGGACTAAATCAGCTAAAAGCTCTGTATTTGAAAAGGAAGAGGTTAGCCCATAACGAACTTCCAATTCAGGGATCGTGTGCCTTCTGGTAAGGAAGACCTTTGTAAAACAAGTGCACAACCACTTGTCATCTTAGCCCTCTGCACAGACAGGAGGTTTAATCACCTGTCACCCAGTACCAAAAATGCCCTGATTGTTTTCTCACTACGTTGCTTCTCAGATTTTCTCATTTATTTCTCGCCTTGGCTCTTAATGCTCATCTAACCAAACCACCCTGCTTGTTGGCAAGTTGCTCCTCACTCAGACTGACCCTACAGGATAGAGTGGAACTGCCATAGAGTGTCCAAAACTATCCTCTTTATGGAAGTAGCGAAGCAGAGTGCTTAATTACTGCACTACCAGGGCTCAGGGATGCCTGCCTAATTCCTACCTATTTGATTGCTGGCATATGGCACGTGCTTCTCGTCTTTCTTCTCAAGAGAACCATTCTTTTAGTTGACCAACCTTGTCCATGGGCCATGTAGGCTTCCTCTTTCAAATTCTTGAGGGCCTGTAAAGTGCTTACGGAACGTGTCATCTTTTATTGTTTTATTGGTTAAAAGTCATATGAAAGCAAGGGCTGTTTCTCTGTCCTATTGTTGTTAGGAACCTGTTAGTGAACAGGTTCCAACTCGTAGGCCCTACACACAGCAGAATGAATCAGCACCCGGGCCTGCACCCTCCCCCTCATTGTTCCTATACTTGAGCCCATTGTTGCAGCCACTGTGTCGATCCATCCTGGCAAGGGCTTTCCTCAGTTTTGCTGCCCCTTCACTTAACCGAGCATGACATCCTTTTTCAGGGACAGCTCTCGCCGGATAACGTGCCCAAAGTCTGTGAGGTAAAGTCTCGCCAGCCTGTCCTCTAAGGAGCACTCTGTTTGAACTTCTCCCCAGACACGTCTGTTCTTCTTTTGGCAGTCCATGTTACTTTCCATTTTCTTCACAAACACCATAGTTCACATGTATTTATTTTTCTGTGATCTTCCTTATTCACTGTGCAGCTTTCCCTTGCGTGTGAGGCGATTAAAAATAGCACGGCTTGGCTGCTCCCAAGTAGCATCCTGGCTTTACACCCCTGTAAAGAGATCTGGTGCAGCAGATGTAGCTGAGGCCAGGCGTCCTCTGATCTCTTGACTGCTGCTTCAATGAGCATTTGATTTGAATTAGTCCCATCTTTAAGCCTACTCTGGTGCATACAGCATGTATCACATGTAAATATCAATGGGATCTACACACGTGTAGATTTAAGCAAGATGGAGATGTCTGAGCCATACAAATATGTGCAGATCTGAGGGCAGAAAGCAAAAAATCAGCTGCACCCACTTTAGCAGCAGAGGGATTTGTGATAAGGGGATGGAACAGCAAGCACCTCGAACCTCAGTGCAGGGAGTACAGGCCGTCCCACAAGTCTGAACCAGGACCTGGAAAACTGTCAGGAGGGAAAGCGGCTTCTTTTCCGTGTCATTTTTTAATTCTCTGGGGCCACATGATCTACCATCTGTTCCATTCTTTGGCTTTTCTCAGCAGACGGTCTCTCTCTGCACCAAGTTTCATGGGCCAGGGAGCACCGTGACCTCTAGTCTCTTGCCTTTTAGTTCAAATTCTTAAGTGAGAGGATCTGAATGGCCTAGGTCATGGGTCAGATATCCAACCCTGGTCCCCTCCACGGAGCCCAAAGAGGAGTCAACTCCTGTGATGCAATTGGACAGGAGCGGCCAGCTCTTCAGCTCGGGCCAGGGGTGGGCAGAATGACCACTCCAAAGAAAGGAACACATTTACAGATTCTTTTCCTCTAACTAAAATGAAAATATACTGACTGTACGTGTGCCTGCAATGAATACATTAATTAATACGTTCATATTGTGAAGATGTGCTTGTCGATTGGCGATAAAGGAACTGGATACTATAAAGACTTGCTGATACAGCATGTGGGGAAGGAGACTGAGAAGACGTCCCCTCCCCATCCAGGCTGAAAGAGGAAAAGCAAGAGAAAGTTGTTGGAGGCTTTGTAAGGACAGAAAGATGAAAATAGATAGAATATAAAATTCAATAGAAAAGCTCCCTTTTGAACATGTTATTTAAGAAAGAAGGTTCTGTCATCTCCATGCAGGGTGGGCAGGATCTGGAAACAACTGTGGGCAGGAAGCCCACTTGCGGCGTGAATTTTATAATCTTCTGTTGGTAATGTAGAACCAGACCACGGAGGTTTAAAGAGAGTGGGCTAAGAGTCCCTCACCCCGCAGACAGCCTTGTGTTGTAGATATTTAAAGCCGCAAGATCAGAAGCAGTTCCTGTACTGAGTACTATTTACCGATTTGAGCAGCTCCACTATACAGGCATCATGCACATAAATTTAACTAGTATTATTGTGTTGCCCTTTTCCAAGAAAGGGTAAAGTAGATTTGTAGGAGCACAAAACACATGTGAATCCCACCTCCTTAAGCTGAAGTGCACTGTGTTAAAGAGTTACATAAATTTTGTGATCACAGCACAGTTCTTTCTTGTAACAAATGAAAGCGATGCCTCCTTGTAAACCCGTTCCATGGACCCTGAGAGAAAATGTCTCACAAAAGACACGGCTTTGTGAAGCGTGTTGTTGCTCTGAGGTGGTCACTATGCGTGGGGGCTCCAGGCTTGGGTCTTGTGAAGGCTCTGCCAGCATCTGGCTCACTCTTTCATTGGCCACCACAGCCTTCTTTGAACATCATTTGTTCATTTGCTGTGCTTACCCATCTTCTCCATCTTGCCTTTGAAAAAAGGATTTCAAGCGTGACTTCTTTCAAACTGTTGTTAGGGGCTGTTAGCAGGCTCCAACTCATAGCAACCTTATGACAACAGAACAAAGTGGGGGTCTGCCCTCTGCCAGCCGCACAGGTGTTATGCTAGAGCCTGTTGTTGCAGCCAGTTGTGTCAATCCATCTCCTTGAGTGTCTTCCCTTGTTGTTCTGACCCTCTGCCAAGAATGATGTTCTTCTACAGAGGAGGATCTCTTCTAATGCCAAGTCTGAAGTATGGGAGACATAGTCTCTCTGTGCTTGCTTCTAAGGAGCATTTGGGCTGTACTTCTTCCAAGACAGATTTGTCCATTCTCCTGGCAGTGGGTGGGATAGTCGGCATTCTGGAGCAAAGGCATCATTCAAATGCATGACTTATTCTCAGCTTGTCCACTTTGCCCAGGCACATGAGGCATTTGAAAATACCATGGCTTGAGTCACACGGACCTTAGTTCTCAAGGGGACAGCTTTGCTTTTTAACACCCTGACTTGGATCAGTGTTTTGCGGCAGGATTGGTTAAGGCAGTATGTCGTCTTATTGACTGTACAAAGACATTTGACTGGATAGATCCTAACAGACAATAGGAAACATTGCTAACAGTGGGAATTCCAGAACAAATTATGCTTTTGCAGAACCTGTCCATAGACCAGGAGTCAGTTGTTTGAATGGATCGAGGTTGCAAATCAGGAAGAGTGGCCATCGGGATTAGATCCTTTCACTATGTTTATTCCATCTATATGCTGAGCAGATCATCCAAGAAACTGAACTACAAAGAATGTGACATTGGGATTGGGGGCAGACTCAGCAGCAGCCAAGGGTGTGTAACTGACGCGACTCTGGTGGCTACAAGCGAAGAGAACTTGGAGCGCTTGTTGATTGTGATCCAAGACTACAATTTTCAATCGGGATTAAGCATTAACATGAAGGAAACATTTTTTTTAAACCACTAGACCAATAAGCAACCTCATGATAAAGGAAGACAAGGTTGAAGTTGCAAGAATTTCATTTTACATGGATTCACTGTGGACACTCATGGAAACTGCAGTTCAAAGAGTTCAAACAGCTAGTAATCCATAAAACAGCTTACACCCAAAAAACTAAAAGCTACTCCCATCAAGTTGAGTTGGCTCACAGAGACCTTGCATCGGACTGCAGTGATGGCCTATTCTGAGGGAAGCAGACAACCTCTTCGTTCGCTCCTGGAGCTGCTCGTGGAGGTGAGCCTCCAACATTTCGGTCAGCAGCCAAACATCTATTTCAGTGACCGTAAGACTGCTTAAAAAACAACGGAATGCTAGCAAAAGAATGCTGGAATTGATAGTGGTGAAATCTCAAATGACCTGTTTTTCCACAACAATAGCCTGTAACCCAGGCAGAAGTCGCCTGATTAGGGTGCATCTTCTCGCCAGCGTGTTTTCCCTACTCCGTTTCAAAGGAAGCCCGGGTTATATTGCACAGGAGGGAGGTCCATGCCAAACACTTTTTACACGTTTTGTGGTTGCCAAGCTTGTATTATTTTAAAGTGTATTTTGTTCATGAGGCTAAGGACAATGATTTTGACCAAGTACGCTGGAAAATCATAGGATGAACTGGTAAGTCCTCCTGGCAAGGAGACAAAAGAGATTTTATAATCTTATCTAATCAGCCTAAGTATTATTTTTATTGGAAAATAGGCTTTGGTTTGGCAAATTCAAGTTTAGAATTATACTGCTTCTAACCTCAATGACTTCAACTTGTGCTGTGAGAGATCGATGGCCCCCAAGAGGCTAGATAATAGGAGATCGTGAACTCTGAAATAAACTCCCTCAATGATCTTCCAGAGTAAAATTGTTGCTGAGTGAACAGTTTGCCATCACGTGGCTCTGTCAAGGTTAATTATTATTATTATCATTATTATTATTATCTGATCTTGAGTATTAGACATTTTCATAGTTTCTAATGTTATAAACAATTTTGTAATGAACATCTTTATAGGTAAAATAATGTCTTTTTAACTCTGCCCCCTGCCTCTAGTCTTTCCCTGCTTCAGTCATCCCAGATTTAGGCAGATTAATGTTCTTGAAACAATTTTAGTGACAATTTATCAAATATTCTGGCCGAGCTGAGAGCCTCCACAATCTAGTTTTAATCTCTTTCTCCTCTGGCTGGCCCAGTGACCAGCTACTTGAAATTTGTGCTACAGTGATGAGTTGTTGTTCATGGTCGGCTCCAACCTACTCCTGCTTTGTGGGAGAGGGATTGGAGGGAGAGTTCATCAGAGCACTTGCTGGAGAATTGGGGGACTAGAACCAGCAAAGAAATTGTTCTCTCTCTAGGCGGCCAAGGTGGTAATGCTTGAAAGCTTAGCCAGCCATCTTTCCTGCCATCTGGACCACTTAAGAGAGAGATGCTTGTCCATAGAGGGAGAATGAACAGAGGCCGGAAGAAGCAGAGAGAGAAACTGGTGAGTATCTTAACAGAGATGAGAAAAAAAGAGGGATCAAAATATCCATTTTCTGGAGCTGTGTTTGACCACAGAGGCATTCTACAGATAAGAGAGGAGGCCTGGGGTGAGGGGGTGTGGGGGGGGGGTCCATTAGATAATTAGTTGTGTATCTTTTCTCACTGTTGCCCAAGGATGGCAAGCTCATAGCACTGGATTAAGGAGTGGACCAGCCAAGAAGGTACACAGGCCACCAATGTACAAGTCCATTAAGGATAGTTGACCAACATCAGAGCATCCTCAGGTGTTTTCCTGGAGAGTGAGCAGCAGTACAAAGGCAAGGAGGTAGACCAAACGATGTTTCCCAAACTTCACAGGGAGTCTCTGACACGTGAAGACTAGCTTATTAAGTAGTAACAGACACCTTCTTGACTCACACGCATAAGAAACGCACAAGCTCAACACAGTCGGGACTTTTGTTGTGTTCAAGGAGGAATGGAGTTCAGAGCACGGGTGGAGTTGTGTGGGAATGCCAATCTGGAGGCCTGCTCCCACAAAGCTGGTCCTCTGCCCATTCTTCCAGACAACGTCTTACCCCTCCTTCTTTCCCAAACAAATTTAGAGAACAACAGCTGGAAGCGGGCACAATTACAAGCTTGCCTGGAGCCCTCCGGGTTTAACCTTGTGAGGGCAACCGCCTCTCTGCAGTGGTTCTCAACCCTCCCCATGCCACGACCCTTTCATACAGGTGACCCCCCCCATAACATTATTTTCGTTGCTACTTCATCACCGTCATTTTGCTACTGTTATGAATCGGGTGAATCCTGTGAAACAGTGGCTCGACCCCCAAAGGGGGTCGCGACCCACAGGTTGAGAACGGCAGTGCTAGGGGATCTTTATATTTTTAAATATGGAACGCTTCATGAATTTGCATGTCCTCCTTGCGCAGGGACCAGACAAGTCTTCTCCGTAGCGTTCCAATTTTAGTTTATGTGCTGCCGAAGTGAGCACAAGGGATTCTTCTTTTCCGTGAATATTTCCATAGGTTCTTCCCTAGTTTATGCTGTTCTTCGAGGACCACTGGAAGGTCGGTCTAGTTCAGCTCACACTATTGCCCCCTGAGCCTCCCTATCCTAACCTTGAACCTCCTGCAAAGGATGAATTAGAACTAGGGATTCCACAGAGTGGGGTCCCAGCCGTGACCCTGCTGACACTAGTTGATTCGGTGGTGGCATGCTCCCAGTTGGCAGACGAAAGTAGGTCTATCCCCCAGGCATTGTAATAATCAAGGTGATCCATGCCCACCTCATGTCCCACTTCCTCCCGATGACCCAGCCCGGAAAGGTAAGCTAGAAGTCTACATTGTCCCATTGAGGTGATGCTCTTCATAAATCAGCTTCTAAATGACCATTTGAGCTTTGACCAGAATCTGGTTGTAACAAACGTGGATAACAGAAAAGAAAGAAATTCACTAACCCTCATCCCTAATGGTCGTGGAGAGGAGCCCAATTGAACGACAGGCAGGCCTCCTAGCTCGAGGACCTGACAGCACGGCCAACTTCTCGGCATGTTCACGAAGGAAGGGAAGAGAAGAAAATGCATTTGGCAGTCCTAATTAGATAATTGCTGCAAAAAAGAAATAGGTATGTCAAATACATTTCCCAGGTTTTTTCCATCTGTTTAAGCTTAAGTCGAAGCGTGTCACTCCTGAACCCACCAGGCTACGTGATGAATATGCTTTTGAAATGAATGCTTTCAGATGGGTTCTTTTCATGAAACAAGCACAAAGATGGGTACTGTGGTGAGCGAGTCTGCTTTGTCAGACATCTGGCTGCAACATGTGCCTCATTAAGTTACACCTGTAAGCGTGGGGTCATTTTTTATGCCAGTAATATTAATAATAAAGGGTTCATTGAATAGGATTATTAATGGTGCCAGGTGGAGGATATGGTATTACTTACAGCCTAGTAGGGGATTGGTTAATGTCCTCTCCCGCCAACGTTTCTGGTTTCACGTTTATAGACAGAGCTCAGCAGATGATGGCTGGCAGAGAAGCCATTGAGAAAATGAATCCCTCCTCTTTTCCATCAACAAGAAAGAAAACAAAAAAATATATAACAGTTGACGGGGAATCTGACTGAGCATTTTCCCTAATTTTGACTGGCAAACAAGCAACTGACCAATTAATTCCAGGGATTCAAAAGCCAGCCTCAACACTGCCTTCCCCAACTTGACTTTCAATGGATTCTTTTCCATTCTAGCCATCTCCTATCACTTCTTATTTCAAGAGGCATTCATCTCTGTATGTTTCTCTTTGTGGTCCCAAACTGAAAATCCAGGGGAGTGGGGAGTGGGAGGAATGAAGAAGAAATCCAAACCCTTTCCTTCCTTCTGTGGATCATTTGCGTTTGCTGGTTTACAATGCAAGTCTTGTAGCAGAAGGGACTAGATGCTCCAGGTAAGGTACTTCTTACTGTGCATTATTACAGGTGTCAGAAGTCTGGTGAATTCAAAGTATTATTTGATTTGGCAACAGATCCAAGGACTTAGAACACCAACCCATGTTTCAGCTTCAGATTACATGCAACTAGAATAAGACTTAAAATTTAACAAGGCGATTGTTGAGTGTTAATTGAATTGCATTTGAGCCATAAAGCCCAATGGATTGCTAAATTCAAGAGTTTTAAATGGGCTAATAGAAAAATTGTCTTTTACATGTCTTTAGCCACTCACGAATACACCCATACATCAATCTGTACACAAACAATAAACTAATTGAAGATCTTTGAAAATATATTTAGTGCAGCACTTGCCAGCTTAGAGGGGTTCTTTCACATACATTTGATCAGGAGCTCTCGGTAAGGAGGTGCTTCTGGCTCTTCATCTCCCAGGGAACAATGCTGAAGTTTGGAGAATGCTATCCTCAAGTTCACAGCTAGCAAGTGGTTTCCCTTCGAACCTGAAACCCATCCCCATTGCATCTAAACTTTTATGTTTTTTCCACTCCACCATCTGTTGCTCCATTCCCAGCCAATTAAATTTGTTCAATAAAATTAGAAAATCCAAGAATCCCTTCCACGGCTACCTCATTTTAGTACGAAGGTATTTGCGTAGCCTGGGTGAATTGTTTGAGTCAGTGATAAGGAGAAAAGATAGTCACAAAGGGTACATGCTAGAGGGCTTCGAGACGTTTGTAGAAAAAGAAAGGGAAAGATCAGGGTGTTTTTCCATGAACTTTTGGAAGTCTCTTCATATTTTGTGATTTCTTTTCTATGATGTTCAAGTCAGACCAATAATTTAAGTCGATAGAAACCACAACAGTGGTTTCCTTTGGGCAGAGGATCATGACTGGGAGGGAATAATAAGGAGTCTTGTGGCGGATAGACATTCCCTTTACCTTGATCTAAGTGTTAGGGAGACAGATATAGTTTTTTAAAATCATCGAACTGAACACTCCAGGCTAGTGCAACTTACTGTACTGAGCTGTTTCAATAAAAAAGAATTTTCAAACAGAAAATTAATTTTGTAAATACTTAGTAAATATTGCCAGCAAATATTTACTAAATGTCATTGAAATACGGCTTCTCATTTTCCTCATTAGGAAAAAATAACTGCAGCCCGAATCCAGATAGCCAGGCTTTTGCGTGCCCTTACTCTCTGTCTTGGCTCTATGACTGCCTCTCCTTCAGAAGACCCAAAACCTAACCCACTGCCATCAAGTTGACGCTTCCAGCCAGAGTAGAACTGCTCCCGCGGGTTTCAGAGGCAATACGTCTTTATGGAGACAGACTTCCCAACTTTCTCCCATGGAGTAGCTGGCGAGTTTGAATCCCTGACCTTTCCGTTAGCAGCCCAATGTTTAGCAACCACTAAGCTCCCAGGAATTCTTCTCTTAGAATTTTTCTGCCCATGTATTCCTAGCATCTAACACGGGTACTAGTATGAAATATTGAGTAAATGTTTGTTGGGGGTGGGGGGAGGATGAATAAGTAAGTGAATGAGCCAAATGCCTTTCTACATTTTTGTTTTTAACTCAGGTCTAACCTGTGGGTTTTGATAGGGTGGCCTATCATACCATGGAATCACTTTCTACAAGTCTTGGGTCACCCCCTTTAAAAGACTGCTGTCCCCAGAAGCATCACCACCACCAAGTCTAAATCTACCATATCACCTCCATGACCTGTCTCCATTGGGTCTGATTGTCTCCTTTCTAAGTGTTCCTGTAGTGGAGCTTCCTACCTGCTATGCCAAAGAGGAGCTTCCACCTCTAATCCTTTCTGCATTCCTGACTAGATCCTGGCCACTTGACTAATTCTTCTCCAAATTCCTTCACCATGAGAATTGTAATCACACCACATTCAAAACGAAGCAGTCTTTACTTCTCAGCCTTTCTTAATCATCTGTGTTCAAGTTCAGGATGAGCAAGGGCTACCATTTATCACTTGTAAATAATGCCCTCCCAGACTAGCAGACTTGAAGTTGCTGTTGTCATTTGTGATTGTTGTCAGCATATGGCTAACCTTGTCATGAGTACTGGCCTTTAGCAGAACTGTGAAGAAAGAGACTCAGTGAGCCTGCTCAATTCCAGGGGAGTCCTTGACTTTAGGGGAACGCCCTGACTGGGACTATTTTCCTCTCCTCCTAGCCTCCTGAGTTCACTCGTTTTGTGTTATCATCTGTAAAACCTGCTCTCAGGTTGGAGTGGAAAGTCTCTAGATGATCATATTTCCTTCCAAAGTTTAATGTGAAAGGTCTAGGCTCTTTTGGAACAGCTAAACCAAATGAGTAGCCATAGCCACCCGACTAGCAAATGCATGGAACATGAGAATGAGTCAAGACCGCACCTCTTATGATGCTTGTTGTTTGTTTGGTTCACATGCCGTCACTTGGAATATAGAGACATCCTGCATTTTAATAAAATGTGTAATCTTCATTCTCTAGCAAGAATACCAGGTGGTCAGATGCAAGGTGTACAAAACATACCTTGCAAGTTTGTATAAGGAATGAGATTTGAGGACTGAGGGACAAACGAACTGCTTTACTTTCCACCCCTCACAATCCTTAACTCATCTAGACACCTGTAAGAGGTGAACAAGTAAAATGGGAAGGTTGTACTCCAAATGTAAATGCCACACTATTTGTTGACGTTAGTTCCTGAATCTCTCTTAGACCAAAGAGCATATTGCATTTGCTCCCATTCCATCATCATCAAAGTCCTTAGTGGCTTTCCTAGGCACCTAGGTTATTGGCATCTTTTGTTGACTAAGGTCACTTGGTTAGTGCAATGGCTAAGTGCCACATTCAGAGTTAGAGGACACCTTTGCCCTGGGAAAAGGTAGGGCTCCTATGTCCAATTCCCTCATTGTGGAATTAGAATAGTAATAGTAAACCAGTTGCTTTTAAGTCAATTTCCACTCATGGCCATCTCATCTATGTCAGATGAGAAGCAGGTTCAGTAGGGTTTCCAATGGCAGATTTTTCAAAAGGAGTTCACCAGATCTTTCTTCTACGATGCCTCTGGGTGGACTTGGGATTTTGATCTTTTGATTTCCAGCCGTTTGTGCCACCCGGGAGCTCTAGGATAGTAGTGGAGGCCATCACAAACTGTTTTCAGACTAACTGCCATATTGCATGAGAAAAAGATGGAAAAATGGTATCCATGTGAGGTTTACTTAATGGTGGTTATACTGCCTCTTGCTGACGGTGCACTGAGAATTTTCTCTTCGCTAGTCAGGCCCATCTAAGAAGAAGTCCAAACCAGCAAGTAAGATTACTTGCGTGTGAATTGAATGTGTGTGTTGGGGTGAGAGCATGCATAGAAAATGGAATTCACAAATGTTTTGAGAATGGTGATGACAACAAATGTACAAATGTGGTTGATACAATGGATGGATGGATGGATTGTGATAAGAGTTGTACGAGCCCCCAAGAAAATGATTTTTTTTTAAAGTTACAGTCCCAAGGGCTCAAATAGAAAGTAAATGTTTTAAAAATAATGATGGCAACATATATACAAATATGCTTGATACAATTGCTGTATGGAATGTTATGAGAGCTGTAGGCACCCCCAGTAAAATGATTTTAAAAATAAATAAGTAAAATGGAATTCAATAGGTTATTCTGTGATCTGTACTGTTCTAGGGCAAAGGGAGTTTCCTCGCTGCTCATGAAGTACAGATCAATTTTCTAGATTCTAAGAGAGGTGAAGCATGTGCATAATCACTGTGATCTTTCTAAACTAAAACCAATGAATTCTTAAAATTATACCTTAATAGACTCACATCCAATGAGGAAGAACAATTATGTCAGGCTGAGTTTTCTAGAGAAACAAAATGAGGACACACACACACACACACACACGGAACAACTTTATTTCAAGGAAGAATTTTATACTAAGAAAGCAGCCCAGCCCAGTGCAACTGCAGTCCATGGGTGAGATGCTAGCTAGAGGCTTGCAGACTCACACAGCTGCTAGATGATGAGACAAGAAGGCAGAGTAGGAAGCTGGGAGATCACAGACCAGTGGATGCAGAGTCCTGGATGCAAATACGACAGGACCATGACAGGGGGCGTCCAGTAGCATGGGCCACCAACCCAGACACACAGGATGGCAAAGAATGGTGAGAAAGAGAGCAGTTCTCCTCAGTGTCTCTCTTACAAAAAAAGTCATCCCCATGGAGGTGTCATCAGGCTGTGACCTGATTGATAGGTTGGACTCCATTCTTACCATCCAGATGTAACAACTTGGCCCCAAACCTAACCATCACCACCATGTTGATCCAATTTCTCTTGGTCGATGAGTGTAAGTGTCAAGCACTTGCTAGCTTGTCTTTAGGATACTATTACATCTAAGAAGCATTCAAATTTGTTTGAGAGGGAGAACCTACAAGAGTCTACATAGCTTTGTGTTCTTCCATTACTGGCTTAAAATGAAACAGAGCTTCATCATTACAGCTCTTTGTAAATTATCTTTAAGTTGACCTCCCACCCTAAAGGTGGAGCTAGCGGGAGCACGCAGAATTTTAACCCGGGGACCCGAAGAATCCGGCTTGAAGTTTCCCTATTACCGAAGGGACACACCCTGACTTTGTAAAAGTCTCCTGGATCCCAGGCAGGCCTGAGACATGGATCTTAAATGGACGTGCAGCTTCCACTCCTCCCTTCCTCTTCAGCTGCAAGTAAGCAGAAGGGACGTGATGGGACCTACAGGCCATAACGCAGGCAGGCTGAGCAAGAGAGAACGAAGGTAGGGTAAGGGAAAGACAGTGGGGTCTGGAGGGCATAGATCAGAGGTGACCCCACCGATGGCAAGAGAAGATCTGGGCCTGACTTGCTTTTTCCCTTGGGCAAGCTCTTGCTGAGCTGGAACAAGGAAGAGAAGGGAGGAAGTCAAATTGTGGATGAATTAAAAGGACATTGGGAAGTAGAGCTTATTAAAAAATGTTTTGTAAGAACAGAGATGACAGCCTTCCCTCAGATCCCTGTTCTCAAAGTCAGGGGGTGGAGGAAAGGGAAGGAACATTCATTAGGTGCCAACTCTGTGCCAGGCATTCTGCTCCTACTTCTAATTTAACCTCATCTAAACTTCACTGGAGTCACAGTAGGTCTTTTAATTCCCCTTCTTCCAAAATGAAGAAACCAAGGGCCCTCAAATACTTCCAATCACCAGTGACAGAAGCAGGTAGGCCAGGTGTTTCTGCCTGCAAAGCACTCTACCAGATTGCCTCCCACTAGCTATGAGCTCTCTGGGTTTTTTTTATGAGGTCTAGAAATAGGGCTAGCAACATATGTTTTGACATGCTGTTCCTTAAGGTTCACTGGGACTAAGAAAGGGCAACCCAAACATTTATAAATGCAAATTATTTATGCAAATAAACCAAATACTTTTTTTGTGAAAATTAATTAAAATCCAAAATGGTAATGATTTTCTAAACAGCAGTTTGAAATGAACAACAGCAGCTACCAAACAAATTGCTAGTATATGAGGCAAATAAAATAATTAAAGCAGACCTGTAATGGCTTCAAGATAGCTCTGAGATTTACAAATCAAGTGACCAAGTTTATAGGCCTCTTCTGATTTAAAATATACCTTATCCCTTCTATTTAGTACTTATAATTCTTGTCTTGAGATAAGATCTGGCTTGGGAGGGTGAGGGAGCTTCATAAGGCGTTTTATTTCTCCCTTGGTTTGTTCGTAGGGTGTGTCTTAGAGTTAGACTACCTTAGCATTTTCTGAATAAATTTAACCATCTTGCTTGCCAAATCCTAAATCTATCTAATATCATCTCCATGTGAACCTGGACATCCCCACAGTACCAGATAACCAAATAAGAATAAGTTAGGCTGGGTTGGCTAGAGAAACAAATCCAGTGACTCCCACATATGCGTCAGAAAGAGCTTTGTATCAAGAAGTAATTGTATATCAGGAAAACTTCCCAGCCCAGTCCAACTCATGTCCATAAGTCCAATACTAAGTCCATAAGTCCCCCTTCAGACTCATGAAGCCACATGCAATGAATGGTGCTGAATGCAGGATGATCACAGGCCAGTGGGTGAAAAGTCCCGTGGGTCCAGTGGCAGTGGATGCATCTCCAGGGCTCTGGCAACAACCAGAGTCCTCCAGCAGGAAGTTGAAGGCAGAAAGACAGAAGGGGAGGTTCCCAGGATCCCCCTTATGAGACGGCCACACCCACAGGGCGGCACCATCATGCTGTGGCCTGATTGACAGGTTGAATACCACCTTTTCACTTTGATATATCATCAAGTTGACATGAAATTATGTAACTACCACAAGGAATAAGGGAGGAAAAGGGTATTCAGAAAGAGAAGCCTGGGATGATTGCTGAAATGGAAAATTTTCCAAGTCTTTGAAGGTTATTTCACATGGAATGAGAATGCTAACACTAACTCCTTCCTGATGGGTGTACCGTACCTGACAAACTGTGATTGTGATGTGTAAAGGCATTCCATACAGCTCTGTGGGAACAGAAGCCCACCAACCTGTCCGTGAGAGCCTCTTCTCTGGGATTTGTCACCTTTGCTCAACACGACAGTTCCTTGCAACTCATTATCAACTATAGCCCAATCTGACTTGTGGTGACCCGCTACAACAGACTAGACCTGTCCCTTGTGGTTTCTGAGCCTTTTCCGTTTGTACAGGAGTAGACAGACTATCTTTCTCCCATGTCTCTTGCAAGAGTATAGAAAAATGATTTTTGCTTTTTGGGGGCTGTTAGTTGCCTTTGAGTTGACTGATCGTTGGGGCCTTGTGTATAACACACTCGAATGTTGCCCGGTCCAGTGTCATCTTCCCAATTTTGGGATGTTTGAGTCCTTTGTTGTGACCATTGTGATACTCCATCTCATCGAAGGGTCATGCGCCTTGGCTGGCTGTATGCTTTACCAAATGTGACGTCCTTCCGTAGGGACCAGTCACTCCTGATGACACTGTCAAAGCAAGTGAGTCAATGGACTGGCAGGAAATATTCTGTCATCCACTGGGTTTCCTTTGGCTAATTTGAGAACTACATCGCCATGTCTTTCTTTCTAGTCTATCTTCATTTGGACCCTCTGTTAAAACCTGTCCACCATGGGCAACCCAACGGGTATTTAAAATACCAGTGGTACAGATTCCAGCATCCTGTGGTGGTGGTGGTGGTGGTAAGGTGCCGTTGAGTTGGCTACAACCCACAGCAACTCTATGCACAACAGAATGAAACACTACACAGTCATGAAACATCCTTACAATTGTTCCTCTGCCCGAGCCCCTTGTGGCAGTCATGATGCTGAACCATTTTCTCGAGGGTCTTTCTCTCCTTTGATGCCCCTTCATTTCACAAAGCCTGATGACCTTCTCCAGGGCTGTTCTCTCTTGACAATATGTCCAAAGTTTGTAAGACAGAGTCTTGCTGTCCTTGCCTCCAAGGAGCTCTCTGGCCATACATCTTCTAAGAAGTATGTCTAAATATAGGTTTGTCCTTTTAGCAATCCATGGTACTTTCAATATTCTTTTACAGTACCACAATTCAAATGTATCCATTTTTTGAGTCATCTCTATTCAAGGGCCAATTTTCACATACACATGAGGCAATTGAACATACCATAGCTTGGATCAGGAGCACCTTAGTCCTCGAAGTAACATCCTTGCTTTTGAATACTCTAAAAATTTCCTGTATAGCAGATTTACCTAATGCAACTCATCTTTCGATCTCCTGACTGCTGATTCCATGAATATTGATTGTGGAGCCAGGCAAGACAAAATCCTTGTCAACCTTTTCCCATTTATTGTGATGTTACCTATTGGTCCACGTGTGAGGAGTGTGGCCTTCTTTACATGCAGTTGTAATCCATAAGAAAGGCTGCCATCCTTAATCTTCCTCAATGAGTGCTTCAATTCCTCTTCACTTTCCACAAGCAAGGTGGTGTCATCTGCATGTCACAGGCTGTTAATAAGCCTTCCTCCAATCTCAATGCTACATTTTCCTTCATATAAGCCAGTTTTTCTGAGTATTTACTCAGCATGCAGAAGTAGAGTGAGAGGATACAACCCTGCCACACACCTCTCCGGGCGTTAAACCATGCAACATTTCCTTGCTCTGTTCACAAAACTGCCTCTAGATCCGTGCACAAGTTCTTCGTAAGTACAATGAAGTGTTCTGGGATGCTATTCTTCTCCAGGCTATCCATAGTTTGTTAGGGCCCACATAGTCAAACGCCTTTACATAGTCAATAACACCCCAAGAAAACATCTTTGTAGCATTCTCTGCTTTCAGCCACGATCCTGTGATGTCAGGAATGATATGCCTCATTCCACGTTCTCCTCTGAGTCCAGCCCGACCTTCTGGCAGTTCCTTGCCAATGTACTGTTGCAATCGTCATTGGATGATCTTCAGCAAAATTTAATTTGTGGTATTGTTCTATAGTTTGAGCATTCTGTTGAGTCACCTTTCTTTGGAGTGAGCACAATCATAGATCCAGTCAGTTAGCTAAGTAGCTGTCTTCCTTATTTCCTAGCATAGCTGGGTGAGCGCTTCAAGAACTTTATCGGCTTACTGAAATATTTCAAGTCCTGGAATCTTGCTTTTGGTAAATGCATTCAGTGCCACTTGAGCTTCTTTCTTCGGTAACACTGGTTCTTGGCTCACGTGCTACCACCTAACATGGTGGACTGTCAACCAGCTCTCTTTGGTACAGTGACTCAGTATCTTCTTTCCATCTTCTCTTGATGTCCCTTCTATTATTCAATATTTGGCCCATAGAATCTTTCAAGACTACAACTCGAGGCTTGCATTGTGTTTTGAGTTCTTTCAGTTTAAGACACGCTGAGTGTGTTCTTCCCTTGTGGTTTTCTAATTCTAGGTCTTTCCACATCTCATTATAATATTTGGCTTTGCCTCCTTGAGTTGTCCTTTGAAATTTTCTATTCAGCCCTTTGACTTCATCCTTTCTTTCATTTGCGTTAGCTATTCTATAATTCAGAACAAGTTTCAGAGTCTCATTTTTTAAAATCGTTTTATTAGGGGCTCATACAACTCATTGCATTCCATTCATACATCAATTGTGTAAAGCACATTGGTACATTCATTGCCCTCATCATTTTCAAAACATTTGCTCTCCACTTAAGCCCCTGGCAACAGTTCCTCATTTCCCCCCTCCCTCCCCGCTCTCCCTCCCTCATGAACCATTGATAGTTTATAAATTATTATTTTGTCATATCTTGCACTGTCCGACATCTCCCTTCAACCACTTTTCTGTTGTCCATCCACCAGGAAGGAGGTCACATGTAGATCCTTGTAATCGGTTCCCCCTTTCAAACTTACCCTCACTCTACCCTCCCAGCATCGTTGCTCACACCACTGATCCTGAAGGGATCCTCTGCCCTGGATTCCCTGTGTTTCCAGTTCCTATCTGTACCAGTGTACATCCTCTGATCTAGCCACATTTGTAAGGTAGAATTGGGATCATGATAGTGGTGGAGGAGGAAGCATTTAGCAACTAGAGGAAAGTTGTATGTTTCATCGTTGCTGCGTCACACCCTGACTGGCTTGTCTCCTCCCTGAGATGTAAGGGGATGTACAGAGGCCTAAAAATGGGCTTTGGGTCCCCACTTGGCACTCCTCCCCTCATTCACTATGATATGATTTTTTGTTCTGATGATGCCTGATACCTGATCCCTTCAACACCTCATTATCACGCAGGCTGGTGTGCTTCTTCCATGTGGACTTTATTGCTTCACAGCTAGATGGCCGCTTCTTTACCTTCAGGCCTTTAAGACCCCAGATGCTATATCTTTTGATAGCTGGGCACCATCAGCTTTCTTCACCACATTTGCTTATTTACCCGCTTTGTCTTCAGTGGTTGTGTCAGGAAGGTGAGCATCATAGAATGCCAATTTAATAGAAGAACATATTGCATTGAGGGAGTACTTGAGTGGAGGCCCAATGTCCTTCTGCTACCTTAATACTAAACCTATAAATATATGCACATAGATCTATTTCCCCATCCTCATATATAAATATATTTGCATATGTACATGTCTTTATTTAGACCTCTATAAATGCCCTTTGCCTCCCAGGTCTTTCCTCTATTTCCTTTGACTTTCCTCTTGTCCCACTATCATGCTTAGTCTTCATTTGGGTTTCAGTAATTCCTCTTGGTTACATTACCCTTGATCACTCCCTACCAGGCCTCCTATACCCTCCTCACCACCGATTTGGATCACTTGTTGTTCCCTTGTCCCTCGGCTTATTAACACCACTACCTTTCCCCCCACCTACCCCTCTCCCATGTCCCTCTGGAACTGTCGGTCCCGTTGTTTTCTCCTCCAGATTGTTCATCCAGCCTATCTTATTTAGACAGACCTGTGGAGATAATAACAGGCACAAAAACAAGAGAGTCTCTTCTGACATCCACTTTGATCTTTTCTTTCTTTCCTGTCTTTTTAATGACCTTTTGCTTTTATAATGAATGATGATCTTAATATCCTCTCTTTTAGTGCTCAATGCAATAAATCTGTACTTGAAAGTCTGGTGGGATAGACTCAAGGTTGTATTTTGGCTCTTGTGGGTTTGCTTTAATTATTTTCCAGCTTTATCCTGAATTTACAGATGAGGAATTGATGGTGTTATCCACAATCATTCCCTGGTCTATTCCATCTTGGGAAAAAGGTATCTGCTCTAAACAAGTGGTAGGTTTTGCAAAATTCTATCATGTGATCTCTAGCTTCATCTCTATCACCCAGACCATATTTTCCAGCTATTGTTCCTATCTGTTCCCAGTTTTGCATTCCAATCTCCAATAAATATCAATACATCTTGATTGTATGATTTATAATTTTCAGACTGAAATCATGGGTACAACTCTTCAATTTCTTCACCATTAGTTTTTGTGGCTGGTGCCTGACTTTGAATCCTAGTTGTAGTGATTAGATTTACTTGAAGGTGGGCAGATATAATGCTACCGTAAGTAGCATTGTATTTCATGATGAATTTTGCAATGTCCTTTTTGATTGCTCTGCATTGTGTTGTTCCGGCATTATTATGGTTTTCTGATCCCAAATTACATAGGGGTTTCTAATCCAAAATGGCCAATACCAGTCCATTTCAGCAAACTAATGCCTAGAGTGACAAACTTTATACATTCTATTCCATTTTTGACAACTTCCAATATTCCTGGATTCATACATCGCACCTTCCAAGTTCTAATCATTGCCAAAACTTTGCAGCTATTTGTCCTTACCTGGAGTCATGCCCCATCAGCAACTGAAGATCCTGAAGTTTCTACTCCCACAGGCTTTGCCAGACTTCCATTATCCAGGTCAACTACAGTGTAAGAAACTAACTCCTACTCAGTCACAATTAGTGTGTCCTGAGGGGCCCATTCTCCAGTTCTATATCCAACAATGTTTGGTTTCCATTTTCTAGACCTTCAGTATCTGACAATGTTTCAAAGTCATGCTCTTTCTTTTGAAGTGGGGAGCTAAGTCCTCCCTCATTGTCTGTTCTTAGTCTGGAATCTGCTGAAGCCTGTTCACTTGGAGAGATCCTGCTAGCATTTGAAATATCAGTGACATTGCCAATAGCATCATAGCAACACACAAGACACTATGGTATGACAAACTGGCAGATAAGTGATGGCTCAGGGGTATGGAGGGGATTAAACAAGTCACTACATAAAAGTTTAGTGTACCTATTTCTGAACACAATATCTACTAGTCAATAGAGTAATGATGGTGATGTTGAAGATGATTGTGATGGCGATATGTGTATGGTACCCTATGAAGTACTCTCAAGTGGTATTTCTGGGATTTTGTTTACTTTATACTCTGGGGTGTGTATGAATTTTCTTTAGACAGAGGAAAAAACTGAAATAGAAAGATGATGTAACTTTCCTAAGGTCACAGAACCCCAGGGAGAACATGAAATTCCTAGTCTTTCCCATTATGTTACACACATACACACATGCAATACAACGTCTATGAGCACGTAAGTGCTGATAGCTTTTCAAGAGCCACCAGTTACTTCATCTCATGCTCACTTGGCACCTTACAGCCGTCCTGTGAGGGAGGAAAGACTGCTTATTGCAGATGGAGAAACTGAGGCCCCGAAGTGTTAGCTGTGCTCCTTACGTAAGAAGTGGAACGACCAAGAGCACACACACACTCGGGTCTCCGAGTCCCTCTTATCGTTCCACTACTCTCTGCTGCCTCCCGGGGGAGGTGGGAGGAGAAGGGGAACCCAAAGTCAGAAATCAGAGCACAAACAGTGATTCTGCCCAGGATACACTGTGGCTCCATTCACACGCTTTTAAAATGGGGTGAAAGGCCCCTTTGTTGGAGAAAAAGGGACCCAGAGAGTAGCCCCCCCCCCCCCAACAGGGAAAATGCAGAGAGGGGTCTGCTGGGGATTTATGCCTCTTGTTGGCCTGGAAATCACAGCTGGCATGGAATTGCCCCACCGATTTTCAGGCATAAAATGATGCTTTTGTCCTTAAAAATCACAAATAAACAAGCAAACAGTCACCCAAAAGTCCAAAAAGCTGTGCTCTCAGGGTAGTCTTGAATGCATTCATTTCTACGTTTGATGGCTCTCACTTTTATTCTTCCATGTTAACATCTTAATGGGGACGGACAACCAAATAACCCATTGCAGGTTATAGTTTGATGCAGAGCTCCGAAGTTGCTGTTCTCGGAATACGATGATCGCATTTCCTTACAAAGCAAGTCCACGGATGCCTGTTGCTGGTCGGCGCCCTAGCGTCTGTTCTGACTCTAGGTACAACAGCACTGCAGCTGCACCATCCTCGGAATTGTTGCTTCTCCAGCCCAGCGTTGCAGTCCCTGTGGCAATCAGCCTTGTGGAGGGTCTTCCTTTGTTTCAACCCTTCCCCAGGAACTAGTCCCTCTTGAGAACATGCCCAAAGCACAGGGGACGTTTTCCCATCCTCTGTTCTCACGTGGATTTTGACTGCCCTTCTAAGGCAGATTTATCTGTTGTTCTGGCGGTCTGTGATCTGAACAATATTGATCACCAATATTTAAAGGAGTCTTCTCCATTCTTTTCTGGCCGCCCGTCTTCCTGGTCCAGCTTTCGCATGCATAGGAGACAAGTGAAAATGCCGAGGATTGGGTCCAGCCCAGCTTAGTCCTCAGGGTGATAGCTTTACTTTCCCCCAACACATTAAAGAGGTCTTTGCAGCACATTTGCCCAGTGCAACATATCATTTTACGTCTTGACCTCTGCTTCCATGGGCATTGATTCAAATATGGATTCAAATAAAATAAAATCATTGGCAACCTCAATATGTTCTCCATTTTTCAGTGCGTTGCTTATTGGGCTAGTGGTGAGGATTTTTGTTTTCTGTAAATTAAGATTGAACCCATATTGAAGGCGATAGACTTTGATGTGTTTCAGCAAATGCTACAAGTCTTTTTTCACTTTCAGAAAGCCAGGTTGTGCCATCTGCATATCACAGCTGGTTGATGAGTCTTCCTCTAAGTCGGATGTCACACTCTTCTTCATATAGTCCAGGTTCTTGGATTAGTTACTCAGCGTACAAATTGTATGATGATCGGGGATTATGTCAGGCAGATGCTCCAGGGTTAAGGAAGGGGTCGAAGGCAGCTACCAATGGGATCAGCAGCATCATGACACCTCTTAAGGGGTGTGGCCTTTTGTATAAGAAAGAGATCAAGCAGAGTCGAAACTTCTTTGGCCCTTTTACCTTCTGTTGAAGATGGGTCTTGTGTCTGGTTCCTCAATTTATTTATCCAACTTTGGTATCACTTGCCTCTGCACCTCTCAGCCTATGACACCCTCCTGCTTCCTGTTTGTCAACTTCTGCGAGTCAAGAGAAGCCTGACTTGAACTAGACTGGACTTACACACTTCTACAACTGCGTAAGCCTTTTGTCAATATAAAGCTCTTTCTATACACAAACACATACAAGGAACACTGATTTATCTTCTCTAGAGAAGCCAATGTAACACAGATTTAATAAATATAGTGATACACATATTTCCTTATGTTAAACCACGTAGTATCGCTTTGTTCTGTTTGAATGAATGGCTGCTTTTTAATCATTCATATGCACTCTTAACAAATCAAATTGCTTTGCATGGATAGCAAAACACAGCTAAATTCTGGTGTTTTCTACTTTAAGCCAAAATTCATATGATGTCAGCAATGATATCGCTTATTTCACATCCTCTTTTTCAACAGGTTTGTATTTATGGAAGGGTTCGTATTTATGGAAGTTCCCTGTCAATGTACTGCTGACATCATTTTTGAATTATCTTCAGTAAAATTTTATTTGCATGTGATATTAACAATACTGTTATATTAACAAGTTCTGCATTCTATGGCATCACCTTTCCTTGGGATAGGTACAAATATAAATCTCTTCTAGGCCACTGTCCAGTTAACTGTCTTCCAAATTTCTTGACATAGTCAAGTATCCACTTCCAGTATTGCATTAATTTGCTGAAAGATACCAGTTGGTATGCTGGCAGGTCTGGAAGCTGTATCTTCGCCAGTGTGCTTAGCGCACCTCGGACTTCTTCCTCAGTACGGCTGGTTCGTGACCACGTGCTACCTCCTGAAATGACTGACCACTCACTCATCCTTTTCTGGAATAGTGACTTTGTGAATTCCTTCCATCTTTTATTGATGCTTCCCGTATCAGTCAACATTTCTCCCCCATAGAATTCCTTCACAATTGCAAATCAAGGTTGAATTCTTTCTTCAATGCATTCGTCTTGAGAAGTGTTGACTATATTCTTCTTTTTTGTTTTTCTCACCTCAGGTCTTTGCACATTTTATTTAATAGTTAACTTTGTCTTCTTGAACTGCTTTTTGAAAGAGTTTTGAACCAGTTTTGACAATGAATGCATTCTATTTGTTATGCCCAGCACAGCAAGTCATAGGATTCACAATGGTCAGTGGCAGTCCAGTCTCGGCATAGGCACAATGGTGAGGCTAGCACAGGGCTGGTCAGTGTTTCCTTCTGCTGTGCATAAACTCACGATGGGTCAGAACTGACTGGAGCATACCTAACAAACAAGCAGTCCGGTTCTGCTCGGTATGTCAGGCTATTGAACTGCAAGAGTTCCATTTCACTTTTGACACCTTCCAATTTTCCTTGACTCCTCCTTTGTACATGCTAAGTGTAGTTGTTGCCAGCCACTTCTTCTTTGAGTCAAGCCATGTGAGCAAATGAGAGTCCTGGGAGCTTTTCTCCATCCCTGTCATTAAGGCTAACTCTACTTTGGCGAGGCAGCTCTTTTCCAGGCGTGTTTTGAGTGTGTTCCAACCTGGGTGTGGGTCGGGAGGGCTCATCTGTCAGCACAATAGCAGACCCTGCTCTCTTGCTATTCCTAAGGTTTTCACGGCTGAGTTCTGAAAGAAGTAGATAGCCAGGTACTTCTTCCTAGTCTTAGTCTGGAAGTCATTCATATCATGAGTGATCATGCTGATACTTGAAATATAGTGGCACAACCACCAGCATTGCAGCAGCGTGCATACCATTGGAGCATAGCACCAAGTGGTAGACAAATGGTGTAACAAGGCTTTATTTTACAAGGGTAAGAAAACTTGAGAAAAGCATAGTGCTTTTCATTTGCTTTTAGGATTTCTTGTCACTAATGAACATCAAAAGGAAATGATCAACCTCTCTGAAAACTGGAACGTGTACCAATGGATGTGAGCTAAGCATTCCAAAATTGACTGGATGATCCCCTTTATATACCAAGCTTGAAAAAAAAATAGCAAAGAAGAATCATCTCTTACTCTTTGTTTTTTTCCCAACAGCACTTAAACGAATGTGCCAAAAGTCAGTGGCAGCTGGGAAGGACAAATTTAACAGTAATCAATAGGAAGGTTTGGTGAATGACAAATGGTACCAAGGGGTAAACATAGATCTATGGCTAGCAGTCATATAGTTCTGTCAGGCTAGGCCAAGGATGAACATTTCCTGCTAAAGAAAATAAACTAAACAGGAACCAATTCTGCTAAATCGGAGATGGATCTTATGCCTCCTCATCTGTAAAAAAGGAGACATATTGACAGGTGTTGGCCTTTTTTTTTAAACCAATTCTCAGTTTGTCATCCTCTTTTTATCCCCCTTGAGGGTAATGATTGAATTGTTTTCTGTAGCTTTGTTCCATTTAAAACTAACCAATAGGTTTCACACAAGCATATTCCCTGACCTCTTCCCGTTTCCTCTGACATTTATCTGTAGCCGCTCACCCTGCTGTGAACTGGCCTTTGCTGAGCAAGTGCCAACAAGAAAAGCGAAGAAGAAGGGCGGGGGTGGGCAGTATATTTAGTGAGCCGACTGGTTTTCAGCTGAGAAGACTATGCACAGGGGCTTAGAAGACTCACCCACATCTATTCTATTCACAAGAATATGCTTGAACCAAGAGCTCAGTCCCTGCGACACAAATAGAATTCACAACAGAAGGGAAGGGAGGAGGGGAAATAAGATTAAAAGTCCAGTCTTCATTCTTGCTTAGCATCCTTCCCTTATTTAGGAGTTCTCACAATGGGATTATGGAGCTTCAACCAAGTGAAATAAAATAAGTAGATTCGCTTCTAACGAGTTTTACATTCTGTACCGGGTTCTCAAAAGACACATTTTTTTTTAATATAAACTAGTTGAAATGAAACTGTATGTCTATATTTTTCTATATAATCCACTGGGAAGAATAAAATGTTTGATATCTTGGTTGGGGGCTGGGGATTGATTTGCACTTAGAGTTACTTCAATATTGATAAAAGAATATAACAGAAGTAGCTTCACAATCAAGGCTTAGTCAAGGAAGTCATGACTTGGGGTGGAGGAAGTCTTCTTGATTCCTTTGTCCTCATCCTCCAGGGATGATAGACCAGGTAACCAAGATGCTACCAGTGTTTTTGGTTGATTACTAGGGAACAATATCAGAGTTAGCAGTCTCTAAAGCAAAAAATGTTAAATCAAACCAAGGATGCAATTACTGTGCCAGGAAAATTGGTACTAAATTGCTGGAAAGTAATATACATTGGTCAAAGTTCATGCTACTCACAGTGTTTTGCTTAAATAGTGAAATCAACAGTTTATCACAAGTGCTAAATTACTATAGTCCTTCTTTTCCATTCCTGCTGGATGTGCAGTGGGGAAAATTGGGGAACCCATCCAATTAATAGATAGGTTATTTTCACTCTAAGATTTTTCCAGGTTTCAAATGAGGCTCTCTACTCCCATCAAACATTAGTTTTGGAAACCCAGAGCGGAGTTCTTCTCTGTCCTACAGGATTGCTAAGAGTTTGAAACAAGTGGATGGGAGTAAGTTTATTACCAAGGTTGAGCACATGTTCCCATTGCCCCAAACTTGCTACCTGCCAAATCCGCCTTTAGAAGGCCACCCCAACGTTAACTGAATATTGTGCTCAGAGCACATATTGAGAATATGTTGGTTATTCTTTTTTCACTGTTGGGGGGAAAGTGAGGTTATTCAAAGCAGAGTCGAGAGGAAATACATACTTTGCTTCATGAGCAAGTGTATCTTTCTACCAGGCAGCACTCACTGAAGTCACCAAAAGAGGAAGAAGCCATCCTTTGTTTGCTATAATCTTTTCCAATTTAGAATTTGGGTTCTGGGTGAGAAAGAAGTCTTGTTCTCCTATAGGTCCACTGAAGCCAGGTAGCTCGTTGATCACTGGATGGGCATTATTTATAATTATGGATCTTCTCATTATTCTTTCTGTGTGACTTAGGTGTATGGAAGCAGGATCCATGGTGGCATAGTCGGGTAAGCTTTGGGCTGCCAACTGCAAGGTTGCTGGTTCAAACCCAACAGTTGCTCCAGAGGGGAAAGATGAGGCTATCAGCCTCTGTAAGATGGACAGTTTCAGAAACCCTATATATGGGATATATAGGAATCAACTCATTGGAAGTGTTTCTCTCCCTGTCTCTTCCACTGTCCTGGACAGGAAAGAGAAGGTTATGGTAGAAGTCAAACAGTCAATTTTTTGCTTTTTATATTCATCTGATGGAAACTTGGTGGCCCGGTGGGTAAAGAGAAATTGGGATGCTAATCACAAGGTCAGCAGTTTGAACCCACCAGTTGCTATGAAGGAGAACGATGTAGTTGTCTGTTACTGTAAAGATTTAGGGCCTCAGAAACCCACCGGGGCAGTTCCGAGCTGTCTGCTGAGGTGGCTGTGAGTCACAGAACGAACGCGATGGCAATGAGTTTGGTTTGGGGATGCCTACCAGACCATCAAATATCAATGATGGGTCAAATTTCCCAGCTATGCGGCAGCCTTCAATTCCTAGGTCATACGGGTGTGACTTCATTTTTCAGGATCATTATGATGCTCTAAGGAGTCCTGGTGCTGTCATGAGGATGGCTTGGGCTGCGAATCACAAGGTCAGCAATTAGAAACCACCAGCTGCTCCGTGGGAGGAAGACGAGGCTGTCTGCTCCTGTAGAGATTTGCAGCTTTGAGAAACCAAAGGGGAAGTTCTACTTTGTCCTACAAGGTCACTATGAGTTCAAATCGACTGGATGGCAGCAGGATATTTTCAATTATGCCTTTGGACAAAGACCAAGACAGATCAAATGGTGCCAAATCACGTTATTAGGGAATAGGGTTTGCATGGGGTTCCAAAAGTCTAACAGAAACATCCGTGGAGAAGATTATTAAAATGGCAAATTTTATGTGTATCAGTTCACACCTCCCGGTCAGGCTCTTCTCCCCAGATGCTCTGTGTCCTCATGAAACCTCATCTGTGGTTTAGGATCCAGAATTTGTCCTCTCGGAACAGTAGTCTCCAAGCTGCAGCTTTTCACTAGCCTCCCCCTGTGAACCGCCCTCCCCCTCTCCCACTCCGCCCATCGACTCGATTCTTACTCATGGGAACCCGATGTGTGTCAGGGTGGAACTAGGGTCTGTATAACTTTCTGTTTTTGTTAGTTGCATCCAGTAACTATTTCTTATTTTAATAAATCATCTGGGGACTCTTACAGCTCTTATACCATACATCAATTGTAGCAAGCACATGTGTACATATGTTTCCATCTTCATTTTCCAAAACATTTTCTTTCTATTTGAGCCCTTGGTATCCTCTCCCTACCCCCCACCCCCTGCCGTCCTGTGAACCCTTGATAATTTATCAATTACTTTAATATTCATATTTTCCAACCTCACTGTTTCTCTCTAACCACATTTCTGTTGTTCTGTCCCCAGGCAGGGGCAGGGCTGGAAGGCGTCTATGTCGATCATTGCGATCAATTCTCCCTTTCAATGGTCATTTTTGTGGGGTGCTGATCCTCTGGATTTTTTTCTGAGATGCCTCCGGGTAGATTCAAACCTCCAATCTTTTTTGGGTAAGAGTCAAGAGGGTTAACTGTCTTCACTACCCAGAGACTCCATTTTATTTTTCGACTATCTGGATTTTGTCTCCAAATTTTCAGGTTACCTTTTAGGAGCCCTATGTGTAGTAGTGTAATGGCTATGCGCTGTGCTGCTAACCACAAGGTTAGCCATTCGACCCCACCAGTTGATCTGCAGGAGAAAGACTAGGCTTTCTTCTCCCATAGAGAATCACAGTCTCAGAAACCCACAAGGGCAGTGTTCCTTCACCCTATAGGGTCGCTATGAGTCAGAGTTGACTCGTGGAAGTGAGTTTGCTTTTGAATGAATATTTTTGTTAGATCAAGCTAATACAATAATAGTTGATTTTTATATTGATGTTTCCCGCTAGGGTAACAGATGTGAATTTTAACAGAAGCTTGCTAAATATAATATTAATATAATATTTGGATTAAACAGAATGGTCTTCATGGGTATTAATTCCAATTCTGTAGGGAAGATATTTGAGAATCAATTAAGTCTTTTAGTTCCTCCTAAACCACCATGGGATAAGGCAATGGCTATGTAGTCTGACTCTCCAAAGGCTTGCCCTAAAGGTTTATGCTCCTTAATATAAAATGCATGATTTCCCAGATAATTGCTTTTATCCATCGCTTGATATTTGCCATAGAGGCACCGTCTCAGAATTGCTTAGAGCAACTGTCTTGTTTAAAACCAACATTGCTTTAAATCTACACATTTCAAAAGCATAAAAGCATACAAATCATATGTTACCAAAATCCGACTTGTGGAGTGCCCTGGGTCAATTTATATCATAAAGATTTTTGCAAGAGAAATCTAGAAGCTTCATTCTTTTATCTTAAAAGAAACAATTAATGCTTCGGTCTTTCTTCCTATTTCCTTCCCATCACCATTTTATAATCCTTTAAAAAAATCTCCCCTTCCTAAACGCCTCTCACCGCTATAATTCTTGTTTAAAAATTGTGGCATGTGAATCTCGGTGTGAAACCTGGGCGCTTTGTAGATTCTTCAATGTACATACTACAAATAGCCACTTCTTGTACCTTCGTGTTTTCTTGTGTTTTTCCCCTCATCGTTTGATGACTTTTTCTGAATGACTCTTTGGGGTATGGATGTTGACAATCTTCTCCATTTCCCCAATCAGTGCCTTTCTTGGTGGGTGTTGTAGATAGTAGAGATCTTACTCTTTGCTCTAAGAAATCCTAGAGGCAAGTGGCTGAGGGTGACCGATTGAGAGGTTTCACTGGGGAGAAATCCAAGAAAGAACATGTTGAAAAGAGGAACTGATTGGTACGAAAATCTATGAAACTAAAGTAAGACCTTTTGAGGGTCACACAGATGACTAGCCTCCAGGAACAGACACACCGGAACTCAAGGAATACCTATGGTTCTTCCAACTTGAGAATTTTAAGATCTTTCTTGGTGAGGGTCAGAGACAAAATCCTAAAGCAATCACTAACAAGATCCTATAACAATCACTAGCTATCAAACAAGCACTAATGATAACAAGGGTATGTTGAAGTGTATATGTGGATTCCCAAGACTTCTAAATCCAAATTACGACCTAAGATAATGCTAGGGAAATTTCCAAGGGTTTCAATTATAGTTTCTAGAGAGCAGTATCAGCCAATTGTTCATGGAAAGCTGATGGTTCTACTTTATAGCAAAGATAATAAAAATCGCACTTGACTTAGCCTGACATCTGCTGAAAACTAAGAAGCTTTTCCTTCCATTATCCCCCAGAACATCTCTAACATTAAAACTCAAATCAGTCATTTATTCATAGCACAATTACTTCCCTTATTTTTGACTTAGATGAAGGCCCTTATGGCATAGGTCCATGTTTGTACTGTAGGTTCTATTGAGTCAACTTCCAGGTTCGTTTGCTTTATTCATCCCATCATTAATGAATGCTCCATTATCTGGGATTAATGGTACTAACTTCTAATTGTGTAAGATAGGAACCCTGGACATCTTTCCTTCTTAAAATTAACATCCTAAGTCTTAAAAAAAAGTAATAAAGCATCCTATCTGTTCTTCCTTAAGAAACATCTCTGAGTAATCCACTACATGCTGTAGTTCACCTACAAATGATGTCATTGACACATTCATGGCTTGGATGTATTAATATACATATATACTTGTCTTTGTTGTCTACAGTTCAATCCCATCGAAATGCCTAGTCTACAGACCTGGCCACATCCAGCTCCAGGCTCACCATCGGAAGAAGTCATTCCTCTTTAAATCCAGCTGCGTCTTTAACAAACCCTGTCCTCATAAGAAAATATATGAGCCACACTTCTCTGGCTCTATCCTAACCCAGGTAGTGTTGGCCAATCCGAAGCCATGGGACCATTTGATTGAAGTTTCGAAGCCAGATAATTGTATTTTCATTGATTCTGAGTGCACAAGAAACATAATTCACTCTATAATGATTGAAAGCTTGTTTCTTTGGAGGAAGTAAGACAAGAAGCTAGAAGTAAATGAACGAATTGGTGATATTGCATTGGGATGTTAGCACTGTTTATTCATAAGAGATGCAGCTGCTCACATTCAGAGTCTTAGAGTCCTCTTTTCATTACTGAATTTCATGATTGGACATGGTGACTTCAGTTAGCGGCATTTAAGGCATTTGAATGGAAAACTATGGCTTGACTACTCTATCCTAATCTGACTCTTTACAAAGAGACAATTGACTGGCGGGTACAATATCTAGAGCCAAAAGCACATACCTTGTGTGTGAGTTCATATATCATCTCAAATTTAATTCAATGCCAATTCTATGAATTAGCCTCATCTATAAAAAGAGACACTAAAACCTGTCTTTCAGGGCTATCCGGGGACAAAATGGGAACTTTCGGTATCATTACTTTTCCTGAGGCATATTTTCACAAATAAAGAGCCTGACAGCCTGGACCAAAGTTTCAGTGGTCGTTAGAGACATACAATGATTAACAGAAAGAAGAAAATCTAATTCAAAATTCAAACCAGATTCTCTCTAAGTGGTATACCTAACTTTCATGACGATGTATTTCTAGCTAATTTGCCAATAAAAAGAAATGTTGGCCGAAATTTGGCCCAACTATCAGCTGGATATCCTGTCTAGACTTGACTGCAGCTTCTCCTCAAAAATGTCCATCCAGAGCCTCCCCGTGGAATACCGTGCTGGGGAGAGAGAAAGGCTTGAGCACAGCTACAATTCTCTTGATGATTGACAGTGGAATGTGGTGAGTTGAGAACATGATGGGAATGTGTACAAGCTGCCCAGTGGAGCCATGGTGGCATCGTGGTTTGTGTTGGGTTGTGATCCAAATGCCCACAGTTTAAAGTCACCAGTGCTTGGTGGGAGAAAGAAGAGACTTTCTCCTCCTGTGAAGAGCGAGTTTCTGCAACCCACAGAAGCCATGCTCCCCAGGTAATCAGTCTACCAGGACTCAGAATGAACTCAATAGCAATGAGAGCTCTGTATGCCTCTCCTTCTCATTTAAAAGAAATATTTGGCGCCATGACAGGTAAACGGAAGCCTCTAGAAATATACAGATGTACAATGTCTCATAACCCTGGGAGTCAAGCATGTGAGCAAAGACTCACACTGGAGTTGTCTGTGAGTGAAATGTCCGATAAGCCGTACTGAGCTCATGAGTGGATGGAGGGGCATGTGGCAGGAGGGAGAGCTCTGTACCAGACACTTCACATTCTGAGCCTCCACAGGTTGGCCCAGGAGCCTGGGCCTCAGAGGCTTTATCTCAGAGTGTGAAGTTTGCATTGTGCACGCCAACACCTGGTCTGGTGGTGGAGACAAGTGGTGTTGGAGATGCATTCCCTGCTTCCCATGCAGCCAGGCACCCGGGCAGGGAGCTAGGCCTGCCTGAGGGGAAGGACAGGGAGCCCTAGGATTTGTGCCGGGACCGGGAGGGAGGATACTCCTCTTTCTAATCCGGCAGTTGCTTCTAGGCACCTATTTCTCATTTCCCCACAAAGGCGAGGAGGCCTCCTTGACCTCGCAGTACGTATGGACAAATAAGACTTATCCAAAAGCAAAAGCCAGCCTAAGGTACGCATAAATTTAATGAAAACATCACATTACAGTATGTTTTTATGAGTGGTCTAGAATGGTGCTGAAGTCCCCGAGTTCTCCATTTGCTACCCAATCCCATCAAGTCAAGCCCTCCTTCAGGACACCTGCCTCCCTAACCTGAAATCCAGCAGCTGACACATTGATTTTGGAGACATCAGGACACTGGTTTGTTCTAATGGGATTGTGCTCACGCCACAGCTTTTGTTAAATATGGGACTATCACCTTTGAGTTTCTGTTACCTACTAAATGATCTGCCTAACTATTATCATTGCTATAAATAAGAGCTCATAGTATTAGCCCCTAGCTCTGTTCCAAGTTAGTATTTTGAATGACCCATCGATGGAATCATTATAAGTCCCATTTCATGAACGAGGCGGCAAGCTCAGGGAGCATCCGACACCTGGTACCAGAAAACACCTAGAAAGTAGAGGAGCCAACGTTCCGGTCTTGCTCAGTCGGACTCCATGTTTGGAGAAATATTTGTTATTCTGCATGGGATGTTCAGAGAAACAGAATGAAACAGTGAGAGGAGGGGCCCTTGCAGGGACTGGTTTCACAGCAGGTGGGAAGGGGAGGGGAGGGCACTACTGAGGGCAAGGGCAGGGTCTTCTAGACCTGTGGGAGAGGAGGAGGGAGCATCAAGTTTGCTTACACTCTCTACAAGGGTTATTCTCTATTCCATTTTTAGTTGTTCCCTCACCCAGTCATAAATAAAAACTCTGCAAACAGCATCTCCTCCTTTACTTTTAGGTCACTAATATGCTTCATAGGGAGCTCAACTACAGCGGAGTAAATTGGGGCCTTTTGGCCCCACAAGGCACCATCTGGCTTATAAAACAACAGGGTATGCCCTCTGGGCTATTTTCCCTTCAGAAAGTCCTGCTTATCTGCTGCTTGCCTGCTGAATTAAGGATAATTTTCGTACTTTTTATTCTAATTACTCCGTGCTGTGGTTTTTTTTCCGGTCTATTTTGTTTAACTTATGAAGAGAAAAAAAATACCTCTTGTAAAACCTACACAGGTTTGGTCTAGCAACAACAACAATAAAACTTGCTCAGACTTCAAGGGCAGAGACAAGTTGATCCTTCACGCTCAGGGAAGAACTGAGCAATTCAGGGAACAAAGTGGAGCTGATGGACAGGAGACCCGCTGTAGAAGCAAAGAGAAGGCTGAAACAGAAGGAAGAATCAGACAGAAGAGAGAGAAGGCTGAAACAGAAGGAAGAATCAGACAGAAGAGAGAGAAGGCTGAAACAG
>NW_022111300.1:42415563-42438951 GCF_000313985.2 Echinops telfairi
AACAGAAGGAAGAATCAGACAGAAGAGAGAGAAGGCTGAAACAGAAGGAAGAATCAGACAGAAGAGAGAGAAGGCTGAAACAGAAGGAAGAATCAAACAGAAGAGAGATGCTTTTCGGGTTGCTGCTCCCAACATGGGTTTGTCATTCAGTCCTCTCCTGAAAGGCGTGATGTCCAAGAGCCTGTCCAAGGGTCTAGGTATAACAAGAAGGCTGGGGAAGCTGTGGGAGGAAAGTGGGGTGGTATGGATGCTACAATCTCAAAATAAGACTCCATCAAAGTCAAGGGCAGAGATGAAAAAGACCTTCCTCCGTGGAATTTAACCCTATGTGTTTGATCATACCAGAATAGACCAGTTCCTGTCAAGTGGATTTGAACACCTGGCAAGCCCATAAGTCTCAGAGTAGATTTGGGCTCCATTGGGCTTTCCGTGACAATTGCTTGGCGAGTATGTTGTCAGACAGACCTTTCTTCAGAAGCACGTGGGATAGACTTGACCAGCCAATGTTTGGCTTTAGTGTCTGGGAGTTCACCCAACTTCATCTCTCGGCAGTTGGGATATGGAGACTGAGAAAAACGCAATGCAAACAGGTTGCCTTTTGAGTCCAGTCTGGTGCGTGATGACCTTGTGTGTTTCAGAGTAGAGTTTTCATAATAACGGGGACCTCTCGGGCTTTACATAGTAGGATCCTCTGAATGGGCACCAACTACCAAGCTTTCAGTTAGTAGCTTAAAGCTAATTGTTTGCTCCAGCAAGGCCTTTGATAACAGTGCCTGTTAAATCTGAACACGGTCCCTGATCCCAACACCCAAGTTAAGGGCGTGTCTCCATCCCGATCAAGGCTCTATTCCTTTGCTGCTACCCTCAGAAACCATGGTTTGTTCCTTTTCTCATTTGGATGTGAAAAATCCTCAAAGCTCTGTCATCCTCCATCTCCTGTGGCCGCCCACCAGCCCTTATGTCGCCCAGCGTCCCAAACAACATCATTAAAGGGGAGAGAGGAAAACATTCCCTGTACAGATTGGCTGTCTCTCTGGCCTGGGCTGGTTCAGGCAGTTTTGGCTTAGACACTCAACCTTCCAAACACAATCTGTTCTCAAGATTCCTGGGTTCTTTCAGGTCCAAGAACGGGTTTGGTCCTCACTTCCTCGAACTTGGTCCCATCTCTGTTCGACACTGCTGGGGCATCATAAAGACCCGTTTTCCCAGACTCCGTTTTCGGCTAATGTGACTAAGCCGTGTTCTTGGCTCTAGAAGAATTTCCTGCCCTCTCCTGGATCGCTGTTGTTTTTTTCTTTCGTAACTTTGCTCTGCCAATGGGCCAGGCATGACTCCATCCTACTCTCCCCTGGAGGATTTTTGGAAAATGGAAAAGTACAGAGAATGCTGAGTGACCACATTTAAAGAAGACCGCTACACTTAACAAGGGCACTGAGGGAAAAGTTCCAGAATGTGGTCCTTTTGCTGGGTGCATGAGCGCACTGAGCTCTGTCAGGTAGGGAGCCTCTCCCAGGCAAAGTGCTCAAAAGACAAGCAAAATGGCTTTTTGAATGCTTTGAAAATAAGCTATCTAAATGACAAATGTATCTTTTGTGTGGTATGATCATATAGGAAAGAATTAACAGCATGTTCTCGGCTGTGATGGACATCTTTCTAAAAAGTATAATTATTTCTCCTACTTTCAGTATTTGGGAAAGTATTTTAATGTATCCTTGAGTCAATCCCAGGAAAACCAATTACTGGATCCGACTAGACTGTGGAGTGCCCAAGGACGATACTGTGACCCCAGTTGCCCCCATACTAGATGGACCTAGAATGCTGTTCTTCCTTAGTGTGCCCGTCTGACTGCAATGTTCTCTGCTATTCACCAGGCTTTCAGTGGCCAATTTCTCAGAAGCAGAGAGCCTAGGCCTTCTTAAGAGTCTGTTCTCAGTTTGGAACGTCTGCTGAAACCAGCTCACCCGGGGTGACTCTGCCGGCATTTGAAATACTGGTGACATAGCTGCCAGCATGATACAATGGCGAGAAGATTGAAATTGTCCAGAATTTCATGGTATTTGGATCCACAATCAATAGCCATGGAAGCAGCAGTGAAGGTTTTAAATGACATGTTGCATCGGGTAAATCAACGGCCCGAGTTTCTTTGACATCTAGAAGAGCAAAGGTTTCGCTTTGAGGACTAAGGTGCACCTGACCCAAGCCCAACCCAAGCCATGGGACTTTCAATTGGCTCCTCTGCATGTGAAAATTGGACACTGAATAAGGAAAACTGGTTGTGATAGTCACCTCATGTCAATTTAAGGATTAAATTGACATCAATTTAAGGACTAAGAATGTAGGGGTGAAGTCTAGGCTGTCAATCTGGAGATAGCCAATGAGACTTCTATGGGCATGGCCTTCTCCTGAGAATTTTGGGAAATCTGGTACTTCCTCCTTGTAAGCAGAAGATACCTCTCTCTCTCTCTGCTGCTCCCTGGGAGACATTGCAGAAGACAAGTGAGGTGGACACAACCAGACCTCGGAAGCCGGAGAAGCCACAGAGAGATCCCTGCCAGCGCTGAGATGTTTCCAATGACACTGGATCCAAAGACTTTCTACCCACTGGCCTGTGATCTCCTGCATTCGGCGTCATTGCATGTGTTTCGTGAGTCTCAAGAGGACTTTACAGATTTATATCGGAAATATGGGCTACTATCGGACTTATGGTCTTGATCTGAACTGGGCTGGGATGTTTGCTCAATGTTCAATTGATCTTGTATATAAACCTCTTTCTTATACACATATGTGTGTCCATGGATTTTTCTCTAGTCTACCCAGACTAACACACTGGTGAGTAATTAATTCATTTGAATTATGGTGCTGGTGACAAATTTTGAAAGCACCATGGACTACTAGAAGGACAAAAACAATCTGTCTTGTAAGAAGCACAGCCAGAGTGCTGCTTTGAGGCGAGGCCAGTGGGGCTCCAGCAAATAGACTTTTAACATGCTGTCCGGTGAGACCAGTGGCTGGAGAAGGAAGTGACAGAGAGGAAGACCCTCACGACTTGACAGATGAATTGACAGAGTGGCAGCAACAATGGACTTCAACCTCACAACCATCGTGAGGAAGGGGCAGGACGGGGCAGGGTTTCCCCCTGTGGTCCTGGGAGTCGCGATGTGTTGGCCCCAGTGTGGCGACATCTGTCGGCGAGAATCGTGCTCCTATGGCCTGGCTTGCGGCCAATCCCGGCAACAAGCTTCCTCTAGTGTTCTCTCTGCATCTCAGGCCTGCGTATCTAGGTAGAGGTAACTCCATCTTTACCATGGCAACTTTGCTTTCCTTACAAAACAGATGCTGCCAGTGCTTCCCGTGTCCTCTTCCTTCGGGATGTTGGCTGCATTCTGAAGGGTTGTAGTTTTCAGAAAAAAGGCCTCCAGAAAGAAATGATTTCTGGTGTCATCGTGGTGCACCCAAAGAGGAACAAAGCTCACATTCTAAGGTAATAACTTAATCACAAAGTGGTAAATATAGAGCATAGCTACTAAACCTGTGTTGTATATTGCACCCATTATTTTTCATTATTATTAATCACTTGTAATTATTACCAGTTACTTAAATCAGTTCATCTGCACCACAATGCTTTGACAAGGGGGCTCTTTCATCTCTAAGGTAATGAATACCCAAGGGGATCGAGACATTTTCTGAATCATGCTGCTGGAAAGTGATGACGCTTTGATTCAAACCTAGGTCAGCTGGACTCAAATACCCCTGGTCTCATCCACTTACATAGATGTCTAGGTTAAGGAGTGTGACTTCTGAGGGAAAAAAATAAACAAAGATGAATCATAGTGAAAAGAAACCACAGCTTTTGCCCGTCTCAACTGTGACTTAAAAATCCATTAGAACCCACTGGCCAAAGTGGACTGATCAAGAACTCCAGTCCCAGGGAAGCAAATTGGCTTCAAGTCTGTTCTGGGACAATTCTGATCTATGGAATAAGGGTTGTTTGTGGCGAATCTGTGAGAAAGAACAGCTTTGCAAAATCTCCTCCGGTGACTCCACGTGGACAATGATCAGAACAAACAATCCATTAAAAAAACCCTAAGACTGTCCAGAAACTTGAACACTGACTACTGGTGATAACAAGGAATGGCCAGGAATGGTTTAGGTGTAAAAAATGTACTGTGGTTATAATTCTGCCATTGCTTCTTTCACACCTACCTCCCTGAATGTTTACAAATGAAACATGCTATGATGTCTGAGATTTGCTGTAAAATGGTTAGGGTTGGGACATGTCAGGAGGAAGTGTGTGGATGTATCCAAGAAGCAAGGATGATTTTTGTAATGAGTAATGGGTACATGAGCAATCATTAAAATATGATCTCTTGTATATGCTTAAGATTTGCATAATTCAAAATTTATTTTAAAAAATTAAAACAAAAAAGATTAAGGGAAATCAATGTATGACAGGAATGTGGTATGATAGTTGGAATGGTGGTAGAGATGGGTGAATGATATCTTACCACGAGCCAGTCCTGTGCTAATCTCATCAGAGTATTTTATCAATGAGTAAAGCGACCCAGAGCAGAAAGTGATAATTGCTCAAAATTATCTGGCTAAAGATTCGCAGGGTTCTTATATGGTCACCATCTTTAAGTCTAACAGACTCTGCCCCGTCCCCATCCACCCTCTCCCAGGCATACTGGCTTACAATCTGGGCACTAAATGTATTGACTTCCTTTGTTCTGCTCGATACTTTCCTGATTAGTGTGAACAAAATCCAACAGTCAAAAAAGGGAGAATTTTTCTAGTTAGCCTTTTCAATGTTAAGGTAATTATAGATTCACCTTGAACTGCTAACCACGAGGTCAGTGGTTCCCACCCACCAGGTGCTCTGAGGGAGAAAAATGAACTGTCTACTCCCATGAAGATTTAAAGTCTCAGAAACCCACAGGGGCAGTTCTGTTCTGTCCTATGGGGCTGCTATGTGTCAGAATTGACTGGGTGGCATTTGAGTTTGGCAGATTCACACGCAGTGGTCAGAAGGAATACAGAGAGGTACCATCAGCACTTTACTCATTTTCCCTCAAAATGTTACTCAAAGGTAACATCTTGAATAATGACCTTGTATCACCACATGGGTGTGTTTCTATGCCATTTTATCATGTAGAAAATGTAAAGTCACTTCATCGTTAGCATAATAAAGATACAGAACTGTTCCAGCATGCCACAGGGACTTTTTTAATACATCGCTTCTACTGAGCATAAAATACAGAACCACAGAAATTATAACTAACCCCTAAATCCTTTATTTTCTGCCTGAATATGGCCTTGGGTAATGAAAAAAATTAGGCGAACCAAGAATTTTGCCTGGAGAAAAAGATGAATGTACATTTGGTCCAGTACTTTTCAATAGGAAAGGAATCCATATTCAATGGTCAAGGACATTTGTCAAGCAGTGCTGTAAAGAGCTGCGTTTGATAATGTACCCCAAAATTCACACCTTCAAATAACCAGGGTACTCAAATAGATTGTATTTTTCTCCCTGAGCAGGTGAGTAACTTCTCTGAGATGGAGTTACTCATCTGTAAAATATGGATAATGAAACCTACTCATGGGGCAACCTGTGAAGATGAAATGAAATCGTATCAAGAAAATATGTGGAATGGTGAAAGACAGCTACTGCTAACCCTGTTACTAATCCCACTGCTGCCAAGTCGATGGCAACTACTACTACAATTATTCTGATTGCTTCCATGAAGAGGACACAAATGATAATTAGGCTCGCATCAAGGTTGTATCTTTGAGGAGAATCTCCCAGAATATACCATATGGTCAACACTAATTTAGCCAATCTACTATATGTCCTATATCTACAGACTTACAAAATGGTCACGGATGCTCTCCATAGTAATTCAGAAAAGTTGAAAATTCTGAAACACCTCAGAGATCCTCCAAGAAAAAAAATATAATGAGCATTTTCCAAAATTTGGAGATGAAAAGAACCTTCATCCAATTTATAGATAAATTTTTTGAGACCCAGACACATAAAGTGAATTTTGAACCTGTGACTAATATTTTACTCAATGTCTTTGGCATGATTGCATAAATATATATGCATATACATTCAAAGTAATGATATATTTTCTGATGTATAATTATGAGCTATAGCTTTAATATTTGATTAACCTAGACACTTGATTCCTTAAGAAATTGGAATCAAAAGCAGCTTATTCTAATATCCTAAAGAGACAGACAAGGTGGAACAAATGGCACCCTGAACGCACAGCAATGAGTTCTAGAACAGACCCTGCTGCTAAGGGCCAATCACGTCGCCTCTTTGGGACCCATAAGCGGTTCAAGGAGTCAAGCGGCCAAGGTCTTCCGATGTCTGCGTGCCCATGTTTCTGCCGAGTGTGATGCAGCACTCAGCTGACCTTCCACATCTTCATCACGCCTTAGGAAAGTGGGAACACAAAATCACACGCAGTCTTGTGTGCAGAGTTCACTCCTCAGAGCAATTCTTTTTCTTCCTATCGCCCAATGGAGTTCATTTTTAAGGACCACCATTATGCGATGCTCTTATCTCAAATAAATCCTTCCCGACAGAAATCACTTTGCAAAGAGCAGACATTAGTGAATTTGGGGGTATTAGTGGCCATGCCTGGTAGGCTCTAGTTAAACACCACTTTTAGTATTAAATGCCAAATTCTCAGTTCTATGCACTGCCTCATTAGTTATTAATAAGGCAACATATTTGTTCAAAATTTATGATTGTTGATTTGCTCCCATCACCGTATGAAATATTAACATAGCATTTGTACTTGCAACCATTTGCAGACATTAGATTGTGGATTTGCATATTCATGAACACTCATAAATGTTTAAGGAGACAGCACAGAAAGCATGGGAGCTGTCAGCCAGCCAGTAAAAAGGCATATTTACAGCGTTAATAAGTATTTGAGTTTATAGGCCAAAATGATGAGCAACAAATTAAGTGAATTTCTGGTTTGCCTGTTGCAGAGAACTAGGGATTTTGCCATTTTCTAAAGCTTTGTAAACTTGAAATTCATTTCATAGATGCTGAATGAAGGTTTATTGTTTAGTCACAAAATGTATGACTTCAATGCAAAGAACTTCCTAAGAGTTGTCAAGCTTTTAGGGATTTCATTTCACTCTCATTGATCCACAGTTCTTATGCCTTGAGCTTCTCTTCCATAATAAAAAATGAGAAAGAAGTGAATGGATCATACACTTAGTCAAAAATATTTTCTATTTTTTCACCAGTGAGACACCTGGACAAATCAGATATCCTGGTATGACAACACGAGGCAATTCACCACACCTTCTTAGCCTGTCCTCCTATAAAAACTGGGTCAAGCCAAAGGGTAAAACCAAGAAATGCTACAGGACAACTAACAAATTCCTGACTTACAAATGATCCATTTAAACAACTGGCCACCAACATCTCACCCTATCTAGTTCTACTATAGGAAACCTCATTTCTTGCTATGCTTATGAGTGCTGCAGCTACAGCCTAGTAACTATTGGCATTTTCATGAGTCAATAATGGAGAAAATACTAAATTGCATCCCTACCTCACACCATCCACAAAAATAAATCCCAGGTGTATAAAAATCAGAAGATAATAGGAAAACCGATAAAGCTTATTTCATATTAAAAAAAATCAACCAGTCCTATGAGTCTGGGCCACGATTATTAGGTTTGGAATGTCACCTTTGTGTGACCAGATACACGAGGTAGCTCTCTTTACCCTTGTCTCAGCAGAAGTGTCTATGTGGATTGGAACTGATCCCTCTCGCGATGGTCAACTTGCTCTATCGGTCACTACTTAATCTGTTGGCATCCGCTGAACACTTGGTAGCTTTTTCAGTTGACCTAGTTCCATCTTAGATCTGGAAGGAATTTCCGATTGATATTTAGCCCAGGCAACCTCCTCAGTATGCTCGTCCTGACACCAAGACCTCTTTACCATCACTCTAGCCAGGTCCACAGGACTCTCGCCAACCAAAGCAGCAGGACCTTCCTGCCGTGACCTGGGACAGCCTGGTGGAACTTCTAGATATGTTTGAAGGTATAGGAAACAAAGTAGAGGGGTGGGGCTGCTTTTAGGACACTGATTTCAAGCCGTTTCTCTCGTTAAAAAAGGAAATTGTGAATGTTAACACTTGGGGCACTCCAATATTGAAAGTCACGGATCTGACAGGAATCCAGTCAAGGAGCTAAGGCAGTCATTGGGACAAGAAGAAAACAGAACGTGTGCTGGAAGGAAGACAGTGTTTCAAGGGGAGCCGAGTAGGTCAAGAGCCCCTGGTCAATGGGAAAAGGAAGGAAACTTGGCCACTAACTCTGGAATGTGAAACCACTGGTGACAGGTGGTGTCAGGGTCAGTGAGGTCTTAGCAGATGGTCCAAATGTGAGAAGGGAGAGGGGAGAGGAGCTCTCAGAGCCGTGGACTTGATAGAGACACCTGTAGTCCTTACTCGATGACCGACTGAGATGGGACTTCATCAAAGGGCAGAACAAAATGGAGAAACCATCTTCTCTTCCTCTCTGAGAAAGCCCGTTCCTGAACAGTTCAGCCCAAGGAGGACGGGATCGCTCATGCTCTTCCAGCAGCAAACATATGCTCTGAACCCCAGGAATGTGCTGCCGAAACCTTGAATCAAGTACCGCTGGTGCAACTTGTCATTCTTGACTCAGTGCCTCCCTTGTGTCCCTGCTCCTGCTCCCTCCGCTCCAGTCCCTTCTGCTAGCTGGCATTCTAGAAGCTCAATCCAAGTTGACACGGGAATCCTGCCTGTGGGAGAATGGGCAGAGACAGACTGTAGCCTATTCATGCATGGTGGTAGAAAGCAAAGACTTGGGGGGGGGGGCGCTTGTTAAGTGGCATAGCTAATAAAGCTCCTATTTACCTAACCCCAAATTCCAAGGAGTGCCATGGAATTGAAATACATTAGTTCATTCCTCTCCTGGCTGTGAGGTAGGGAATCAGGTTCCCTGAGCTGCATTTTAGGCATGGACAAAATAATGTGAGAAACCAAGGATCCGAGGCAGCCTGAGAGCCCGAGCTTAGTGAGTATTATTGGAGCATCTTCTGTGGTTGACAAGCAAGACGCCAAATCACAGTGTGCATTCGAATGGGAGATGCAGAGTAACAACATTTCAAAAGGTAATCTAAGGGTAAATGCCTGAACGTGATTTGACCTGGGCTTCGTACATAGAGTCAACACAGGTTGTGTGAAAACTTCATTCCTGACTTCCCATTCCAACTCCTCCAGGATCTTTGATTGAATTTCTCTCTGCCTCACTTTCTTCACCTAGAATATAGAGCTAAGAATAGAACACCTGTCCCTTTCTGGTTAAGCTCGAACTGAGTGAGGTGAGGATCGCAGACTCTCAGGTTCCCGTTTACACTGTGTAGATCATATCGCTGCAAAGATGGTCAATGTACCCCAAACCGGAAGAACTTTCCGTAAAAAGTGCGGCAAGCATCAACCTCACAAAGTGATCCAGGATAAGACAAGGATTCCCTGTACATGCCAGGAGAGGTGCTCCGATCAGAAGCAGAGTGGTTACGGTGGACAGACAAAGACAATTTTCAGGAAGAAGGCTAAAACCACAAAGAAGATCGTGCCAAGACTTGAATGTGCTGAGCCTCATTGCAGGTCCAAAAGGAGGCTGGCCACTAAGAGATGCAAGCATTTTGAACTGGGCGGTGATAAGAAGAGAAAGGGCCAAGTGATCCAGTTCTAAGCCTTGTTTTATTTTGTAAATTTGAAAAAGTTGAATCAATATTAGAATTATCTGTAATTAAATATGGTTATGTTCTTACCCCCCCTCCATAAAAATAGACCTACCTGAGGATTGTTACATGTAAAGGGCTTAAAATAGAGCCTGGTACAGTGTAAACACTCATTGATGACATTTATTGAAGGAGATTATTATCGCACTGTTGTTATCATTTAAAGAGAATGTGATTAAAAAGAAACTTGCTGACTCATTCCAGCAAGGGAGACAATACAGATTCTACCAACCTGCTTCTAAGCATAGGGGTGGTTAGTTGCGAAAGGAACAGTTCTATTTAGGAACTTGGTCTCATCAAACAGAACTGCTGAACTAGGGTAATTCTAGTTAAGATAAACTCTGCGAGGGAAAGGCCTGCCAACATCCTTTGTAAATGTGGTAACCCCTGAAGAGCAGTTGGTGGTACTAATCTGGGGCAGGAGGTCATTCAGAGTTGACTGGATCAGAGGGCACTTAACAACACAACAATCTAGAGCCAAGCCCAACATTTCACCGTAGCGCTGATGCTATGTCAGCGGGTGTCACAATTCCATGGGAAGCTCTGATAGGGAACGAGATGCTGAGAGGAAGGGAGAGGCCCAAGTCTTCCTCCCACCACCTCAGACAGCATCTCTGAACACAGCTCCTTTTGACAGGGTCCACAGACAGCCTCCCCCTTCTACCAGGTGGCCTCCATCCTTGGACTTGAGAATTACCATCCTTTGACCTGCCTCAGGTCGCAGGGGCTTCTCGCAGTTGCTCGGTTCTTTATGAGCTTGCCATTTCTGTGACCAATATCCTCCATGAAAATTCCTTCATTTTCTATGCTGGAGTAGGGTTCTGTTTCCTGTTGAAAACCTAACTTCATAGGATTGCAGATGTTAAAGGAAGATATATGAAACGTTCGAATCAATGTAAATTATTATAGCTACATTAATAAATCAGCATGTCAATATATTAATTTGCACACATTATATATGTCTGTATACATATATCTGGACCCCAGCCCTGGTGCTGTTGTGGGTTATACACTGATTGGGCTGATAGCCACAAGGTCAGAAGTTCTAAACCATGCACCTCTCCAAGGGAAAAGATGAGGCTTTCTATTCTGTAAAGAGAGTACCTGAAACCCACACGAGCAATTTGACTTTGTCCAACAGAGTCCCTATGAACCAGAATCAACTCGATCAACAGTAAGCTTTTAGTAGGGGTACAAACGGTTGAGCACCCAGCTGGTAACCCAAAGGTTGATGGTTTGAATCCACCGTGCAGCGTCACGGGAAAGGATTTGGTGATTTGCTTCCATGAAGGCTACACGGTCCGAAGGAGTTCTAGTCTCCCCAATAGGTATGATTTGAAACGAAGTCCACAGCAATGACTATCGGACAGACAGACTGTCTCTTCTTGTGAAAGAAAAAGGGAGAGGAGGAGAAAGGTAAAGAAATAATTTCTGATATAAATTTTTGAAACCGAAATACAAGTAGTTCCTGTGTGTTTTATGAATGAGATCCGTTCTAAAGTGTGTCATTCAGCCAAATTCGCCGGTAGGTCAGAACAAGCCTGCGAGGTTCTTACTTAGATTTACTTTAGCCTTTTCAGTGATTCAAAAGCCACACTTGCAGCAAGTGAAGGGAATTATGATGAAAATTTTATGGCAACTATAAATTGGTGTGACTGTTTCAAAGTGAGGGCAAATTTGCATAATATTAAAGGGCAAATAGGAGTTGCCCCTCGATCAGATATTTGTGACCTGGGGACTTCATACAATTCACAATTGTGATTTCACAAAACTATAACCATTGACACTTTGTGAAGAAAACGCATAGCTCTTGTTCTAATCCTGGGGGGAGTGGGGGTGTCTTCCCGCGCAGTGAATTGAGACTTGACCAGTCAGTCGTCACCAGTGACACCCTTGTTTATAACAAAGCACTCTGGATGTTGCGGCTGGAGTTAGTCGGTTATTCTCTCAGAACACAGGACTTTTAGGCCTCCACTCAGTGTGGTAGTGAAGTAAAACACTTTCATCTCACTGACCCATGGGTTGTGTCCCCTTGTCTGGCTCTTGCCCCTCAATAAAGCCACCTCCTCAGTTACCACAGGTTTGCAGGGTCAGCCTTGGGCAAACCATGCAGAAGATCCAACTTGACATCAGTGCCCAGGCCTGTTTATTATGACCTGCTGGTGCTTCTTCAGAGCCTACCTTTCGCTCTTCCTGCTTCGGACGTCAATCTGCTGCCTGCCAAGAGAGACTTTGAAGGGGCGAGCTCATGGAGGCTTACCCATTGGTTTGATCAGCTGCCTCCTTCCCTGGGGCTATTTACAGGCTTTCTGTTTCCAGAAGAACAACCCAAAGGGGAGAGGGCTCCAAAAGGAAATTCTAAATACCTTGGTACCTAGAAAGGAGAAGATAGTTTCGAATAGCAAATGCCCACCCACGCCATGAATAACTTAATCTTCCACATACTGAAAGTGAGACCACTTTGGCTTCTAGACGGCCACATGTGAAGCTGACACTGATCTCCCTGACCAGCCAAAAATGATTACTCTTGACCCCAGAAGAGACTTCAAACTTGAGATCCACTCTCCTACCCGCCACCCACACCCCCTACTCCTTTCATACCGTTCCCTCTTGCAAGCAAAAGCATTTTACTAGCTGAACAATTTGTAAAGCAGCAACTGGACCCATAATTGGATATTTATTTTTATGTAAATCTTGGTAAACTGAGGCAGCTGCTTCACAGAGGTGATTAAAATGTAAAAGGCAGCGCAGTGAGTAGAAGACTATAAAAGGTTGTTATTTGCAATGACCGTATTTACAATAAATGCTAAGTTTATTTAATAAATAATAATTTATATTTATGAACAGCGGTTCACAGACGAGACAATAAAAACTTCCATTTATGCTTACTGGAATCTTGTGTGTGACATACAAATCAAACCCTTCACTCAACGCTGTATTTACACTTTGAGCAGACGATGCTTTATCGGAGTAGGCAAGTCTGTTGTTTCTGAATCTCTTTTCTTTAGAATCAATGACTTTATTGATTTGATTTGAGCTAGGCTCCAAATATAGCAGAGTAATGTTAATAGCCAAAGAAAACAGGAAAATGAGAGAGCATTTATCAGCATGTTTCAGAGTCACAGGTAAAAACCATGGTGGTTGGCAATTTCTTTGTACAACACCCACTTAACATGGCCTTGAATAGGAGCCTGTTAATAGCAGAAACCAAGTCACTGCCACATATTCTACAGGTCTTGGCTTTGGGTGGCATTTTATTTTTTTAAATTTTAGCATTTTTTTTACTTGATTAAAAAATAACAATAGCCTTAACTGATGACAAAGGAAAATATTTCCTCCGGGAGCAAAAGCATTCTGTGGCTGAGCATCTATCAAAGTTTTACTGTATTCTATTGGAAGGAAAGGCTTGTTTCAGCTTGGTTTTGTCCTAATTTCACTTAAAAGACAATATTGTCAAAGTAGGTTTGCAATAGATTTTTAAAAGCACACACCATCAAAACAACTCTCTAATTTGCACGCCTGAGAAACGTTGTTTCTGCTGAGCCGCTGTGCTCAGTATTTCAATTCAGTCCAGTGATGGGCGTTGAGCACATACTATATGGGCCAGGCCCTGTGTTAGGGGCTTGCTACAGTCAATAACTGAGGGAAAAAGCATATCAAAGCCACTTGTGAAGTGGTCTGTATAGACAGTGTCTAAAAGGACCTGTGCCTATGGGCATGAAGAACGGGTGGGAATAATAGAGAAACCAAGAGGCAAATGTCTCCTGATAAGAAGTACATAGAAGGATGGGAACGTTGGTATACTTGACCAGAGCACTCCGACTTCAACAACTTTGACTTCGCATTGCGCACTTGGACTTGAAGTGAACCCTGACAGCTGAATGAGGATCTCTGGGCACCACAGGGGTGAAGCTGAGGTGCTTTAGCCTGCCGTCTACTCACCCTAGCACCCAAAACTACAACTTTTTGAAATGTTACAGCCAAATATGATATGCTATAATGAATTCCTTAGCACAGTCTATCTGTTTTTGTGGCTCAGCCATGACTCCCAACCTCAGTTCTAGCATCATTTCAATAGATACCATAAAACCTATGCTTGACATTGGGACAGAAACAAATGTGGCTTGCTTCTAATATGGCAATATGGATCCAAAGTGTCTTTGACTTGGTCCCTAGTAGCTCATATCCCCAGAAGTCATGGCTGTGTAGTTCTTTCCCACGTTGACTCTGGTTCAGCTAGTAGGATAGTAGAAAGCACAATGCCCACAGAAGATGGGTAGATGCGTGCTCATTAGGGTTGTCCTCTTAGAGCGCTGCTCTCAAATCCCAGCTGCCGAGTAAAGGAGACCAAACCGGTTGTGAGGAGAGGACCACCCCCCCAACTCCAAAAAAAAAAGAGAGGTTCTAACTTCTCAGTCACTCTTCCAAGGTTGCAGACCTGTGAGTGAATCTATCTGGATATTCTTCCCCTAGGTGCCATTGGCCGCAAGCCATACATGAGATTCTACATAAGGCCAACAGAAGAGCCACCTGCTGAGCCCCGGCCAGCCCACAGAATCATGATAGAGGAAAAAGAACAGAAAAAATTTGGAGGTAATAGAAAAGTCTTTTACAGAGTAACAGATACCCAAAATATCATGAGTCCCCCAATAATTTTTAAAATACAATAGGAGAAGAGGGAAAAATAAAAATGTAAGTCTGTACCTCTCAAGGTTTGCACCCAGTAAACAAATACAAGTATATGACATAAATATATATTTGCTGAGAGCGTTCCAGATCTTAACTATTTCCTTGGTTTATATATAACTCTTAAAATTATATCACTACTGTCCAGTATATGTCTTCACTGACAGCAAATTCCAAAACCAACCTCCGGGTGGAAAATTCACCCATGCAGATGATCAGCTGTGAAAATCTGTGCGCAACTTTGTGAAAGAGCATCCAATTTAGAATCAACAGCGCGGCGTATGGGCGCAACCATTCCATCTCAAGGCCCATATTAACTGAAAATTGCTCTGGTGGAGTTTTAAGCTGACATGTGCAAAGCATTTTCAGCAACCACCTGCCTCACCAATTATGGATACTGACCTTTTTGAAGTTTTGACGCAGGATGGCTTTACATTTGTTTCTCTTCAGTTATTTTCAAATCGATCTTTACATCTTCCTTGGACATCCAACCCCCAATCACACAGTCCCCGCCCTCCAGTTAATTGCACTGAGATGAGTCAAGTAGCCAGTACTGTCAAGGAAGGACTATCAAAAATAACTTAGGAAGAAGCAGCCTGGGGGTGTGATGGAGTGGAGGCCTAGACACCAGGCACGTGGAAAGTCTCTTGCTCCTGTTTTCTGGGTAACAATTCCTCCCAAACCCTCAGAGTACAATTCTCCCCAGCATCAAAAACGATAGCCTATGAAAACCAATAATCTAGGAACTAACTAGGCCCCATGCCCATATTTCCCCCAGGGATTCTGGGAATTTGAAGAGGCTAAAATTTCCTAACAGCATCTTGAAGATTAAGAATTTACAAACTTCTTAAGGGATGCTTTCCACAGGCTGCTGATCGACACAGGGCAGGAGCTACTGGTTTCCCTATTTGGAACACCACAGGCCCAGCACGGGCCGTTCTGCTCCATGGAACGCGGCTACTGTCAGATGTTTGCCATGACAGACAAGGCGACACCCAGCGAAAAAACCTCTGGTTTATTAGACAGAATTAGAAGAAAAGAGATGTGAATTGTGAATGCTTAACTACACTTCCGAAAAGACACAGTTAGAAAAACAGAAATTCATTCAAATAAAAATCTACCTAATTAGATTTATTTGATTACACTCTAATTTCATTTTATTACCATCTAATCTGCTTTTAAGGGTCCTGGTGATGCAGTGGGAGCCCTGGGGGGAGGAGGGGTGTACACTTTGGTATATTCTCACTCGACATTAAGTTCCGCAGAACCACAGTATTAATCCTAGACTTCCCAACGTTTCCTGTTGAAGGTTCACCAAGTTTCAGGGGGAATGAAAAGAACAAAACACCCTGCAGGTCGCCGGTCTCTGACTCTGTAACTGGGAGCCAAGATTGTCCCATGGAGGGAGAAGGGAAAATTGCAGTTCGTATTCGGATCGGTGGCACGCTCCTTGCCTCTGCCCCACTTCTCCTGAACGCCTGTGTGTCCAGAAAACCCATCACTCTTCTGTCGAATCCACATAGTCACTGGGTACCACACGCTCTCATCGCGAGAGCTTTTTGACAAAGGCTCTTTTTAAGGACGCGGCGTTGAGAACCGGAGAGGAATCCTGATGCCACCAAAAGCCAGTGCCCCGGGGTCGAAGAAGGTTTCAAAAGCCTGCCTTATTCTCCCGCATGGCATATTGATTAGGAAGGCGACGTTGCTCATGCCAGGGAGAGGGCTGTGGGCATTAGTCTTCTTCCACGCGTCCCTGGCAGTGGCAGCAGAGAAGTGTATTAACTTTGAACTTCACCATCCCAGCGCACACCCTGAGTTACCCGAAAGTACCCACTAGAGAGCTCTGTGCAGAACAGCAGGTGTTTAAAGAGGCAAAGAGGCAAAAGGAGGTTGTTAGGAAAAATTGTCCCCAGGCCCTGAATGGGCCTTTTATCATTGTCAATCTGGCTTATAAACCCCTGTACCGCGTGGCTTTCAAGAAGTGGGGAGCTAAATTCCGGCCCGATGCCCTGCCAAGAGCTTTAGAATACATAGAATAAAAAAAAGGTGAAATGTTTCTCCAGCCACATTGCCTTTCCTGCCCACCCCACTCCCTTCCCGGAGGGAGATTCATAAACACAGACAGCAGAATGGCGCTCTATTATGTTGTCGGAGGCCGTCTCTGCGGATGACCTCTAGAAGTGATTGGACACAGAGCGACTGGCGTCCCCCTGCTTTCCACCGGCTCCTCCGGCCAAGGCTGGCTGATGTCTTTGGGGTGTTCTAACTCGGACCTGCTCCATTAAGTAGCAAACAAAGTCCAGCTGGCTAGCTCAGGCTCAGCGGGACTCACCGCTTTCACACACGCGGCTTGATTAGGAGAATCGCTGCGCCCCTTGTCACAAGGCAACCTCGTGAGGAGGGCAGAGATTGGGCTGCCATCGATTGCTGCATAATATGGATTCACACTGCCTCTCCTCAACAGCACGCCTTTCACGCCCCACAATAACCTAGCAAGGCTTGTTTTTGTTTTCTTTTTTCCCTTTCTTACACTTCTTCAGACTTACACTGGAGTACAGTTCGAAAAACTGAAGGTAATGCGTGCCTTATTAGCCAGCCCTTTAGGACACATTAATTGCAGTTTGATTTCCACAGTTCCCATTTGGTGACTTTGCTGCTATCCTACCGACCTGCCATGCTCCCAGGTCAATAACGTGGGAGCAGAAGGAGAGCCAAACACTTCCAAGTGCCTTGTTCTTCTCCAGGGAAGCACCCGGGCAATTGCTACGGAAACATGATGCTATCTGTTTATTGGGAAGGGACGTTTATTAGGGTTCTCTTCAGAGAGTTGCTATTCGCCCTGCACCAGTGGTCTTCGGGAACCTCACACTTCCATTTCTCTGCCTATTTCCTGCCTGGGGGAAAACACTTGAACTCTAGCCCAGCACGGTGCAGGGGTTTTATTAAACATCCCAGGCTGTTCGGCTTCTCAGACGGACAATATTTGGTGGCCAAGTCGCACCTCTCTCTAGTCATTATTTAGTTTATTGTGACCTTTATTCAAAATTAGGAGAAAGTAATTTAGAGCATGCAGTGATGAGAATATGCATCCTAGAAATTAGAAAAAAATAGCTTACTAGCCACATTATAGCATGTTCATGTTGTGCAAAACTATCTGGCCACTAAAAATGAAGTGGGTCTGTTTTTTACTAGATGTTTATAATATTGGTTAGTAAACAAAAGTTACATATCTATATCTATATATAGATATATGGCTAGAAACAAAAAGCAAAAACATCCTCAATGGAGAGATGTGTGAATCTTTTCTGAGACTATGTATATGACATAGAAATTTCCAAATCTGTATTTCAATAAGTTATTAGATATCAGTTATAAGTAGAGAAATCATGAATATCCGGAGTTTTATTATAAGAAATCGCTCAGAGGCTATCATTTTGACCTATAAAAACATCGTTTTTATGTAGTCCATTCTAATATTTAAATTGTTCTTTTGGGGAATTTTCTATATGTGCAAATATATAGGATAATAGTGTATATATGTATATGTGTATATATATGCCATATACCCTGATGGTATGTCTAATATATATATATATGTATATAAATCATCAGAGCTCCTTTCTGTGTACATATGCATATATATACAGATATATATGTGTGTATATATATATATATATGTACATATATTCTATATGCACACACACAGAGAAAGGAGTCCTGCTAGTGCTGCGGACTAAACCTTGGGCTGTTAACTACAAGGTTCAAACCCACCAGCTGTCTGATGGCAGATAGATTTCATCTGGAAACCCAGAGGAGCACGTCAACTCTGTCCTATAGGGTTCCTGTGAGCCCCAATCAACACAATGCAGTGGGTTTTACAGATCCACATGCACAAGCACATCCAGATAGCCATTCCCCTAGTTATGACCTACTTTCCTACTGGCCCTTTATGTCAGGATTTCTACCAGATTCTCTTTGTATCTATATAATAAGGAACTTTTCAGAAGATCATGACTCTTTAGTTTAAAGTGATGGAAATCCAACACCAATTTGTTTAAGCAAATAGAGACTATATGGGCTCCCATACTGTGAAGTTGGGGGTCAGGGGACATAGATTTCGGGTACAGTTGAATCCAAGGACTTACCAATGTCATCAGGACCCTCTCTGCCTCCATCCCTTCTCTTGGCTCTAATTTCCTGTGTTGGCTTCATTCCTCAAAAGGCTCCTTCCATATGGCTGCAAAGATGGCCCCCTGCAGTTCTAGACTTACAAGTTCTTTAGTGTTTAAAGGAACAGAAAGAAAAAGAGTCTCCAGTTTCTGTCCGTGTTGATCAACCCCCAAAACAATGACCTGAACTGCTTGGATCATGTGTTCACTACTTTGGGATTCAAACAGGATCTTAGGCTCCACCAGGCGCCGCCAAGACAGCAAAGCGAGGCAGACACAGAGAAGCCTCATTTCTGCCGGGCTGTCTTTCACATTAAGGAATACCAGTACTCAGTAACTACATGAAAAATCTATCTGGCAGCCAAATTTATTTTGATCTGAAACCTTTCTAAATATGGTAGTAGTCAACTGACCATTCCACAAACCACCCAAAGTTCTCTGTGTGGCCCCAGCATACTTTCCATCATTGTTTCCCACCAATTCTTGCTTTGGCTGACTGTGGTCCACATTCAATCCCGAGGAGACTTCCTCCAGGAAACTTTCCAGAACAGCAACCCTTCCTTTCTCCCTCATGCTTCTTCACGTGTAGGTCCTTCGTCTCTTCCAACATTATCCTGGTCACCTTCTCTGATCTTATACTCAAGATAAAACTTGCTAGATTCCATTATAATTCTGCATTTGCTTTCTTCTTTCTCTCTCCACTGCCTCAGCACCATGAAGAGCTACTCAAACACTCACTCAATGCCGTTGAGTTGATGCTGACTCAGAGAGCCCTGGTGACATAGGGGGTTCCCTGTTGGGCTGCTAACCTCAAGGTAAGTGGCTCAAAGTTACCAGCTGTTCCACTGGAGATGAGGCTTTCTACTCTCGTGAAGATGTATAGCCTCAGGAACCCATAGGATAGATCATTGTGTTAGTCTGGGTACTTTAGAGAAGCAAATCCACAGAAATGCATGTATGAGAGAGAGTTTTATATAGAGGTTAAGTGCACATCAAGAAAACATCTCAATCCAGTGCTGCCCAAGCCCACAAGTCCAACATTAACCCATATGTCTAACACCAATCAACAAAGTCCTCTACCTCACAAAAAAGATGCAATGGTGCTGACTGCAGGAGGAAAGTCAAGTCAGCCAGTGAATGTGTAACCATCGCAGTGCTGGCAGGGGTCTCCACACGGCTGCTCCAGTACACAGCGGTGCATCAGGGTAGGTAGGTCCATGTGGCTTCTCCTTGGGGATGTCTTGCAGGAAATGAGCCTTGCAAGCTGAAGCAGGGAACTGGCTAAGGCAGCAGCACACTGGTCCAACCATCAGAAAGTGAGAGACCAGAGAACTAGAAAGGTGAGGCTCACTGAGCCATTTATCCCTCCGCCCTTCAATTAACCCCACATGTGTTTATCAGTCAGGTTAACACAATAAACTAACTACCACAATAAACTTTCTACTCCTGTGAAGATGTATGGCCTCGGGGACCCATCAGATAGATCAGTCTTGATCCTGCTGTGTTTACTTTCCATCTCTCTTGAGGAAAGAAGTGCCGCCAAGACTGGAAGTCGATTCAGTGGTTATTGTGGAAGTTCCTATGTGTAATTTCACCATAAGATCGGATTTAACAATTTTTATGAAGTCACGTTTTAATGATTACATTGATAATTACATTCTAGTATATATACTATACGACCTTTACTACTTATATATTATGCAGTATATAATGTTATATATAAAAATATAATATTTATAATTCTATTAAAATGCTCAATAATAGCCCTTGTTGTACACGGACGGGTACAAATTGGATAGACCAAGTTGGCATAGTCAACACATCCAAGTATCTTAAAGACTACACTTCAAGTTACCTATTAATGAACAATTCTCTAACAATGTTTAGGCCATACTGTTATTAAAATCATATCACTAGAAAAACAGATTTCATTTCTGTTCTCTCTCACCCACATTTTGAGTAGTCTAATTAAAAAGAAGGTAGGTGGGAGAAAGATAAAAGGAGACAGAGAAAGACAGAAAGAGAAAAGGCAAAGCAATTCTGTGATTTAATAGAATAATTAAACCTCTCTCATCAGGATTTCTCTGCATTGATACATGGCGCACTACCTACAGACTACTGTCTGTCTACTTAGCTTCAGAAGTCTTTCTGGAAGAACCAGTTGGCATGCTAGATTTAGAAGGCTGAATGTGATTTAATTTGTCAGAAATGGGTAGCATAAATAAGACGGAAATTAGCCAACTAAGAGCAATTCTAGGAAGTCAACCAGCTTCCCTGAATAAGAGGTGCAGAAGAGGGACCAGCAGGGAAATGCAGCCCCATTGTAGGGGAAGATAGTAGCTGGCCTTCAGGCCTGTGATGGGGTTGTGAGCCAGATGAGGTCTTAGAAGAAATAAATGCAGGCATAAGCTACTACTTCTTTGGAGGTGTTAAAGATCGACTGTATACAGGGATGCCATCACGGGATTCTTTAGAACATTGAATTTGATGACAGGGAAGGTTTTGAGGAATTGGGTAAAAGGAGGCAAAAGCTAGATAATACAGAACAGACCATCATAGATATTAAACCACTTAAACTGAATGAAGAAAAATGCATGCTGCGAAATAGCATGGACTATAAGTAACCCTGGCATCACGCTAACAAGTCGCCGACCCATTTTATGCTTTCAGTTTTTGTTTGGTATTTTCCAGGGAGACCCTGGGTATCTTGCAAAGGTGTAGTAAGAAACCACATTTGCACCCTTCTCTCTCGAAAGCACACTAAGAGGAACATTTGCTGAAGGAAGGGATAACTCCACAGTTTCCTTTCTCGTCAGAGGATTTAAAACTTCCCTCGGCACTTCCCTGGAGTTAGTCCACAGGAGCCGTTTCCACTGTGAGTTCTATCCTTTCAAGTCACAACGATAGGGTACCCGGGGACTTGGGCCATTCCATATTTAAGTGAACCAACCCACAAATAAATAGGAGGCAAATAAAAGCCTGAGGTGAAAGAATAACTGGGAAATTTAATAAGGAAGAAGTGGCATGTTCGAGCTGAGAGTGAAATTGCTTTACCTGAACAAAATCCAATAAGATTTGAAGCCCAGTGACTTCCATGCCACTACAGTGCCCAACTCCCTCAGATCCAAAGAAATGCATCTTCGATTAGCTGGAGTTTTAAAAAGAGTCTTATTCATTCTTAAAACAAACATACACACACACACACAAACCCACGACGCTGTAAGACAGTAACTCCACTGGTATTTTTTCAAAGCTGCAAAATAAATATTTTTTCAATGTGTGTTTTATGTTACGTTTATTCAATGTATTTTCCACATCGTAAACCTGAATGCTGTTCATTGAGCAAATATGCCAACCATCCTTTTTACATTCTCTGGTTTGCAGCTAAATCAATATTTTCTTGAAATGAAAATATAATTTGAATTCTCCAAAGGCCAGAGGTATTTTGAGGAAAAATACCTGTTGTAATTGCAACCTGCTACTTTGATGCCAAAATCGATGGCAGTTTCTGTTCTCAGGGGAGTATCCCATTTAGCGTGGAGGTGCCCTCTGTCTTATCCTTCCCATGAATAAGGGGGCTCTCTCAACCCATGCCTGGGTCAGCTGCTAGGCAAGGAGCAATCATATTTTTCCGCAAGGCTTCTCTAGAGTATAGGGAGCCCTAGTCGGTGTGGTGGGTTAGTGTTGGGGTGTTGATCTCAAGGACAGCAGTTCAAAATCACCAAGTGCTCCTCCAGAGGAGACTTTCTATTCAAGTTTCAGAAAAATTCAAGTCTCAGAAACCCAAAATAGGCAATTTTACCCTGTTCTCCAGGGTCAGAATTGAGTCGATGGCAATGGGCTTATCATTACTTTATTTGGTCTCATTTCTTTGTTAAAGAAGATGAGGGATGTGCATAGCTGCTTGCTATCATGCAGAAGTCAGTGGAAAGTGGATTTTGGCAGGTGCAGTTAGGTTCAAGCCTAACACCTTATCACTTGATCTCCCTTCTGATCCATTTAAAATTTGTTCTAGTTTTTAATATTTTCTGCTTTCTTTCTGACAGAGGTTCTTCTCTGCTTTACTCTGATAGTTGTTGTTCATTTTATTTGCTGTGGTTTTGTTGGTACGCTTTCCTGTAGAAGAAATTCAGGCGAGGCCAGTCTATAGAGACAGTAGCCCGATGGAGGGTTTCTCAAGGTGTGGCAGGGGCGGGCGGAAGCTAATCATAACAATGAGTACAAGAAAGAAGACAAAGTCCTGAAAGGGATTGTGGTGATGACTGTACAACTCTTCTTAATTTGATTGAACTGTTGAAATGTATACGATGTGAATTATATGCCCATAAAACTTTAAAAGTAACTATGTAGGAGCCTTGGTGGTTGCCAGCATGACTTCATCTCTCTGCCATCACCAGCACACGGTACCATACAGAGCTGCTAAGCATTACGAACCACGACTGAGAGAAAATAAGGGATGTGTCCAGCCTCTTACATTCAATTGAAGGCAGAACCAAGCTCATCAAAATCTCCCGATTCTGGGTCTCAGTCTTTTCCTACTACAGTGCATGACCCCAGGATTTGTCACCCTACAGTTTCATGGACTAAGATGAGCCATTCAGAGTCACATTTGGTTTTATAAAAATGAGTAACAATGTTTCTTGGTTGTGCTCTGTCTTGTTTTTGTGCACGTTATTATCTCTGCAGGTCTGTCTAAATAAGATAGGCTGGATGAACAATCTGGAG
>NW_022111300.1:42439858-42476218 GCF_000313985.2 Echinops telfairi
GAAGGGATCAGGTATCAGGCATCATCAGAACAAAAAGTCTTACCATAGTGAATGATGGGGGGAGTGCAGAGTGGAGACCCAAAGCCCATTCGTAGGGCACTGGACATCCCCTTATGGAAGGGTCACGGGGAGGAGATGAGCCAGTCAGGGTGCGATGTAACAACGATGATGAAACATACAACTTTCCTCTAGTTCCTAAATGCTTCCTCTGCCCCCACCCGCACCCCCACTATCATGATCCCAATTCTACCTTACAAATCTGGCTAGACCAGAAGATGTGCACTGGTACAGATAGGAACTGGAAACTCGGGAATCTAGGGTGGATGATCCCTTCAGGACCAGTGGTGTGAGTAGCGATACTGGGAGGGAAGAGGGAAGGTGGGTTGGAAAGGGGGAACCAATTATATGGATCTACATATAACCTCCTCCCTGGGGGACTGACAACAGAAAAGTGGGTGAAGGGAGACGTCAGACAGTGGAAGATATGACGAAATAATAATTTATAAATTATCAAGGGTTCATAAGGGAAGGGGGAGCAGGGAGGGAGGGGAAAAAATAAGGAGCTGATGCCAGGGGCTTAGGTGGAGAGCAAATGTTTTGGGAACGATGAAGGCAATGAATGTACAAATGTGCTTTACACAATTGATGTATGTATGGATTGTGATAAGAGTTGCATGAGCCCCTAATAAAATGATTTAAAAAAATAACAGTATAAACTATAGCCAGTCTTGCCTGAAAGGAGTGAGGCGATATTAATTAAAAATGTAAAAATCTTCTGTCTTCGTAGATTCTGTCTTGACACATGGATTGTTTTGCATGATTTAAAAGTTCCATTTAAAGAAATAATTCAGGCTTCTCCAGTTCTTGATGAGAGGTTTCTTTGGTATGCTTGCTTGTTTTTCAGAGGTTCCACCTGCCCTACAGAGCCCTGCTGGCCTGCTGGCTAGAGGTTACACACTGGGCTGAGATTGACAAGGTCAGCAGTTCAAAACCACCAGACACAAATACATGCCCTGTCATTGGACTTCCCACCCCACGCTGTATGGGCCCTTCTGAAGCTTGTTTCCTGAGGCCACCACATCCCAACTTTATCAGCATGGTAAACCCATATTGGTAAGCTTCGTGCTGCTGCATTTCCCATCCACGTACTAACCCTGCTTAGCTTCCGAGATCGCATGAGATCGGGCGCGTTCAGGGTGGAATGGCTGTAGACAGTGCTACATCTCTCCTGCTAAGTACATTGCGTGGTAATAGTTAAGATGCTTTTACAACTCTCTGCAATACCCATCAAACGCTGCAACTTGGCTAGTGGAAAGAAGAGAACAATGAGACCCGAAAGCTATGGTTTCCGAAGTGTGGCGCCTAGCCTGGCAGTTTCACTTGAGAACTTGTTAAAAATGAAAGTTCTGAGACCACGGCGTAGTCCTACTGAATCAGAAACTCAGGGAGTCAGCCCAGCAGTGCATTTCAGGTAACCTGCGGGCTGTTTGAGGCCTGCCCATGGTTGAAACCAACTGTGCTGCCCTTTAGATTACAACATTTTGGATGCTCACCTGAAAAAAAAAAAAGTCAGTAAGAGAGAGAGAGACCATGTCTTTTAGAAAAAGAAAGAAATCCAAATGGAGAAAAAATGAGGTAATTTCATTCGCAGAAGGGATTACCAAGCGCCCCCAAGAGATTGAATTCCAGGGCTTATATTCCTACCTATAAATTTCTTTGAGAACCTAATAAAAGAAGTCAGTTTAAAGAGTCCATTTGAGATTCATCATCATGTACTTAGTGTGGTAGTGACATTATCTTAAGCAGCACATTGGTCTTTCTAATATCAGGTGGAAAATTTTGCTTTTTCTAAGAAAGTCGCCTCTGTTGAAATTTAACACTTTCTCTTTTATACTTCTTATGCTTGATTTTGAGTCATCCGTGGAAAAATGACTCATGAACGGCTATAATGCGATGATGTGTTAGTTACAGGATTAATTTCTGATGGGCAGATTGCACATGTAAATAAATTATGAAAGAACCACTTTACTATTGAGGAGGAATTCTTTACATTCAAACAGTAACTTTATAATGTCAAAATAACCAGTAGGTATTCATCAGTATCTGAGCTATGTAAATATTTGCTTGTTTCCATAGTGATTGGCAAGCCCAGATACAGGGGCACAAAAATCCACACATGCTATCACTTCCTAATAATATGATCATAAAAACACAAGTCAGGCCAGACTACGGAGAGAAGAATAAACACCATTAATTAAAAGATTTATAAAATAGAGGAGGAGGTGACAAATGAAGTATTGAGTGTAAAATTGCACAAAGGAGGTAAAATACACCCCCCCACCCCAATGCTGAAAGAAACCTGAGCAACCCTAAATTATCTTTCAAAATGCTATTTAGAATTTTTCCAAAAATAACACATCTGACAACTGTTCAGAGTACCCCGCACCCCCACCCACAAAACATACACTTATAAAGTGAGTCTGCAGTCATGGCTGTGAAGTGTGTTTGAAAAAAGTGAGACTGTTGGCATTTCACTTGAAATCAACTGAGAAGTTCTTTACTAAAGAAGTGAGAAGCTCAAAGCTGTTTGCCGAAGCTTTAGGGGAGTGCAGCATATTACGGGAGAGGAGCATTTGGTCAAAGAGTAAATTAGTAGTGTGGTTCACACGTCGCAGGAGAAAGCTACACAGGAGCTGCAGTTCTCTTAAATAATCAGTCCTGCGAACGGGCCTTTGGTTATGAAATTTCTCCAAGCAGTCGCCAGCGCAAAGGCTGTTTTTAGAAACACTTTGTTCTTCTGATATCTGCTGGGAAAATGCGGCTCTGTGTTTTTCCCTGAATGATTTCTAAAAATAAAAATAAACACAAAAAGCACAAACACACCCTCAAGTCACAAGAGTAGAAATGAACATGCCACGTGAGGTTATTTCAATAGGTGTGTCGTTAAGTAGCTACTTGGGTGGGAGGGATGTAGATAGGAGATCCCGATGGAGAGATCACATAGAAGGCTGATGCAAATGGTGTGTGTGTGTGTGTGTGTGTGTGTGTTTGTGTGTAGGGAGAGAGAGAGAGAGAGAGAATGGAGAGCACACAGTAAGTCTCATAGTAAAAAGAGACCCAAAGGCAGGGACGCCGTTATTAGAGCGTGTCCTGGAGCCATGGTGCCGGTGGGAAGAGTCTGAGATGGTCCTTTCATCTGACCACTCATCATCAAAGGAGGGGGATCGCTGATCCCCCTCCTGGGGGCTCCTCTCCCCTATCAGAAGCTTAGCTGCTTTGCAAACAGGGGTATGGTGCCCGTGTGTCTTCACAGAATGTCAGGGTTCCTCTGGCTTTTATCAGGAAATGTCCTTCTTCCCCCAACTGTGAGAAGCTCCTGTCTCCTTATGAAATCTCAAGCTAACCTGGGGTCCTTGCTATTTTTCAAATATAATCTGCTTGCACTTGAGAAAGAGCTGATCAAGGTGTCCCCTGTGTCCCCAGGAGAGAGACTGCATTTGATGTCTACCAAGTGCCATCTTGGGCGAACCTAGACTGCTCAGTGAGTTAGAGTGGTGGTGGGGGGGGGGGGAGTAGGTGGGAATCTGCATTTTAACTTACAGAACTGCATAAACATACATGGACTGACTCTCTAAAGATACCTATACCCAGGCGGTGTTCAGTCTGGCTAGAGAACCTAAGTCTGCCCCTCTGGCCTCCTGGAGTTCAAGTATTTGGATCATGATGTGTGTTTCTCCTTTTTGATTGATGCTTACAGTCACGGTCATTGGATGTTTGCACTCCCAAATGTCAGAGGAGACAAAGATAGGTAACGATCTCTGGAAGAGTCTGAAATTTGCTATCCCACTAGTGAAAATAGTGAAATGTAATGTAAGACATTTTATATTTTGAACGTTTCATGTATCTGGACTTTCAAGGAGGGCATGTTCATCTTCAGACATAAATCAAAGGCCATGCGCACAGAACAAAAGCCTACTGTGATAGGTTGACTGGGCCAGTACACTCAGGAGTGGGTCATTAAGGCCCTCCTTGTAAGGTGCAGGTCAGTCTTGTGACGTCTCCCTTGGGGCGTGGTCTATTTCATATCTATAAATAGACCGAAAGGAACTGGTTCTACTTAAAATTCCAGCTGACCTGGACCTTGCATCTGGTTTCTTGAGACTTGGGTCTGTGGCCCCTATACGGCCTGCTGGTTCTGGGAGCAGGGGCGGCCTATCATGTTGCCTGCTTTGGATCCACTTGGCTCTGCCGTCCCTAGCCTCTGGTCTTCTTGCTTCATCTTCCTGTGTTATTGGTCTGGCAGCTGCATGAGTCAGGAAGGGTCCCCAACTAGCATCAGATTTAAGGTCTAGAGCTGGACTGGGGCTTGCCTACTTCAAGGCTGTTTGGGCCACTTTCTCTATATAAATTGCTTTTTGATATAAATTTATTTATTATATAAACATATACATATATGTATTATTTATTTATTATATAATTATATTTATTATATATAAATTTATTTATAGATATTATATATATGAGTATCACCGGTTTTGTTTCTGTGAAAACCCAGCCTAACACTCCTACTCTGAAATGTATTCCACTCAAACTCACACGTACAAGCAAGTGTCAGATCTTAAAGTGTAGCTTTATGGCTGCCGTTTCCTATTCTTCTTAGTAGCAGGGGTCCTCAAACTTTGTAAACAGGGGGCCAGTTCACTGTCCCTCAGACCCATTGGAGGGCCAGGCTAGAGTTAAAAAAAAAAAAAACTTTGAAGAAATTCCTATGCACACTGCACATATCTTATTTTGAAGGTAAAAAACAAATGGGGCAAAAACACCCAGCGGGCCGGAAAAATGTCCTCGGTGGGCCACATGTGGCCCGTGGGCCATAGTTTGAGGACCCCTGGTAGAGAAAGTGGAGACCTAAGATTCTCAACCACTGTTGCTTGTGTTCAGAGGAAGGAACACTGGAGGCATCCTGGTTACCGGTTGGGCTGCTAAGCACAAGGTTTCAAAGCACGAACCACTCCACCGGAAACAGAGGAAGCTTCTACTCCCATCCAGACTCTCCGAATCAGACCCCCAAAGGGCCAGTTCTAGAGTGTCTACAGAGGCACGATGAGTCAGAATTGACTTGATTACAACGAGTGGTGTGCTTGCTTTGGGCTTGCTTATGTTCAGAACTAAAACCCAGCTGAGCGTTCTCATCGAAAGAGCATCTAAACACATACCTGTACTTCCTAGAATCAAGTAACTGGGAAAAAGAACTTTTTAATATAATTAGAAAAAAATGGGGAGGAGTTGGCCCGACAGAGACAATTTGACATCCAAAGGAAAATCTGGAAGGCAATCACATACAATGAGTTTTCGGTGGAGAGCCGGGAGAGAACATTAAATAGACACGACTTCCTCCATCTAGGAATTTGCCCTCTACAACAAGAAAATATTGCTACAGGCTCACAACAAAAAGACACACAGACAACTGCACAAACATTGGGCAAAATAATTAAACAAGAGACCAAAATATTGACAAAAAGGGTCCCGGGAGACTTTGACTATTTGTTTTTGCTGCAAATGTATTTTTCTCATTTTTCTTTCATATCAGAGAGGCATGTATCTGAGAAAACGCAGATACTAGCTAGTGGAAGAGGGGGCAGGGAGGAAGTGGCTGGATCCAGTGGTAGCACAGGCTGAGCAAGGGGTCCTGGAAGGACTTCCTGGAGAGAGATGGCAAAGCCTGGAATAGAGGAGAGGAGAAGGCCTGCCTACCAGGGAATAACCGAGTCCTAATCCTGGCTCGGTCACTAATTTTTTTTTCATTGGGTTTCTGTGCCTTGAATCTAGGAAATGGGAATGATCAGCACCCACTCTGGTTATTGCACATGGATGATGGAGGGGAAAAGGAGGCAGTCAATGAGTGAGACAGCCCTATGAAGTCACCTGTGGGGGCTTTCACATTCTAGCCGCCGCCGCTTCAGGATCCTAACGCTGTCTGAGGCGATGTTCAAAAGAAACCTGAATACATTCAAAAGAGAAAGAGCCTGTTAAAAGAGACAGACAGAGTGGGGGTAAGGACTATATAAATTGCTGAAATCTAGTTCACCAAAGAAACTATTTGTTCACATTGCATGAGTCACCGAAGAAGAAAGAGATTAGTTAGTGGAAAGTCTCCCTCCCTCTCTCTCCTCATCTTTCTTAGTAACAGATATGATAATGGGAAGATGGATGTATTCAGAAAAATGGATTGGGGGAGTTGGAAGTCATTCAGGGGACCAGGAGAGCTTGAGAAATCTCCTGAAGTGAGTCCATTGGGGTGGGAGAGCTTTTTCCTTGCAAGGAAGGGAAGCAACAGCCAAAAGTTGGGTCTCCTGAAGCAAGAGACACACATAACAAGAACAGGAGTCTGGGAGTCCAGTGACTGCTCTTTCCATCTTCTCTCTGCTACACATTAACTGGGTGGCTCTGGGCCAGGAGTGACTGTCTTCAAGACTCCAACAGGAGATTTTGGAACAGTAGTAGCATGTCTCTCATAGAGCTGGGATGAAAGGTAAATTAAATATTGTACACAGTGTTTCTGGAACAAGGCAGGGATCAAGATATATAGTGTGTGATCCTTTCTATGGAGGGTATGTGTGTATATTTAATTAAATATATACTATTATATTACATATGTTATAAATAAATATACACTATATATTTCTATATATCTCCCAGGAAAGAATCCCATAATCAGAAATTATATTGCATGCATGAATTTTCACTGTGGTGAAGGATCACCTATTATTTTAATGGTGTATTTCAATAGTAGCTAAAACAAACTCACTTATATAAAATTATAATTATTCTTATAAGTATCATAGGTTGTGAGGAGTCCATTTGGAGAGCCTGTCAATTAAAACAATGGTATTTAGTAAATGGACTTATTCTCCATCTCAGCAACCCGAGGGAGATAGTTTGAGGTTTATAGTCATTAGAATGCACTCGAATGGAACCTGCTGCTGGTGGGGATGTTGAGAATATTGGACGCAATGCAGGAACATTAAATTCACTTGCACAGATGAAACACCTGCAAAAAAAATGATGGTGGAGGGAATGTTATAACAAAGTAAATCAAAAGAGAAGGCTCCCGGGTCTTGCTCCCAACTTACCATCCACCATGACAGTCTGGGCTTTGATCTTTGTACATCTTGCTTCTGACTCCAGTTTTCAACCACTGAGGGAAACACCTGGCTTTGATTTCAGTTGCTTCATTAAAAAGACTACAATCCAAATGTTGGTCTGAGTTTGCCCACAGAGCCAAAATGTCAAGATGTGTCTGGAATCCAGACACTTGCTCCTTGGCAAGCCTTGACAGACAGAACCATTCCAACGGAACTGCTTCTTGAAATTTCATTCAACACTATTAGTTAGGCACTTACTATAAGCTGGACACAGTTCTCAACATGGAGGTGGGACTGCCCTTGAAATGTATTCCCCAAGGCAGCCAGAAAAGCATCCAACATAATTCACATGTGTGACCATTCGTGACTCTCTCTGAAATACATGTACTTCCGACAAATAGTAGAACACACACAGACACAAATGCACATATTTTTGTTTTGTTTCCTTTCAGAAAGTGTCATCTTTTTCCTGCAGAGCAGCTGGTGGGTTTGAACCACCAGCCTTGAGGTGAGCAACCCAGTTTGTAAGCCATACGACCCCAGGGCTCCTTAGGTTTGCTATTTCACCTTCTGAAGAAGTCTCTTGTGGAGCTATGAAACCAGCTCCAATCTGCAGGTTTCTCCAGGTCTACTCCGTGGCTGTTATCTGGGAATTTACCTTCCTCAGAATTTTTTGTTGGTGGTGTTGCACAAATGCACACGTTGATATCATGTATTTCAACAAAAATCAGCAATGAGAAGGAAAGACAAAGTGTTACATTCCTTTGCTATATGAGCACATGAAATACACTTTCTGTTTGGGGTTTCCAGAAAAATGAGATTTACCAATTTCTCTCCCAGGAAATTTTCTTACATTTGCTCTGCAAAAAAAGTTAGCGTTGCAAATTCTTCTTACAAATGTGTTCAGTTTTTGAAAATAATTTTTTAAGTGTACAGGCAATTGAGCACAGAAGAAGGAAAATGACCCATCATCTTAACATTAACAAAATCAACATCAGCATTCTGGTTTGTCTCCTTGTGGTCTCATTCCTGTTTATAATATTTTATACGGTCGTAATTTCTGATTACACTGTGAATACTCTCTTTTCACTTAATGTTGTGCAGTCTAATAAGCCAAGCAATTCCTTAGACTTTAAACAGAGAAGAGTCTTCAAACGTCCACAGAATTTCCTCCCAGAAGTGTTAAGTATAATCTTCTCAGGGGTTCTAGGTAAGTCTGAGCCAACCTCACATTTGGATTCCCAGAGCTGCTTACAATGCTACTGGATCCACAAGGCTTCCCACCCACTGGTCTGTGGGGGAAACATGCTTGAGGTACCACAGAGCTTTAAAAATGTGTGGAGAAGCATCAAGTAAACAGAATTCTTTTAGTGACAGACACCAACGCAAGCTAGGACAGCAGGCTAAACTAGAAAGCCATTATTCAATATGTTGAAGTTCATACCAAACTCAAGTTGTCCTCCTTGCAGATGTAAGTTATTTGTTGAATTCAATCAAAGAAAAGGATCAATGCAACATTTTTTAGCTATGAATACATCCTATAGCGTTATTTTTTTACCATCACATATGTGTAGCGCGGGGAGCAGCCTTACATAATACAAAGGAAGACAAATTCCGCCTTCAGATAGTCACCCATAAGTACCTCTAATTTTATGTCAACATGCACACATTTTTCTGAGCAAACAATTTGGCCGAGACCAACCAAATGCTAATGTAACGTTCTTGTCAGATTTAACAAATTATGTGTAACTCGGTGCATATGCTCATCAAGTTTTAGATGAAGAGCATATTTACCCTAGTCAATATTCATGTCTTTGAGAAAAGCTCTTTTCTCTTTCTTTTTTTAAATGTACTGATGCTTTGACATGCGTTCAAGTATCTCTGCTTCCTTAGCCCCTAGGGACGGTCTTAATGTGACCACGAGAAAATAGCCAAGATTTGCTAGCTCATTAAGATGCTTCCTTAATCATATCTGAACCTGGAGCAGCCACCTTGATTGGTTCACTCTACATTGCAATCGGTTAACAACCAGAAAATACATATGGGTTGCATGAATTTGAAATCTCATCTGACATCTGAGTAATGCTGATCTTGTTTATATGACAATCTCATTATGGCTCATAATTGTTCAGCAATCTTCTAGCAAAGACTGGGTTAAAAATGCCTGGAAGATGCGTGTTCTTCTCATTATTAATTAGCACGTGTCCACTTCGCCAGATCCCGGGCCCAAACTTCATTTGTTATGTTCAGCCAAATGCATGAATAGCTTTGCAGTAATTATTTTCCAACATCATCTAATACCTCTCTGCACATCAATTAAAAATCCTCTTAACAAGGAACTGCATTTTGTTTGAGATCAAATGCCTGGTCCAAAGCTATATCAATCATGTAGAGCTAATTAGTGGCTGTGCTTTATATCATTTGTTTTACTTTATTATTTCACTGTACACTTCCTAATGAAACCAATTGAACAATTTAGAAATCTTTGTTCAATTAATTGAAGGCTTAAAGGCCAGATACCTAGTCAGGCTTTCTTTGCTTTGAAAAGAAATACATGTAAGGATGGGGAGAGTGGGGGAACCTCACAGATATGTTATTATACCTATTTACTTTCTGAAGCACTTGCTCTATACCTGCAACTTTAAAAGGTTTATCTCCCTCCTTAGACTGCTCACAAATGTTTCACTACTCTCTGTCCCTCTACAGCCTCCCTCTACACAGGAGCCGGTTTAGAAGGATGCGTTGAAACAATAGCAGGAGATGTTGGGCAGTTAATCTTGAGCATATGCATGGAAGCTGGCTAACTTACTGTGCATTTCTGTCAGCATTTTACAAGCTGGTTGTCCAGCTTTCATATATATATTTGCTGAGCAGGGAATACTTTTCTATCACCCTTCTTCGGGGTCTGGATTGAGGTGTGGTGAATAACACAAATATGAATGGATTAAAAGCATACTAACTACTCAAAGGGTGAAACTGTAATGAGGGAAGGGGAGCATGTGATTCAGCTCTGTATATACTCTGTTTGCTCATCAGAATCAGGCCCACAGGCTGGCTGAGCAGGACCCCCTACTGACAAGAGAGGGCAGTTGACTGGCCCCAGGTGAACAGCAGCCCTCCACCCACCCACTTCTTTTGGGGGTGGGGGTGGGGGTGTCATTTGCATATATGAAACCTCTCCAACTCACCAGATCCTTAGGTAAAGCGGCCCCCCTGAGTTAAGAGGTATATCACAATGAATACAGAACTACAGCTGGTAAAAGTAGAACTGATTTCCTCCAGTGCCGGCTCCTCTAAAAGGCTCCCTACCTCACACCCAAGAATCGACTTTATCTAAATAAAACTGACAAAGCGGCAGATGTCAGGGCTTTCAACAAGTGGCCCGTGGGTCTCTCTTTGGTCTGTGCCAGAAGGGAGAAAATCAAAACCAAATTTGCTGAATAGTGAGGCTGCATTCAGACATGCTACATGTAAGCAAGGACATGCTGAAGGCGAGGATGTACACATCTAGGACTTTGAAAATAAACTGATGGGAGGAATTCTGTCCAAGGATCCGAAGGAGGAGAGTCTTGTTGTAAGGCTCCCACCATGTTTGAAAATTCTCTAGAATCACTGGGGTGTACAGATGAAAAGACTTGGGAATTCCCTGATCCACTCTTCCTCACCCAGACGTCTGTTCTTTATAACTAATGTTACCTACCTTTGTTTGTCGGTAATGATTGAATTTTACCAAACTGAATTATCACAAGAAACATACTGTCCTGCCACCATTTCAAATAGCCTTCATAGCAAATTATCACCCATGATTTAGATGAATTCTATAGGGCAGGCAGAGAAAAAGCATATGGGTGGTGGTGGTGGCTGTTTTTCATTTATTGTCAATAGATAACATCTTTTATGGTTCTGCCCATAAATGGAACAGAGTAATTTTTGACCTCACCATTCACTGAAGAAGCTGGGACATTCGTCCGAATGTAAATCTTCCCCAAAAATGTCTGGAGGTTACATCAAGGCATGATCCACTCCAAGAAGAGAGAGAAAGAAAGGGAGGAAGAGACGGATCATTCCCTTAAGGTCATATTTCTTTTATTATCCAATAAATGTGTGATTCATAGGATTACACATTTCCATAAAACTCCTTTTGCCACCTGCCCCAGAACTCATTTCAAAAAAAAAATTAAAAAATATAAAATGGTCACAGATTGATTCTGATTCATTTCAATCCTGTAGGACAGGACAGAACTATCCTTTTTAGGCTGGGACATTAAATCGCTGTGAAAATAGGAGCCATTTATTACCAAGGGTCCTTGTGAAACATAAGATCTTAGGCCCTACCTGAGACTGAGGAAGTCAAAACCTCTAGAGAAGTTGTCTGGGAATCTGTATTTACCCTGAGCCCAGGGAGCATGTTACTTGCTGGACTACTAACTGCAGGGTCAACAGTTTGAAATGTGTTCCTAACAGGAAAAGCCACCTAACCTGTCGCATTGATGAGTCCCCTTATACTAGAAACAGGGAGGCCAGACGCCGTGAGTCTGACCACTGAGGACCTTAATAAGTGAGGACATAGCTGGATCCCCGTCAAGCAGGGACCACTGTCTGAGTGCCAGCCAACCAAGGACAATGGCTGTTGTTGGGGAAAATCCCAACCCTGAGCTCAATGGCCCTTGGAAGATATATCAAAAGGGCCAGCCAGCTCTGGGTGGCTCTCCCTACTTTCTCTTATTTTTAAGTCTTGATTCCATAAATTAAATTATCCTTTCCCAAACTTATCTTGACAATCAGTTGTTTTTTAATTTATCTCTCTTTCAGTAACACACCAGGAGTGATAGTCTAAATATGGAATAGCTAGACTAACAGGGGAATGGCCACTCTTTCAGAAGTATCAGAAGGATACTTCGGATAAAGTTAGCAGAGCTGTGGCACTGCATCTTGGATACATACAAAGGTTGACGATGTCCATCAAGAACTCCATGAAACAGCATTTACTGAATTCATTTTGGGAATTGCTAGTTATAGGGACATTCAAATTAAACATTTCCCAGTTAAAAAAAACGATGAATTCCAGCTTTGCTCTAAGTGAGAAGAAAGGCAATACTGATCTTTTTGAGCCCTGGTGGTGTAGTGGCTACAAATTGGGCTGTTACCCACAGGGTCATATGTTCAAAGCTGCCAGCTGCTCCATGGGAGAAAGACAGGGCTTGGTACTCCTGGAAAGAGTTAGAGTCTCAGAAATTCACAGAGGGCAGTTCTACCCTGAGCTATAAGTCACTATGAGCCAGCATCGACCCAATGGCAATGAGTGATTGATTGGTTGATCTTTTAAAAACGTTCTTATTTTCATTTTTAATAAGAACCTTACATGCTATAGAAGACTTCAGGCTTGTGCTAGTCTGGGTTGACTAGAGAAACAAATTCACAGATACTGATATGTGTGTAAGAAAGACCTTTGCATAAAGAGTAATTTAATACTAAGAAAACAACCCAGCCCAGTCCAGATCAAGTCCATAAGTACAATATTAGCCCATATATCCAATACCAATCTATAAACTTCTCTTCAGACTCATGAAACACATGCAAAGACGCCGAATTTCTGAAGACCACAGACCAATGGGTGGGAAGTCTTGTGGATCCAGTGGCATTGTAAGCATCTCCGAACTGGCAGGGGTCTCCAAGTGGCTCCTCCATCTCAAGGCACTAGCATATCCTGTTTCCCCGAAAGTAAAACATCCCCCCAAAATAAGACCTACTTACAGTTTTGCCTCTCGTTGAAATATAAGGCATCCCCCCGAAAATAAGACATCCCCGAAAATAAGGTCCCCCCGAAGCTACCGTAACTCTAGACTTTGGACTGCAGTGGCAGGTACTGCCGCGCAGCTCACTGTTGGCCACAGTGCAGCAGGAGCAGACAGGAAGTGTGAGGTCTCTTTTAATAAAACACTAAATAATAAATGTGTACTGTATTCTTCTTCATGGAAAAATAAAACATACCCTGAAAATAAGACCTAGCGCATCTTTGGGAGCAAAAATTAATATAAGACATGGTCTTATTTTGGGGGAAACAGGGTAGTTCCATGTGTCTTGTCAGCTGCAGTGCCTCCCAGGAGTAAGCATGTATCCCACCACCAACGAGCTATTTATATTTTTAATACTTCCAAATGAGGTCATCAAGCTGCCATTTGATTGGCAGGCTAAACTCCACCCCTTCACTGTTAAGCCTCAAATTGACAACAGATTATGCAACTACCACAGACCACCCCTTGTCAATTTGACACTTTCACACAACTCTTTAGCCATATATAATTTTCAAACAAACAATAATAAAATTATATATAAGCTAACAGGATAAAACTAAAATGTATACAATTCAATACGTGCCAAAACCTCATTTAAATATAATATTCACTAAGTGAACAAAACAAAGATATTCTATTCTTCATAATAGCAGGTAAGTAACACCTACACCTTAATCCTACAATCCTACAAATATATTCCACTACCTATGAAAGCTTGTAAGCCAGCTACTTCATGCCTTTATCCACCACATTTTGGGTATCTAATTTCTATACTGCCCATTTACATTATCCCAGAGCTCTTAGAAGACAATCATATTCTTTGACATGAAGAATCTTCATTCCAGTTGGAATCTTGTGAACTCCGCATCCATATGGAAAGTCAAATCAGGACAGGCCATCCATAAAGTCTGCAGTAACATGCATCAGTTTACAGGCTCAAAAATCTTCTCTTCCTCTGGTCGGGTTCTAGTCAACTCAATGTAGGCTGCTTCACTAAGCCTCACCAGGGTGCCCATTTGCTGCCAAGCCTTTAGACCATGTGCTTGTCACAAATGCTCAACAAGCCTAACCCCCTTGTACTAAGTCCTAAGCTTCAGACCAGTCAACCTTCTCTCATCTTCTCCTCTAGTCCCTGTAAACCAGGTCCACTGATATCAGTGGGAAGACTCAACCCATCTCTTTACTGCTGCATTTCTCCTGCTTCCACTCAACAAGTGGATCCAGGTGGTCACCTAGCAAGCATTTCAGGCTGCCACAGGCTCCCTTAAGCGTTCAGTCCTAGAGAGGAGTTTTCTTCATGGTTCCAGAATTTTTCAAGCTTCTGGCAAAAACACTAGTTCAAAATTTAAAAATCCAAAGATCTCCTTTTTCGTCAATCTGTCAACAGCCCCCTAGGCAAAAATGCAAATGCCCTTAGTACTCCAAAGCACTGGGTGGGACTTATCCTTTCAGAGCCTTCTTTGCAGGTATGTCCTAAACCCATTTAAAGATCAAATTTTAATGGATCAAGGCAAGTGGGCTTACAAGCTCTTTATTTTCATACTTTTCCCAATAAGCATTTCTAGAAATCCTTATATCAACAAAAATAAGCAGAAGAAATCAGTATAAACAAAGCAGAATCAGATCCTAAACTCAATTCTTAAAACAGTCAAGTTCAATCCTTATTGATCTTATCTAAATCCTTATCTAAGCTATTCTATTGATAGAAAATATGCGTTTAGGCCTCTGACAGCATCAAGCCAGATCCAGGCTTTCTGCGAGCCATTTTGACCCTCTGGCAGCCATTTTACTTAAGCAGCATGGTTTCTGAGAAGTTCAAGGAGCAATTTCTATCCCTGAGCTCAAAATTTACAGCAACAACTTATATTTTCATCATCTCAAACAGGAATAGCCAAAGACAACAGCCAGACAAAATAATCAAAACTTTCATTACCCATATTCTCCAGAAAACAATCCAGTAAACCTCATGGCCATATCTGACCTCTGGGTAGCCAAAGAAGAAAAACTACCCTGAGAGACCAGTCAAAAAAGCATCTACTGTCCATCTTCATGATTTGTTTTCCACTCGCAAGGTATCCCACTCCCAAGGTACCATAATGTGTTGGTCTTGGTTGACTAGTATGGTAGTTACATAATTTGTCATCAATTTGAGCATTAAGAGTGGAGAAGTGGAATTCAGTCCATCAATCACGTGACAGCTTGATGACCTCATTGGGAGCCACTAAGGAGATTCTTGTTGGAGGCAGAACACATGCTCACTCCCTGGGAGACATTGCAGCTGACAAGAGCTGGAGGGGCCATGTGTAGACCCACACCAGTTCTGAGATGCTTCCACTGCCACTGGATCTACAAGACTTACCACCCACCGGCCTGTGTCCTTCTGGCAATCGACACCATTGCATGTGTTTTGTGAGTCTGAAGAGGACTTTATAGATTGGTGTCAGACATATGGACTAATATCAGACTTATGGACTTGATCTGGACTGGACTGGGATGTTCTCTCAATATTCAATTGCTCTTGTATATAAAGCTCTTTCTTATACACATATGAATGTCCATGAATTCGTTTCTCTAGTCTACCCAGACTAACACAACTAGATTTCGGTGTAAAGCAAAGACCCAATAGAGCTCAGCTCTCCAAACTGCCCTCACACTCTATAGCCTAAGTGGGTGAGTCCATAGATCTTGAGGTGAGAGTCTAATGTTCTTTATTCTAGAGAGAAAAGAATAAGCAGTCTTCATCTTTCATGCTTTTGTCCAGGTAGTAGAACAATCCTGTGAGAAAAAGATGTGCTTGGGCTGACTTCAGGAGATGGAAGTTAAGGATCAGGGCTAGACAAGGAATTCGGAGAGCTCGAGGTCCAGAAGACCCATCTAGTGACTTGCAGCAAATCAGGCAAGAGGCTGAGGTCTTCCTATGAAAGCACATGCTTCCTGGGATTAAAAAGAATGTAAGGGGAAGGGATAACATACCTAACTAGTGATAGTTATTACAACTGCTGAGTACATAGCCCTTACATTATACCTAGGAGGGAAAACAAGCCCATCACAGATGGAATGGGATCAAAGTCCAACATCTCTCACAATACTTTGGACTAACTAGCACTGCTGGACAGAGCTGCCAAAGAAGGACTACAATAATTCACTACAAAGTAACTAAGCAAACACGTTGTAGCTCCAAAAAACAAAAACAAAGAAAGCAAAGCAAAACACAGTAATAACAGCAACAAGTGGGAAAATCTAAGCAACAAAGCAAAGTAGGAAAAGGAGAAAAAAAAGGAATTGTGGCCAAAATAAAGAAATTACATTTTGAAATTGAAGCAACACTTCAATCTAGAGGGGAAAAAAGGTAGGTTCATTGGTTTCATTTAATGATTGTTTAAAAAAACTAATGTATGTTTTATACTTACATAAAATATTTGTACTATTCCAAGATGAAAAAATTTTAAATATATTAAGAAAAGTCAACCTTATGTTTATTTCTCTTTTGTAGGAAACTAAATAAAACACCCACAAATCCTTGTATTGTAGTCTGAAGAGCCTAGCCTCTTTATATGTTATAATTATATTTTCTCAGTGTGCTTTAAATTCTATCCATTAGCTAACTTAATAATACTATCAATTGGATTGCTATATGTTCTGGGGAATGGTTTATAATGTTCTTTATCATAAAATGATAATTAACTATATATATATATACCATAGACATAATAAGTATAGCCCTATGTAAGAACTGTAAGTTCTTATGATATGGCCCTACTCAATACAATTGTTCTAATGGAAAAAAAAAATCATTGAAGACATGGGTCTGTAGCAAAGTGTGGTGAAGAAACCAGAGGGTCCCTGGCTATCAGAAAAAGTAGTGTCTGGGATCCTAAAGCCTTGTCTTAAAATAAACAGCCATATAAATGAAGCATAGCAGAAGAAACACATTAGCCTCTGTGATCCATGGATTGAAAATAATGAGACCCCAATCTAAAGGAGGGAATGGTATCAGAGTTTGAATTCTGAACACTTGTTTTGCTATGGATGAGAGTGGAAGCCCAACATCCATTTGCAGGTCCCCACACAGATTAAGCCACAGGTGAATCTCTTCTGATCACAGTCCAGGGATGTGAATAGCCTTGCTATCAGAGAACATTGTAAAGTCTATTGTGGCAGGTGTAGTTAAGTTAAAATGTACTACCAGATTGTTAGATCTCCGACTGATTTTAAAGTTGTTTCAGTTGTTCATATTTTCTGCTTTCTTTTCTTTTCTTTTTTTAAATTGAATAATCATTTTATTAAGGGCTCATACAACTCATCACAATCTGTACATACATCATCTGTGTCCAGCACTTTAGTACATATGTTGACATCATCATTCTTAAGACACCCGCTTTCCACTTGAGCCTCTGGTGTCAGCTCATTTCCCCCCTCCCTCCCCACTGACCCCTCCCCGTGAATCCCTGATAATTTATAATTTATTATTATTTTATCATTTCTTACCCCATCCAACGTCTCCCTCACCCACTTCTCCGCTGCCTGCCCCCCAGGGAGGAGGCCACATGGAGACCTTGTCCTCTGTTCCCCCTTTCTCCCTCTACTTCCCTCCACCCTCCCGCCATCGCCACTCTCTCCACTGGTCCTGGGGTGTTCATCTGTCCTGGGTTCACTGTATTTCCAGTTCCTATCTGTGCCAGTGCACCTTCTCCGGTCCATCCGGATATGTAAGGTAGAATTGGGATCATGGTAGTGGGGTGGAGGAAGCATTTAAGAACTAGAGGAAAATTGCATATTTCATCATTACTACACTGCACTCCGATTTGCTCCTCACCTCATCGCAGCCCTTCTGCAAGGGGATGTCCAGTTTCCCCCAGATGGGCCCTGGGTCCCCACTCTGCACTCCCCCTCATTCACAATGTTATGATTTTTTTTTGGTCCTTGATGCCTGATACCTGACCCTTTCGCCGCCTTGTCATCTTACAGGCTGGTGTGCTTCTTCCATGTGGGCTTTGTTGTATCTCAGTTAGATGGCCCCTTGTTTATCTTCCAGCATGTGGGACCCCAGATTCTATGTAATTTGACAGCTTGGCACCATCAGCTTTCTTCAACGCATTTGCTTATGTACCTGCTTTGCCTTCAGCATTCATGTCGGGGTAAGCTGGTGTGCTTCTTCCTTGTGGGTTTTGTTGTTTCTCAGCTAGATGGCTGTCTGTTCTGATTTCAATTGAGGTTTTTCTCTGTTTTGTTTTGGCATTATTGTTGTTTTTATGTCTTGTATGACTTTCTGAATAGGAAATCCAGAATAGGTAAGTCTATAGCGATAGTAACTGGATTAATAATTACCTGAGATCATGGCAGGAGGAATTGGGGGAAAGGGGGAGCTAACAAGAATGAGTATGAGAAAGAAGAAACTGTTCTGAAATTGATTGTGGTGATGATTGCACAACTCTTAGTAATATATTTGAACTATCAAATGTATAATGTGCAACTTATAAGCCAATAAAACTGTTTTAAAAACATGAATATTTTTGGATTTTAAGTAGGTCACCCATATCATTCTTTACAGTTTTTGGATGATACACACAGTCAATGAACTGGACTGACAACCAGAAGGTGAAAGGTTTAAATGGCACCTCGGATCCACCTGAAGACGTACTTCCAGAACCCATCCATGGAAAACCCTGTGGAACACAGCTCTCCTCTGACACAAGGCAATCGCCATGAAAGGGGCTCAACTGCAACTGATGGTGGTGCTCAATCATGAGTTAGAGATATGGATGCGTCCACTTTGCTAAACCTATTCACCAATGATGGAGATTGTTGTTATTTCCAGTCCTGTGCAACTATGAATAAGGCTGGCATAACTGTCTACAGCATATAACTTTTCAGTTTTTACTAACGTTGTCTTTACAATGGATTTTCAAAGCTTGCTAGATAGTACCAAATTCCCTTGCACAAGTTTGTGTTATTTTTGTATTCCCATCAGAAATGTGAGAATTCTGTTTCTGCACCATCTTCCCAAAAGAGTGTGTTGTTCAGGGAATCCAGGACAGATAAACCCCTCAGGACCAATAATAAGAATAGCGATACCAGAAAGGGAAGGGGAAGGTGGGGGTAGAAGGGAGGAATCAATCACAATTATCAACATATAACCCCCTCCCTGGGGGACAGACAACAGAAAAGTGGGTGAAGGGAGATAGCAGTCAGTGTAAAACATGAAAAAAATAATTTATAAATGATCAAGAGTTCATGAGGGGTGGGAAAGTGGGAGAGGAGGGGAATGAGCTGATACCAATGGCTCAAGTAGAAAGAAAATGTTTTGAAAATGATGATGGCCACATATGTACAAAGGTGCTTAACACAGTGGATGGATGTATGGATTGTGATAAGACCCGTAGAAGTCCCCAATAGAGTCCCCAGTAAAATGATTTTTAATCAATTAATTAATTATTTAAGAGTGTGTTGTTAGCTTTTAGAATTTTTGTCATCAAGAAATGATAGACAATATTTTATTTTTAAGTAATATTTTATAAAATAATATTTTAATATTTATTTTTCATTGCAAGTTTTATGAGGGGATCAAGAATCATTTGCAAATTTTGTTGCGAACCATTTCTTCCTTTCTTTAGCTCATTTCTCTAGTGTTGTTGCTCCTTTTCTGCCCTAATTTGAGAAAACCTTGATATACTAGAGATATTAAGCCTTTGTGATGTCAGTTGCAAATGATCTTCTCCAATTGTCCTTCCATGTTTTATGTTATTTATGGAACTTCTGCTGTTTAAAAAAAAAGTGTGTCTTTTTTCAGGTAGGAAAATTGTTCTGAGTTTTGAATCACAATTAGGAAAGTGACCTTCATCCCAGCTTGTAGAATCAATCATCTATATTTTATTCAAGAAAGTGTACGGTTTTAGTGTTAATATCTAAATATATGATCCTTGTGGAATTTATCCTGATATAAAAGTGTGAGGGAGAATTCAAATTTGAACTTTTCCCTAATAGTTATCTAGTTGTCCCAACACACTTAAATTTCCCCGTGCACTTGCATCTTTATCTAGATTTTTTTTCTGTCTCATTGGTCTGTTTTTCCATGTGCTAACACCACATAATTTTACTTAGAAGGGATTTGGGGGCAATGTTCATTTCAGCAGGGATACCTTCACATCCAATATCATCACTTTTCTTTTTTTCAGAATTTTCCTGGAATTTTTTGTTTCTTTTTCTTTCAAATAAGGTTTGAAATCAATGTGCCTTGCTCCAAAAAAAAAAGAGTAAGCTTATTGGTATTAATTTAGATTTACCTTGATAATGCTGAATCTTCCTAAACAATAAAACAGTTTATGCTCCCAATTGTTCAGTCTACTTTTATACCAAGGACCCCTCGTAGCACAACGGTGAAGCACTTGCCTGAGAAGTGAAAAGTTAACTCTTCAGACCAGGCGCGTGAGTCGGTGCAGAAAGACTGGGTGAGCTGTTCCTACAGAGTTCAGACGAAGTCACCCGACGGTACTGTTCTTTTCTGCCACCTCGCCATGAGTCACCACGGACTCGGAAGCACTTTTATATCCTCTTGGAGCAGTTCATAGTCTTCCTCAGCAACTCTTGAAATACACACGCACACCACTGCTTGCAAATGAATGAAGCATATGTCCATATCCATTAATATGCATATTTAATAGGGTCTGTTTTGTTTTCATGATGAAGCGTATTCTACCTTTCATAGACTCTGCCTGATGTTTCATAATTGTCTAGGATGTGTATTGTCAGGCCACATAGTCATTATACATGAAACTCTCACCCTTAAATCATCATTTAGGTTTATAAGTAAATACATATTCAATCCTCACTACCCGCCCGGATGCCAATATCTTTCTAGTCATTCTGTTTGTCTGAGGCATTTCCACTGGAAAGTCTTCAGAAAGTGCTCATGAGAAGCATAATTTTGCATTCTTATGTATTCATAACAGTGTGACTGAAGCCTATATATTTGGAAATCATGTAACTAGGTATAAAATCCATGACTTCATTTTTTTCCCTTTAGTCTTTAAAGTGTTACTCAATTATCATATCCTGTAAAGCTTCAAAATCAGAAAGCGTATAAATATGTGATTTCCTCTTCCTTGTTCTGTATATGTCTTGTTCCACTGGTCCAGGATGGGAAGAATGAGAAGGTAGTTGCAAGATGGCCAAAGGAATTTTAATTTTACTGGCACACATCCTGGTACTGACAGTTCTCAGTTGATTTCTCCAGGAGCATAATGTTCTATTTCAATATACAGTTTTGAGGCTTCCTTTATTTGAGGCATGATTTCTCAAATCATGTAGTTGTGTTTCTCCTGTCCCACCCATTGTTCTACCTACCATGTCCTCTTCTCTTTTCATAATAACTTTGACTGAAGTCTCTGTCCCTCAAAGAACAAAACAAGACAAAAACCCACAGCCAGCCAATCAATTCCAACTCTTAGCGACCCTTTGGTGGCATTCAATTTTAAAGTAAATGCAAAACAACTAAATTTTTTTAACTACAATGGTGGTGGTGGTAGTCATGAGATGTCATCTTTATGGATGGAGAGAGAGCAAAAGAATCTAAGAGACTGAGTTCTGCTCTGCTCTTTAGCTTAGACATATGGATTATCTTCTTTGATCCTCAGCTAACTCATCTGTAAGTAAGACTATAGCTGCTTTACTTATCTTACAGGATACTTGTAAGGATGCCATGTGATACTGAATTTGAAAGAGCTTTAAGTGCCTTATAAACTGTAGATGACCCACACATCTAAGTATAAATGAAGTAAGTATAAAGTGTCCCCCACCACAAGAGGAGGTCTGAAGGGAAAAGTGTTTCCTATGGAGATGAAGCAATTTGACATCTGCTCTTGCTTCTTCTTGCACCCTCTCCTAGGCCCTGTCCTGTTTCTCCTGAGCTCTCCAAGCTCATGCGTAAAACCACAGGCTGGGCTCTTTCATGGCCTCAACTGAGAACATCTGTTCAAAAATTATGAATAAAACCTATGTATCCAATAACTGACTAGAATTTTACTTCATAGAAGATGCTTTGGAAGCATATCCCATGCCTGTCTTTTTCTTTGGGGTAGAATGAAAAACGGCCTTTTCTCCAATGGATATTGAACAGACTGAATAGTGAACAAAAATATTCTATGATCTCTTAGTCTCAAGGAGAAACTGTATATTATAATATCCATGCTGCGCTAAATAAATGAAATTATTTTGAAAGGTGACTTTTTCTCTTTAAAAAAAAATCATTTTATTGGGGCATATGCAATTCATCACAATACATAGATCAATTGTGTAAAGCACACCTATACATTTGTTGCCCTCATCATTCCCAAAATTCGCTTGCCTCTTGGGTTCCCGGAATCAGCTCATTTTCCTTTTTTCCCTTCCCCCTCCCTCCCCACTCCCCTCTCCCCCATGAACTCTTAATAATTTATAAATTATTATTGTATCTTATTTTACACTGCCCGCCGTCTCCCTTCACCCACTCCTCTGCTGCCCATCCCCCAGAGAGAAGGTTATATGTAGATCCCTATGATCAATTTCCCCTTTCTACCCGCCCCCCCCCCTTCCCTCCTGGTATCACCACTGTCACCCCTGGTCCTGAGGGGTTCATCTGTCCTAGATTCCCTGCATTTCCAGTTCCCATCTGTACCGCTGTGCATCCTCAGGTCTAACCAGGTTTGCAAGGCAGAATTGGGGTCATGGTAGTTGGGGGGAGGAAGTGTTTAAGAACTAGAGGAAGGTTGTGGGTTTCATTATTGCTATACTGAACCCTAAGTGACTCATCTCCCCACTACCCCTCTGCAAGGTATGTCCAGTTGTCTAGAGATGGGCATTGGGTCTCCATCACGCGCCACCCTCATTGATGAGGATATGATCCCCCATCACCACCACCCCCACCCCTGCCTTTGGTGTTTGAAGCCTGGTCCCTTCGGCCCTTCATGATCACACATGTTGGTGTGTTGCTTCCATGTGGGCTTTGTTGCTTCTGGGCTAGATTGTTTACTTTCAAGCTTTTAAGTCCCCAGACGCTATAGATCTCGATAGCCGGGCACCATCAGCCTTCTTCACCACACTTACTTATGCACACATTTGTCTTCAGCGTTTATGTGGGGAAGGTGGTCACACAATGATGTTTTTGTTCTTTGGTGTCTGCTACCTGATCCCTTCAACACCTCGTGTTCGCACAGGCTCATGTGCTTCTCCTCTGTGGACTTTGTTGCTTCCAAGCTAGACGGTCGCTTGTTTGCAGATGACACAACCTTGCTTGAAAGTACAGAGGACTTGAAGTACTTGCTAATGAAGATCAAGGATTACAGCCTTCAGTATGGATTGAAATTCAATGTAAAGAAAATAAAAATCCTCACAGTAGAACCAATAGGTAATATCATCATAAAGAGAGAAAAGATAGATTGAAGTTGTCAAGGGTTTCACCTTCCTTGGATCCACAATTAATGTTCATAGAAGCAGCAGCCAATAGTTCAAATGAGACACTGCATTAGGTAAATCTTTGGAAGCATATCACGTGTCTGCTTCACGAGACTTCTTTTAGTGTTGAAAAGTAAGGATGCTGCTTCAAAGACGAAGATATGCTTGACCCAAGCCAGGGTATTTTAAATTCTGTCACATGCATGTGAAAGTTGGATATTGAATAAGGAAAACAATGGATGAACGTGAGCAGTTGGTAAAGAATTGAAAGCTCCATGGACTGTTAAAAGAACACATCTGTCTTGGAAGAAGTACACCCAGAATGCTCCTTTGACGCAAGGATAAGGAGCCTTCCTGTCACATACTTTGCACATGTTGACAGGAGAGACCAGTCCCCCGAGAAGGACATTGTGCTTGGTAAAGGAGCGGGGCCGTGAAAAGGAGGACGGCCCTTGACAAGAGGGTCGACACAGTGGCTGCAGAATGGATTCAAGTAGAAGCAGAGTCATGAGGACGGCACAGGGCTGACTGGTGTCTTCTCCCTGTTGTGCACGGGGCATGATGAGGCAGAACCGACTCTATGGCTCTTAAGAACACCAACATAGTAAGGAGAGGAGTCTCTGGGTGGAACAAGCAAAGCCAAAATGTTGGTGGGGTGGTTTTCACACACCTAGGGTCCCTGATAGGACAAGCCTGGTGATACATTTCCATCTGGTCACAGCTTTGAACATCCTGCTGAGGGCAGCTCTACTCTGACACACATGGTGTCTCCATGAGTCAGAAATGACTCCATGGCAAATACCAACCACCTATGAAGGCACTGAATTTTTTAAAAATCAACTAAGAAGATAGTTTCACACCCATCTACATGAATTTAGCTCAATATTTAGCCTTCATCATCGGGTGTTCTGATGGTCTTTTATCGCTGGAATTCTGATAGTCAGTGTTGCTGAATTTAAAATTCTGTCAATTTTCTTTAGAAATATCTTCAGTGAAAATGGAGACTAGATGATGGCATCATTCCAGCACACACAACCCAGACAGCTTATATCTGGTCTCTGCTGAAGAATTCTGATATTGTGAAGTTCTTGATGTTCCTATTAGACCCGTGAATGATACCTCTACTGTAATATGAAGACCCTCAAACTCAAAATACTCCACTGAGTCCATTTCAACTCCTCATGACCCTATAGGACAAGGTAGAACTTACCCTGAGTTTCTGAGACTGTAAATCTTTAGAGGAGTAGAAAGCCCCATCTTTCTTACAAGGAGTCGATGATGATTTGGGCCTGCTGACCCGGCAGTGAGCAGCCCAGTGCATAGCCACTGTACCACCAGGGCTCCTTCATGGAGTCCCTAGGTGTTGCAAATAACTATCAGGCTTGGGGTTCAATCCCCCTCAAAGGTACCTTGGAAGAAATACCTTTTGATTAACTTCTGAGAAAGCACTCACAGCAACCCTATGGAGCACACTTCTACTGTGACACACGTGGGGTCATCGTGGCTTAGAGCTGCCTTGAGAGCAAACTGTTTTTTGAGTTAATGCTTATTTTTTGTAGTATGAGAACTGAACGTCAATGAGGTCTATCATTATTAGTATGAACAATGATTTTTATTAGAAAGAAAATATTCCCAAACCCCACATCCAAATCCATTGTCTTCCAGTCATTTCTGAGCTTGCAGTCAGAAGCAGAGAGCCTTAACCAACAAGCCACCCGAACCCTTCCCAGAGCTGTTACATACGGGCAAAGGGAGAAAGAACATTTTCAGTCAGGGCAACTAGAAACGCTTCGTAGAGAAGATGATGACTGAAGGCACGCTTCAAAGCAAAGTGATTAGGATGCAAAGCATATGTTGATTGAGGGTATAATATTCACTCTCAAATAAATTTGCAAAGCATTTGCAAACTATTTAAAAATCATTTTAAAGTTAAGTTCTCGATAGACAAAAGGGAAATAATCATTTACTAAAATATTGGGTGATGGAAAGAACCTTAGAAAATAAACTGGACAACTATTTTAGTTTACTCTAATTTACTTTAGTTTCCACTCGAGTATCGGTTGAAGAGGATTGAGTTCATTATATTCCGCAGTTCATGGTATACAATCATAGTGCAAGTTATTTCTTTTGTTTCATTTATCTATGGACTTAGTAAGTATGCTAAGTCAACTAAGCCTTCAAACCCACCTGTCCCTTCTTGGGAGGAGGTTGAGGCCATCTACGACAGTAGAGTTTGAATGCCGTGGAAACCCTCTGCAGTGTTACAGAGTCGGAATACGCTGAATGTCAGTGAGTTTAGTTTGTTTTTTATTTGTTTGTTTTAGTTTCTACATTCCAGACTCCACACCCCTGCCTAAATAGCATCCTTTTATTTCCATATATTGTAGTAAAACATATATTGTGATTTTGTGCTTGTATTTTTAATTTATAAAAATATTATCTTGCCTCACCTTTTATTCGTATTATTTTTAATATCTGTGCATGTAATCATTGTTCATTGCTTTTGAGTCATCTCTGACTCCGTGAACAACCCACATCGAACAGAATAAAATATTGCCCAGTCCCGCACCACTCTCATAAAAGTAGGTGTATTTGAGCCTAAAGTTGCAGCCACTGTGCCAATCCATATTGCCAAGGTCTTCCCGTTTTTCACTGACCCTCTGTTTCACCAAGCATGATGCCCTCCTCCAGGAGTTGGTTCTCCTGATGACGCCCTCCATGACGTCATCAGATATCCTTGATCTCCTGGCATCACAAACACTGTTGTGAGGAGCATCACACATGGGCCAATGTATGAGAACTTTGTTGGGGCAAAGAGCTGGGTGTGGAACCAACATGTGTATTTAGAGTTTGACTAAATACCCCAAGATAGGCTAGCCAAGTCTACATTCCATCAGCAATGCCTAAAGGGACCAGTCGCCCATCAACCCACGGCATTATCTATGTTTCTACTTTTTATCCATTTGATATTACTGGTTTAGGTACATTTTTAAGATTATTCACTTTATTAAATATAAGTTCCTGGATTATTATTGTTGTTGTTTCTAATTAACTCCTAGCATATAATAGATATTTGTTCCTAGTCTGGTTGAGATTTTACAAATATACTCTACCTGCTTGGTAGATGTGATAGTTAATGTTTATGGTACATAGTATTATGTTCAACAGTAGGAGTATCCGTTATCACAGTCTTATCACCTAGCTTAGAGGGAATGCTTCCAAATTCCTAATAATATCAACTGTAGATATACTTTATATATTACTTTCTATTCCTACTTTATTGAGGCATTGGGAGTCCTCTTTTTTTGCTGCCCCTTTACTTTACCAAGTATTATGTCCTTCTCCATGGTGGTTTCTTCTGATAACATGTCCAAAGTATGCAAGGAGAAGTTTCGCCATCCTTGCCTCTAAGGAGCATTCTGACCGTACTCTTCCAAGACAGCTCTGTTTGTTCTTTTGATAGTCCATCATACTTTCAATATTCTCCACCAGCGCCAAAATTCAAATGTATTCATTCTTCTTCAGTCTTCCCTTTTCAATATCCAACATTCACATGCATATGAGATCATTGAAACTACCATGACTTGGGTCAGGCACACCTTAGTGAATTAAAGTATATTGGTACTCACATTTTGTATCCCTCTGGGTAACCTGTACTGTTCATCATGTTGTTTATTTATTAACACAACATTAGAGTCAGTTAGCTGGTACTTTTCAGGATTTTTCTATTAAGTGTGCATTAAATAGAATGGGCCAATAATTGTCTTTTCTTATAACATCCTTACCTGTTTTCATAATTACATACCATATAAAAATGAGCTATGTTGCTGACTCTTATTTCCTATTTTGTGCAAAAGTGTCTTTGAAGTGAAATTAAATTCTCTTTGGATGCATTTCTTGCCATATACTGGGCTCTTCAAATGTCTACTTCTTTTTGAGCCAATTTTGCTATTTGTAGAATATTACTCATTTATGCCAGTTAAAAACTTAGCAGTATTTAAATATTCACAATATTTTTTAATTTTTAAATGTCTTTTGCGTCTGTAGTTATTGCCTTTTATTCATTTCTGGTTGATAGATATCTTGTCTATGTTTTCTTTCCTTTTAAAAATAAGTCTTGCTGGAGGTCTATCTTAATTGTTTCAAAGGATTAAAGATAGATTGTGTTACATTATCTGTTTCACCAGCTCTGCTCTTATGTTCATTTTTTCTTTATTCTTGTTTCTTTGAGGATCTTCTCTCTTTCTCTCTTCCTAACTTATTGAGTTGAATCTTTGACTTATTTTATTTTTTAAATTTCTTTCTAAATGCTGTTTGAAGCTAACTTCCTTTGAAACTTAAACCATAGTCTGTCATAAATTTTCAATGTGTAAAGAAAAAAAGTACTCATGCCTAAATATCAAAAGTCTATTAACTTCCTTATCCATTTATCTATATCTCTACTTATTTTTCCCTGCTTGACCTCACTTGGAGAGAAGTTTTGATAGGGTCTTCAACTATCATGCTCGATTTATTCAATTATCATCATTGTATAAATAAAAATCTCGGCTAAGATCCACTAAGTTAAGAAATCGATTCACTTTTATCTCTAAGCAGTAGCCCAAATTTCAGAAGTCTTTTTATGATATAAGTTTGTAGGAATAAAGTAGCTAAGATGTTAGCAAGGGAAAGCAAAATAAATTTGAAACACCATTCAATATGTCCTAGCGAGTGACCTTGGCAGATTTAGAAGATGCAATTATATCTGTAGCCATCAAACTATGTGGTCTTAAATCAAATCTGTGTTCATACACATTAACATGGAAATGGAATGCAGTACATTTTGTGGCAGGAATCTCTTGTGTAAATTGAAATATTGAAAAGACAGGACACAGCGTAAGAGACTCTTAAAATCTGCAACTGTTAAATCAAATTATGATAGAAAAAAATAGTAAACATTAAATGATCGTGTAATAAAGGCCTTTTCATTGTTCCATCACTGAAGAATACACAGTTGGGGTTATTATTTTGCTACAATGGGCTTCAAAGCCATAGCACCTGGGTACCAGATTTTCTCTTTATCTATGCACCTTCCAACCCATATTGCTCTCTCCTGTTTCTGAGCTATTGTTGTCTTTACTTACAATTGATCCCACCTTAAATAGCGCTTGGATATTTCCTATTTGAGGACCCCTGGTGACACAGGGTTAAATCACTCAGTTGCTAACCAAAAGGTTGATGGTTCAAACCTTCCAGTCATTCCGTGGGCTAAAGATGAGGCAGTCCACTTCTGTCAATATTTACATGTTTATCTATGACACAAAATAGTTACACATTATGCCTAGGAAACCCTGTGGGGCACTTCTACAAGGTGCTATAGTGTTGTATGAGTGGGACTCCACTTGAGGCTTGTGGGGTTGGTGCTCTATTTGATTCTATTTAACAGAATAATTTTGAGCTTTTACTCTACACGGAACACTATACTAGACACTAATGGGTATTTGAGTGGGAAAAGGCCAGGAAAGGATAGAGCCAAAGCAAATGGTATTTGATTCCCTGTCCTCACAAAGAATTCATAAGGGAGATAGGAATGGAAACTCACGTTGCCTCTCCCTGATTTGATTCCTGGCCAATGCACTTCATGAACAGCTACTGCCCGTCTATCAGTGGAGGTCTGACTGTTGCTATGATGTTAAATAGCTTTCAGCAATCTTTCCAGACTGAAACAGATGAGGAAGAAACGTCTGGCAATCTACTTATGAAACCCCTATTGGAGCCACAACCAATCATGGAGCTGATGGTGGACCAGTCAGTGTTGCAATCCATGACACAGGGAAATCCAGTTGTCGGAGGCTTTCTGAAAGGCAGCCAACCACATCAGAGAACTGGCAGTCCAGTGATGCAGATGGGCTGAGCTTCAATGTAGTTAGCTCAGGAGCAGAGAGTGTAAGAGTAGCTTTTGAACTCATCTTAGTACCTTAGGCAAGAATGGACAATTCTACCATTTTCCAGGTATTGACAAACAATTAAAAAACGGGCCAATAGCACAGTCTTTTGAGAGAAAAGAAAATGTGACATAGGCTGCCTATCTTACTCAAGTCATAGCATTGTACGTCACATCAAGTGCATATGAAAGCTGAGCACAGAATGAAGAAGACCAAAGAAGAATGGATGATTTAGAATTATGATGTTGATGAAGAATATGGAATACATCACAGACTGTGTGTCAGGCTGGGTTATCTAAAGAAGTAAAACCAGTGACACTTATATACGTTAAAAAAAAGAATTTTATAGCCAGAAGTAATTTTATATTAAGAAGGCATCCCATCTCAGTCCAACTCAAGGTTGCAATGCTAGCCAGAGCCCTCTTCAGAGAGCAGGCAATGGCCCAGAGAGGTAAATCAGAAAGCAGGGAGATCACAGGTGGGTGCGTGCAGAGTCACCTGAATCCAAGGTTGATGCCAACATGACAGTGCTCTGTCAGCAGTGGCTCACTGGTGCCACCCCTGGAGACAGATGCAGCATTCCACTGAGGAGGAAGACAAAAGGCCAGGGAGTGAGAGGTTCCCACTGTCAATCTTATCCAAAGGCCACCCCCACCCCCACCACCAAAGAAGCAGCACCAGGCTCCCAGCTGATTAGCAAGCTGGACTCCAGCCCTACCTCCACCATCAAGTTGGTACCACCTAGGTATCAAGTTGGCATAAAATCTAACCATGACAGACTTCCAGAAGAACAGGTGCGTTTGTTGTGGTAAAAAAAACCAACACAGTATGCTCTTTAGAAGTGAAAATGATGATATTTCATCTTATTTAAACATGAACTTTGAACATGTGACCAGGACGGACTAGTCCTTGGAGAAGGAAACCATACTTGGTAAAGCAGATGGTCAGGGAACAGGAGGAAGACCTCCCCAAAAGGATGGACGCAGTGGCTGCAACAATGGGTGCACCCGCAGCAACTTTGGTCCGAATGACTGAGGACTCAGCAGTGTTTTGTTCTGTTGTGCAAAGGGTCACGGTGAGACAAGGCTGACCTGGCAGTACCCAACAACAACAAGAACAAACAACCTAGACTCAATTCGATGCAACCGGTAGAGCTTCATAGACAACATATATCATCTAGTTTATAAGTTTGTGGGGCATCTAGTTTATAAGTTTGAAGTTCCCTGGCAATCCTCCTATAACACTCCCAGCTTTTACAAGTGTGCTTCAGAACCAGAAGTGCATGATTTTAATGGTAGACATAAATTAATTGAATTGGAATCTATCACCTGGAAACTGCTTGGCCATGGGCAACTCATTCCACTTTTCTAAGTTTTTGTTCCCTCATCCATGAAATGTCCACCTCAAACATATGATATGAGAAATAAATAAGACCATGCATAAAAAATACCCAGCACAGTGCCTGGCTCATAATAAAACTCAATAAATAACAGCTATTGCCACGTACTTTGGACATACGTTGTTAGGAAAGACCAGTCCCTCGAGAGGGACATCATGCTTGGTAAGGTGGCAGGACAATGAACAAGACCTTTAACAAGATGGACTGACACAATGGCTGCATCGATAGGCTCCAACATGAGAACCATTGTGAGGGTGGCAGAGGCCCGGGCAGGGTTTCATTCTGTTGAACATAGGGTTTCTATGAGTCAAACTGACTCAACGGTCCTGAACAAGACAATGTTGCCATTACTTCCCTTAGCATGAGTCTGCCTCCCATCCCTGCGGCCTCATGAAATAGAGTGAGGCTAGCTCTCAGGCAGAAGAGGAGCCTGACTCACTGAATTGATGTAAGTACATCTGACTCGGATAACTAGATCAAGTGGAGAAGATAGTAGAAAGGTAAATGGAAGACATAGACTCTAGATGGGACCTACTATGAAAACATTCAGCAATGATGGGAATGATCCATGTCAGTGTTGTCCGATGTGGAAGCCACAAACCACATATGGTGACAGAGTACTTGCAAATGGCTAGTTTAACTCCTGGATTGAATCTTAATATTATTTAATTAGTTTTACATTTAAATAGCCACAGGGATCTAGTGTCTCTCATAGTGGACATAGTAGTTGTAGAAAAAGGCAGGTAATCTGGGTAGGCTATCTCTAAAGAAAATGACTCAACTCATAGTCATAGCTAAGGTCTTGCACTCAGGCCTATCCCGTACAAAGGAAAGGTATGAGTTTGATCCATTCCTTGTGTCTTTGAGGATGTATGTGGATCTAGACCAAAACTGTCTTCTCGTAGAAATGTTATAGAATTCTTCCAACTCTGTTCTCGCAAGACTGCTCAGACCTCTTCAACTGCCCTGATCGCTTAGCACCCGAAAGAACAATTTCCTTGTCGTATTTCTATGACCTCTTTAACACACAACCTGCGACCTCTTTGCTTTTGCCTCCTTGGGACTTCAAACAATATAAGGAAACTAAATCCACTGCCAGTGAGTGGGTTCTGACTCGTTGTGAGATGATAATCTCTACAGTTTCCGAGACCCAAAATCTCAGAGCAGACAGGCTCACCTTTCTCCCTCCAAGTGACTGTGGGCTTGAGCTACCTACCTTTGGGTCAGCCATCCATTGCCAATAGGCGCTTTATAAATGTTTGTGAAAGAGAAAGGAAAGAATAAAGAAAAAGATAAACTGTAGATAGAACTAAAGAAAAGAAGGGAGAGAAGAGAAAAAAGGGTATAACTATGGTTTCTTTGATATTAAAGAGAGACAACCTCCGGTTCCTAAGTATGCTTGTCTTACTGTACCGCAAATGGACTCTTCTGTTAAAGGTTCTATAGGGTAGTCAATATAATATGAATAAGGCAAAATAAGCCACTGGGAGGAGCACAAGAACTAAAGGTAACAAAAGTAATTACACAATCCTGCAATAAAGGTAATAACAATAATCTCCCTATGAATGCATACATACTGAAGATGAACATAGTGGAAAGGTGAATCGGTCCACAAATATAGCTATCAATACAGAAGTGCATACGAGGGCCAATGTTATGAAAACCTTTTTTTAAACTTCTTAATCATAACGAAACACCTTAAAGGAATGAATCACTGGACCTGGGGAAGGCAATGCTCAGGAATGATAGTTTCTGCGATGAAGTGGCTTAGCATAGTTCACAAAGCCAATACTCTACATCAGTAGTTCTCAACCTTCCTAATGACGTGATCCTTTAATGCAGTTCCTCATATGTGGTGACTCCCCCAACCATTAACTTATTTTCGTTGCTACTTCATCACTGTCATTTTGCTACTGTTATGAATCGGGCGACCCCTGTGAAAGGGTCATACAACCCCCAAAGTGGTTGCAACCTACGGGGGAGAGCCACTGCTCTACATCCTAATTTAATGATAGTAATCAGTTCTTAAGTACTTGTAACATCTATTCAAGAGCAACCATTGGTCTCTCCCCAACTAGAGCAAAGAAGAGTGTAAAAAAAAAAAAATCAAAGACACAAGGAAATAAAGAACCCTCCCACCCTGTGAACTCCAACCTCCATAACCCTGAGACCAGAAAAGCAAGATGCTGCCCAGCTACCACTACCAATGGCTCTGGGGGGAGTCACATATAGAAATTGCTGAACAGAGTTAGGAAAAAATGTGGAAAAAAACTCACCATCATAAAGAATACCATACTTACTGGTCTCATCGAGACTGGGGCACCCATGAGCCTATGACTTTTAGACTCCCTCCAATCCTAGAACTAAACTCACCCCTGCCCCTCAACTTTCAGCCCAATAACAGACAGTCATAAGGTAAAGCATAACACCTGAGAAGTCGACACTCCCTAGAACATCCCCCATAAAAGAACAGAAGGAGCTAAGGCAAGGAAGGATGAAACGCCCAGGGCAAACCCAGGGAGGAAGTGGGCAGAGTGCTGTTCCCTTAGGGTGACTGTGATTAGTGCACCAAAGGAGGGGTATGAATGGTTGATGGGAAACCAATTTCCACAGTAACGTTTCACCCCAAGCCCCACAAAAACACAATAAAGAAATCAGGATTCTAATAAGGAACGCTCTTGAGCATCACCAAAATGTCGCTCTTTCCACTTAGGGAGCCTCATTGGACCACAGCACTTTCTTCTGAGCTCAGAAATTCCTCTCAAAGCACAGAGGACATCATGAGCTGATGACCGAAAGCTGTGTTCTGAATCGAAGCCATAGAGAAATAACTAACAGATGAGACATTTGGGCTTAGTGGACAGAAAACCATGAAGGTGACTGGTCATTGAGACTACAACTAGACGTTTTTAGGTGCCATCAAGTTGGTTCCAACTAGATAGGTAGCAGAGGAAAGAAACTGGAATCAGGGACTTCTTGCTTCTCTTGGGGCCTGTGGAAGCACCATTGGATCACAACACCAGCTTGAAGAGTTGCGACTTTACCATTTTCCATCTTGTCTGATAAAGATGCACACATTATCTTGAATGCGCCGGGCATGTCAAAAGCATGCATTGATTCGCCTCTGCTATCGAGAGTTGGTTGTTTCTGATGGCTAAAGTAGTTAAGTTCAAAGAAGTGGATTGTTCAATGCTCTGTCCATCCAACCCAGTCAGCTCAGCACCTGAATTCTGATGAAGAGGGGGAGAAGTCAACTAGTCATTGCCCAGAACCCACCCTGTTAATGGCCAAGCCAGCACACGGCGTACACCACATGGCTGGGGCATCTGCCCTGCAGACTAAGAACAAGAAAGGAATCTTGGCACAGGCCAGTGCTGGGGTGAAACCTTTTATCTACATGCTGTCACATTACGTGTCATTTTCATATGGGCCACTGACAGCTGTCAGTCAAGCAACACATACCCAGCCGCTGGCAAATCTCAAGGCATACAAAAGAGAGCCTCACGGAAGCCTGTCTTAATTAGGTGTTAATTAAACATTCCAGCCAGAAACCTCCAATCAATCTGACAGAACACACTCATTCCAAAAAAGGTTTTACAGCAATATTTCAACAGACTGATAAGGTTTTGCCTCGCTGGGCATTTAAAATTTGTAAAAAAGAAGGTGCAAATCTTCCTCAAGTATTTGCAGATCTAAGGGGAGGATTACACAGCAGCACAATGAAAAGGAATCAAGAATTGCTTTGCTTTCCCCTGAAAGGAAAAACAGGTTACCAGAAGCGATGCAACACGACTCATAGGGTGGACGAAGTCCCCAAAGTCTCCACCTGGAGAGGGCTATGTTTGCCCAGGGAGAAGGGGTTACAATGGCACCTTCGCTCCCAGTGTGCTTCCCTAATGATGCCGAGAGATACACAGACTGCCTGCCTGTATACCTGTGAGTCTCCCTGCCTTATGGACACTGACTGGCAGAGATGCCACCATCGCCCCCAAATACCAGCTCCTCAGCAACAGCCCTGATCCCACCAAAAGCGCTAGAGATGACGCTTAAAAAATGCCTTCAAGGAATCTACCTCCCACCTGTGTGTTTGAAGTACTGTGGTGGCTTACGTGTTGCTGTGGTACTGGAAGCAATGTCACTGGCCTTTCAAATACCTGCAGGATCATGCATAGTAGACAGTTTTCAGCAGAGCTTCCAGAGTATGACAGACAGGAAAGATGGGTCTGGTGATCAAGTTCCAAAAATTAGCCAGTGGAAATCCTAGGGATCACAATAGAACATTGTCCAACCCACGTACTTCGGACATGTCATCAGAAAGCATCAATGGCTAGAGCATGCCATCATGCTCGGAGCAGAAAGGGCCAAGGAAATTACATCTCATTGAGGATATCCTCAATGAGATAGGTTGCCACAGTAGCCAGAAGGATGGACTCCCACAAGAAGAAACAGGACGAGGGCGCTTGCCCTTCTGTGGTACCTAAGATCAACAGGGGAAAGGTTGACTGGGTGGCAGCTGTTCACCTTAAGAGCGTTAAAGGGTTTTTAAAATTTATTATTCATGGGGAGTTAATACATATACCATATCATTCCATAATTCAATCACAAAGCAGAATTGGACATTTGTTTCCAAACATTCTTTTGCTTCCTAGACTGCTCAGCTCCCTTTAACCCCATCACCGATCAATGCTGGGTTTCATATACCTAAACACAGAAAAACATATATAACACAACTTCAAGAGGGTGACCTCCAATGACATAAGACCTCGGAGATAAGCCTTCACATGAACAAACAAACACAAAATAAAGATACAGAAAATGTTGAGAACCAGATCAGATCCAGCATGCATCAGAGGGGGATTAACTGATAAATTGTTAATGTCAGATTTATCCCTTTGATCTTCTATACTCATCCCTCCAGTGCACTCTGTTTAGTAACCACTATCCTCCCATCCCTCAATTGTGGACAGAGGGAGTTCACCAGAGGTTTATTTCCTATGTAGTTCCCACAAGTGAATCTTGGGCTCCCACTGTCATCCATAGACTTTTGAAAACTGGACAATTTAGGCTCTGATACTAATCCCTCCTTCGACTTTGGATGATATGATCTACAATCCCTTTAAAGGTAATTAAACTCAAAATTCCCTACTTAGTAGATTCACAGTGTGTAAATTTGGATATGGAAAGAGCATGTACACAAAGTCTGCCTTTGATGAGGTCCCGATTTAGTGGATATAATTAAATATTGGGTTGACTCTGAGCACTAGAGTACTTACTTATTTTCTAGTGGGACCTGGACCCCCCAATACCTAGCCCCTTGGGTCTCCTTTGAGCTGAAACTCTTCTGATCCTGAACTCCTTCCCCAGGTATCTCTCCAGTTACCTGTGATAGAAGACCATCACATGAAGTTCATGGGGCAGCCTGAGAGGGGCTGAACAGTGCCTCACAGTCCTCCTAAGAGAAAGTCTTCAGATCTATTTTCTAGCTGACACAAAACCACACACATACACACACACACGATAGAGGTACAGTAATTATTCCCTAGAATCTTGTCCCAAAGGAAACAGATTATTTTCTCTTTCCCATTACAAGCACAACAGTAGTAAAATTGTTGAAGACCCAAATGAAAACCCCTGAATAGGTGAGGATCAAGGATCAGGTGTGTGTGTGT
>NW_022111300.1:42476318-42548061 GCF_000313985.2 Echinops telfairi
AGCGGTTCAAGATGAGAAATACATGAGACTAAACTTTAAGGTTCCACTTCCTTTTTTTAGGCTTTCAATATCTGACGATGCTTCAAAGCTACGCAGAAGGTTTTCAATGACGTCTTCCTCCAACGTGGGGAACGGAGTCTTGTTTCGATGTCTGCTCTGTGTCTGCAAGCGCCACTGAGACCTGTTCCCTTTAGGTGACCCTGCTGGCGTGTGACATACCAGGGACAGCTTCCGGCACCACAGGAGACAAACTGACAGACAAGTGGTGGGTGGATTGACCCAGTGGCTTCGTCAATGGATTCCGGCATAGGAACAATGTGCAGGATGGCTCAGGGCCGTGCAGTGCCTCGTGCCATTGCGCATAGGGTGGCTATGAGTCGGAGCCAACTCAATGGCACTTAACAACTGTGAAGGTTCAGAGCCCTGGTGGCACAACATCAAAGTACGTGGCTGTTAATCAGAAGATGGGAGGTCTGCATTCCCAGAGGCGGCATAAGGGAAAAGGCCTGGCAGTCTGCTCCTATAAAAACCACAGCCTAGAAAATCCTACGGGCCCATTCCATCTTGTCTTTTAGAGTTGCTAAGAATAAGAATCAATCCGATGGCCCATCACAAACTAAAAGTGCCGCACTTTTATAGAGAAGAGGCCTGTGGGAAAATTTAAGACGTTCCAGCGATATTCTGAAATATTGCCTAAGTCCACTCCTTTGTCTTCATGTTCAGTGTTTCCGGTTCTCCTCCTTTGTTTCCACTGAGATCAGGGCCCTGGTGTCCCGTTCTTTCGTCTTCGGTTCCCAAACAAAAGCAACCACAACGGGCGCAGTTGACTTCAAAAGCCGTTTTTGTTCCATTGTTATGAGTTGATGTGTGGGTGTTTTCTGTTCATGCCATGGAAATCACTTTGTGGGAGCTGAGAAAACATGCTCAGCACATCCAACTCAAAAACTTGTTCACACAGCACAGGTGTATGCCTGGCAGCTCTGTCTTCTAAGAAGAGTTTATGTCCAGCTGAAGACAGGACACCGAGGACCAGGTGCGTTCGCTCTCCCAGGATGTTTAATGAGTCCCTCCCCTGAACAAACAATATGCAGCCCAACAAAACATTTCTACCCAGAGGAACTTCCCCTCAAAGAGCTTCCCTCAATGTGTTTTGCTGCTGTAGCTTTCTTGCTTTCTATTGAATGTGTGGTTCCTGAGTTTGCTGTGTTCTGCTTGTCAAAGAAGTCACCGGAGAACAATTGCTCTGATTCTGTGGGCTGAAGTCAAACTATTAAGCATTTACCAAGGAGCCTGACTTCCAAATGACCCTCCCCTCTAGCCAAATAGACAATCATCTATAGGGGAGGGAGCATAGGGAAGTCTCGTCCAGATAAGAAAATATGGTTTTGAAGGTTAGATTTGGGATGGGTCATCTTTCTGCTGGCTCTCTGATTCATTCTCCGTTCTTCCCCTGTTCTGTTCTGTGCAGAGCTAACCCTATGAAGCCACTTTTCACAGACTCCTTGGTTCACTGTCTTCCAATCAAGGAAAGTGAATGGACAACACTGGGGGACACTGGTAGTGGGGAAGAGAGAAGAAGCCCACCTCCGTCTACCTCTAGTAACCCCTCAGCTCTTCTGTAGTTTAGCTGCTGGCAGGAGCCAGCTCCTCTCAAACAGTCCCCAGGAGCCCAGCTACCATGCATTGGACCCTCTCAACTCCCTCCTCTCCTCTACTCTATGAAGCTAAGAGTAGCAGCACCAACCTGCAGTCATGGAGTTGGCTCTGACTCTTGGCAACCCTGTGTGTGTCTGAGTAGAACCATGCTCCCCATAGGTGTTTGTTTGCATTGTGACTTGGGTCCAAGTTTTCAGATGGGTTTTCCATTCAACAAGCCTTACAATTTTCTTGTCATATGGACAGCAATTCCCACAATGTAAACAAACCCTACCCACTCCCTGTGATAGTGAAGGTTTATAGTGCCAACCTGGGCAATGAACAGTTGTGGGCTTAACTGAAAGACAGTTTAATTGGAGAGTGGAGAGAGAAATGACTCAGTGAGACTCACATGTCTTGTCTCTTGCTCTCTGATGGTCGGACCAGTTGCAGCTTCCTTAGCCAGTTCTATGCCTCAGCTGGCAAGGCTCACTTCCTGTGAGACATCCCTGAGGAGAAGCCACATGGACCTACCCTGATGCAGCCCTGGGTGCTGGAGCAGCTGTGTGGAGACCCCTGCCAGTGCTGAGATGCTTACACATTCACTGATTCGGCTTTCCTCCTGCAGTCGGCGTCATAGTGTGTGTTTTATGAGACAGAGGTGGACTTTGTGGATTGGTGTCAGACATATGGGCTAATGTCGGACTTATGGGCTTGTACTGGACTGGGTTGGGATGCTTTCTGAATGTACACTTACCCTTCATATAAAACTCTCTCTTATACACATATGAGTGTCTATGAGTTTTGCTTCTCTAGTCTACCCAGACGAACACACTCCCTCCCATGCTTACCATTTCCCTTGCTTCTTCTATCCTGTCCCTTGCTACCTTCTGAGATTTATCACCAGGCAAATGCTATCCTATTGATCTAATATGGTTATTGTTCTAAGAAGTGAATCAATCCCTGGTGTTATTGTTCACCTTAAAGGGCTGTCTATTGTTTGGCTGAAGTTGAGTCACAGACATGAATCTAGTTATAGGCTTATAGGGTCTAAGGGTCATAGCCTTAGGGCAGTGGCTCTCAACCTTTGGTCACGACCCTTTCACCGGGGTCGCCTAAGACCACCAGAACACACATATGGTGGTGTTCTGGTGTACATGATGGTCTTAGGAACTAAAACACTGCTCCTCTCTCTGTCCCCAGGCGGGTCCGCCCACATGCAGATATGCTGATCTGATGAGAAAGAAGCTATCTCAACCTTTGCACTGACGTTGGCTTTTTATGCATACTGGCCCAAAATGTAGCAATGGAGTTTACTGTTGTTATATTAAAACCGTTACCCATGCTACACCATGCTTCACAACAAAATTTCATTTATTTGTCATTAGAAATAAATATTTCACAATATATATATTGTTTTTGTGATTAATCACTATGCTCTAATTATGTTCAATTTGTAATCATGAAAATACATCCTGCATATCAGATATTTATATTATGATTCATAACAGTAGCAGACTGACAGTCATGAAATAGCAATGAAAATAATTTTATGGCTTGGGGTCACTGCAACATGAGGAACTGTATTAAAGGGTCATGGCATGAGAACGGTTGAGAAACACTACCTGTTTGTTCCTATCAGACCAGTAAACCGGTCCTTTTGTATGATTGGAGTTTTGAGCACATCTTTCTCCCACTCTATTGAGCACCTTCTATTGTGATCCCCTTCAGAGCCATCAGCAATGAGAGCTGGACACCATCTACTTCTTCTGGTCTCAGGGTCATGGTGGCTGGGAGTCACAGGGTCCAGTAGTCCTCTGGGTTGCTCCTTTGCCTCTGTGATTTTTTTTTCTGACTCTTCTGTTCTCCAGATGAGGAGAGAACAAGAGCTGCACTTTAGAGGAGGACTCGCAAGCTTTAAAAACCCCAGTAACTACACACCAAAGGGGGATGTAGAACATGGTCTTTGTGGAGTATGGTATGCCAATTGATCTGGGTGTCCCCTGAGACTATGGCCCCGAGCCTCCAGACCCAGGGACCCATTCCCTCAAGTCTTTGGGTTGTGGTGACAAAGTTCACATAACTTTGGGGAATGGATACAACCCTGATGCACACTCTTTATTCTAAATTGCACCACATCTCCTCTCTCTGCCGGCACCAGTGCCTCGTGGTCCATGCACACAGTTCTATGCATGCACAGTGGAATGTTCTGGATTCCCAATCTTATCCATGCTTTGTCATGAGCCACACAGTGGAAAGCCTTACACAGGAAACATGTCTCTTGTGTTCTTGCTTTGCACCAAGATCCACCTGATGTCAGCAAATAAATGTCTCCTGCAGGTCTTCTTCCAAATCCTGCTTGAATTTCTGGCAGCTCTGTGTGTTGTTCTGCTACAACCATTGGTGGATTCTCTTCAGTAAAATTTTACTTGCATGTGATATTAATATTGTAGGTTGCTTTTCCATTTTATACTTCTGTATCTGGATTTGCTTTTTAAGTGACAGTGTCATGTGTCTTAACCTCACAGTGGTCCCCAATGATTGGTTCTCGGTTGGAAGGACCCCCTTTCACATTTATTATACGATTGGTCTGGTTTTGCCATTATATTTTTGGAACATGAAATGGCTTGCCCTTGGAGAATTATTATTTTACTGCTTAAATATGTTACCCCATTGTCTTTTGCCTGCCTGGCTTCCTCCTAGAAACCAGAACATAGTTTTATTGGTTCTTTTCTGTAGGTAACTTTTTAGAATTGTATTTTGTCTTTGATTTTAGAAAGTGTGATAATTTTCTCTTGGGATCTAGCCTGTTGGGGGTTTGTTGAAATCCTTGACTGCCTATCATCTAATATTTCATGATATTGGGGAAATCTTCTTCCAACAAATCTTGGACATTGTTTTCATTGCTTTCTCCCTTCCCCCATCTCTTCTTGATCTGGATCCCCCCTGCTCCTATCATATATGAGTTACTCCTAATCTTCCAATGTAGTACCGATTTCTGACACCTCGTAGCAATCTTCTGGATTTCTATGTCCTGTTTTTGTGTAGTTTGTAATTTTATACTTATATTGTTAATTTGTTCTTGTGTATGGGCTTTTCTCCCTTTCTCCCCCCCCCCCCCAAGCAATTGGAGTATGTTTTCCTTGATTTTGGCTGTAGCTTCCTCAAACGTGTACTTAATCCACTGAAGGGATCTACATAGCATTAGTTTGAATTCCTTACCAGGTAGCTTCCACATCACTTTTCTCCAGAAGATTTTTTAGACCATGCATTTTGGCCACTTGTTTTGGGCCTCATTGTGACGCGTGCGTGCGTGCATGCGTGCGTGCATGCGTGCGTGCGATTTGAACTTATCTGTTGTCTTTGAGACACTGTAGAATTATTAATGTGTTGCTAATATGTTGGTTTGCTTTACCCCAATTTTTTGTTGCTTTGTCTTGTTTTGAGATATCTGACAGATAGGGCAAGTGGGTGTTCGCCACTGTCTGTCATCAATTCAGTGGTACTGGTGGTTGTAGCACTCATCCAGTGGGTGGAGGGACAGATGTAGTGTACATAGCTGGGTAGGGTCATTGAGGTAAGACAAACAAAGGTGGGGGAAGAAGAAAATGCCAGGGACTACAGGGGAATCCTGAGAAGGAAGAAAGAAAAAAACACGTGATACAGTATTAGCAACAGCCACTAAACACAGCCACGGCAGAAATGTGGTCCTCACTCCACAGGAACACATGCCACCAAATGTAGAGGGTCACAGATGGGCACAACTTAACACAGAGGTGGTGAGGTATGGAGCACCCACTCCTTTTCATCAGAAAGGGGGCTTGGGGGAAGAAAGGTTAAAAACAAGAGCAAAGGGGGAAATGAAGGGCTTAGAAAATAGGAGAAAAGAGAATGAAAACAAAGGAGTGGCACAAGTGTGAGCTGTCCATCACAAAGGCAGTGGGGACACCTGCAGAGGGGCACACATGACCAGGCACACATAGGAACTGGGGTAGGCTTGGCTGACAGGGGTGGGATCAGTGGGGGCAGGCTGGGGGGCCACTCCACAGAGTCAAAGGGAAATGGATCTGGGGGATTATGATAAAGACAACAGGGAAAATAGAGAGAGGGTAGGAGGAAAGAAGTCTCAAGAAGGAAAAAAGAGCAAAAGGTGAGAAAAAGCAGCATGGAAAACGCACTGCCCTCAAGTCATTCCCAGCTCTTGGTGAGCTTGTAGGACAGGGTAGAACTCCCCCTGCAGAGCAGCTGGTGGTTTCAAACTGCTGAGCTTGAGGTTAGCAGCCCAACACACAGCCATTACACCACCTGCCACACACTGCCATGAGGTGATGCAGTCCCTCCTTGATTGCAGTGCACCCCTCTGACTGGGGGAGGGGGAGGGTGGGTGTTGCTAGCCACATGGACAGTGAGAGGGGAGGGGTGCCTCTTCCGTGAGATTCAGAAAAAGAAATAGAACAAAGGAAGAAGAAAAGAAAACAAAAGGAATGAAAAATGGGGAATGAGTGGAGAGGGAAGAATTTAGAAGCATGATAATGAAGGCAAAAGAAAGTGGGCAGGAAGCCTTGAGGGAAGCATACCTCATAAAGCTGTGAACTAACAGAGAGGTCTGCAGCCGACCCCAATTCCAGCTACGTTGACTCCCTCCCCAGAAGTTTGCACTACAGAGGACAGCACTGAAGGTACAGCCCAGGGAGAGTGGCAGGTCTGCCCAGACCACAAAGGAAAGAGAGAGAGTGGACCACATCCTGGCCCACCAAGCCCAGGGAGGACACTCCTGCTTAGAGCAGGCAGCGCACACAGAGGACCATATGGTCGGCCTCCCCACCACGAGACATGACATCCCCTCACTGACCCACAGCGCTACAGGGGACAGCACTGGAGACCCAGTGCAGGAATTATGCCAATCTGAACCCCCCCACTCCGGGGGCAAAACATGAAGGGAGCACAACAGAGCAGCAAGGGGAGCAAAGCAACGAAGTTCTGAGGAACCCTGAAAATAGACTTCAGACTCAGAGGGTAGGGCTCAGCACCTCATCAGAATCAATTGGAAAACATACATATGGGGCAACAGACAGACTTAAAACTACTTATAAGCTCCCCTTTTTTTTCTTTTTCTTCTTTTTTTTTTCATGTCTATGTAAATAAGGTAGGCAATATAAACAACCCCAAGGAGAAAACAATGGGACCTATGGGTCCAGGGAGAAAGGGGAGAGGGGAAGGTTAGGAAAGGGGAGGGAGGAGCCAACAAATCCAGGGACAAGAGAACAGGAGATCTAAAATTGATGGCGATGAGTGTGTTGAATGCCTGGTGGAGGTTGATCAAGTGCAATGTAGCCGAGAGGAATTACTGAGAGCCGAATGAATGTTAACATGGTAGTGGGACGGGAGGAAAGTAAAAGGAAATGGAGGAAAGACCTAGGAGGCAAAAGACAGTTTAAAATGTATAAATATAGGCATGTACATGTGTAAATATATTATGTATATTTATATATACAACGTAGCAGAGGGATATTGGGTCTCTACTCAAGTCCTCCCTCAACACTAGAACACTTCATTCTAATAACCTGGCATTCTGTGATACTCACCTTACCAATATGATCACTGAAGACAAAATGGGTGCATAAGCAAATGTGCTCAAGAAAGCTCATGGTGCCTGGCTATTAGGGTCTTAAAAGCTTGAAGTTAAACAAGTGGCCATCTAACAGAGAAGCAACAACTCCCACATGGAAGCAGCACACCAGCCTGTGTGATCATGAGGTATTGACAGGATCAGTAATCAGGTATCAGAAGACCCCAAACAAACAATAATCCGATCATCATACTGATGCAAAAGAGGGAAGTTGGAATGGAGATCCAAAGCCCATCTGTACACAATTGGCCATCCCTCCATTGAAGGGTCACAAGGAAAGAATGAGTCAGCCAGGGTGCAATATAGCGCCAATGAAATACATAACATTCCTCTAGATCTTTAATGCTATCTCCCCACCCACCCCACTATCGTGACCCCAGTTCTACCTTAAAAATCCTGCTAGACCAGAGCACATCCACTGGTACAGATAAGAACTCTGGACTCATGGAATCCAGGACAGATAAACCCCTCCGGAACAGTAATGGGAGTAGCCATACTATGAGGGTAGAGAAAACACTGGGGGAGAAGGGGAAACAATTATCAACATATAACGCCCCTCCCCACCAAGGAGGACGAACAACAAAAACATCGGTGAAGAGAGACAATAGATGGTGTAAGATATGAAAAATAATAATAATTTATCAAAGGTTTATGAGGGTGGAGGAAGGAGGGGACAAAAAAGGAGCCGATCCCAAGGACTCAAGGAAATGTTTTCAAAATCATGATGGCAACATAGGTACCAAATGTGCTTGATACAACTGATGTATGGATTGTTATAAGAGCTGTAAGAGCACCCAATCAAATGATTTATATTAAAAAAGAAAGTGGGCAGGGTGGAGGCAATGTTTGAATGGCCAATGGGGGTAGGGGGTAGTGGCCATGCTTAGAGAAGCAGTTGGGCGAGGTAAAGGAGGAAATCATGCCTCTCTGGTTATCAATCCTCACATGAGTACCATTGCGGTCCTAGGCAAGTGGAGCTGGTTATCTGGATCCGGTTCTAATTGGAACGCTGCTTGCCTCATTCAAGATGGCCACACCAGGCCTGGAGGCAGATGAATGCTCCTTGTTCACTTTTCTGTTCAATCTCTTCCTCTCCTCAGTACTTGATCTATTTTTCAATCCTTCCCTTAGAAGCACTGAGTTCCAGGATTTTCATCTTCATCCCTTTCACTTGGCTTCTTGAGTCTTTGATTTAGAGGGATTGGGTTGTGTATCAGTGTAGCCTGCCATCTTGGTTTCTGCTCTGCTACACAGGGTTTCCCAATGACTGATTTTTCAGAAGTCGATTGCTGGATTTTTTTCCTACGAGACTATGAGTGGACTTAAATTTTAACCATTCAGTGAGCCGCTGAACTTGTTAATAATCATTAGCACCACCCAACGACTCAGCAACTCACCGATTTTCAGCTCTCTCGACCATTCTATAGTTGCAAGGCAGGCAGGAAAATGAGAATGTGGGAGCACTTACTTCATTGAGCCCTCTCTAGACCAAAAGCATGACTTATATTACCCTTCTCCCTTCACGGGATACTTCTCACACCGTTGGCTTGTCTTGTGATTTAATTTTATGACTAGCTTTCATGGTTCCCCCATTCTATTGCAAGTGCTTTGACCATGTAAGCCACATATCACGTGCCTCCACATCCAGCAAAATGTCTCTCCTATAATTAGTTCATTCAACATTCAGTCACTCAATTCATAGTGAATCCTGTTATGTGCACTGGTCTAGGCACTTGGGATCTCCTGCCATGCAAATACACTAAATGCTCCGCGCTGAACTATAGATTCCATCGACTATCCATGTGAATGAGTACAAAATCATAATCACGTTTGGGATTAGAGTCACTGTGAGTTAGAATGGACTCGATGACACTGATGGAGCGTATTAGAAAGCAAAAGCACACGTGCTTAAAAGAAATTGTGACCAAATTTGAAAACCAAAATACTGTCAACTAAAAGATAAAAAAAGAAAGGAAGAAAAATCCCTCGTATGTGGACACCCTACAGAGATCCAAGGCAGAGAGCACAGTGGGAGAGGGAGAAGAGAGGGTCCTTGGTGGTGGTGGGCAGTTAGCAGGTGCTCAGAACTCCCTGGGGGTGGGGCTGCATTTCCAATCAGAGTTCTCCAATCTCCCATTCTGTGCCTAGTGTGAGAAGCCACATGTTGGAAGTAATAAAGAAAAAGTGGTCGTGTGGCTCGAACCAGAAGAAGCTCATCTTGGGTACATGTCCATCCTGTCAGCAGTGTGCTGTCCTACTAAAATGAGATCTTGTGAATAAAGTGTGTTCTCTCTAATAGAAACCAAATATGCATACCTATAGACATACTATATATACACTTTTATTAGGTTGTTTCTATACCACACTATGAAAAACATCTATGCTAACATGATGAAAAAGAAAAGATAGGCAACAGAAATACAAGGAAAATGGGATCTCTAGGGACACGATTTCTGGAGGTCGTCACATGGCATCTGTGATAAGAAGGTTGTGTCTGCCCGCTTCTCTGCACTTGATGAGCTGTGGGTAGTTCTCCAAGGATGGCAGGCCTCTTTGTCTTCCTAGGTGTGTGTCCTGGGAAAGGGAGGTGTCTCCTTGATGTACAGATGCTGTTTTATGTATTCATTTTGCCCGATCGTGTGCTTATGAGCTTTCAACCTGCTCCCATTGCACAATCCAAATGACGTGGACAATTTGTTATTGTCAGCTTTTGAGAAGCGAGCATGAGAGCACACCGCTGCCCTCCAAATGTATCAATTTAGGCTCTGCAGATTGCATAGCCAATCACTGCAGCAAAGGCTTCTCTTGTCTCTCTGCAATTGTTTGGGGAATTTCATTTGGTATTTTGCCTCCATTGTTACACAAGTTGCTCAACTTCCTCCTTGCTTGTAGGCTGGGTTGCAATCCAAAACCGGATCAACCATGATTCACATAGTACAGTGAATGCATATAATAAGCATTTAATAAACACTGGTTGAAATTAAGTCAGTTGAATTGAACTGAACTGAACTGAAAAATTAAAGACTTGTGTGGTTCAGCAAATTAGAACATTCTGTTAAAAACGGGCAATCCAATTGCTTGCCCTACAGCGACGCACCCTGCCTCCACATGGAATGTAGGTGTATGAGTAACCGCGTACTTGGCCAGTCGTATCTTCGACTGAAAGCAGGTCATTTTTGTTGCATAATGTCATCATGAGTTTCCTGTTTTTGTAACTCAAAAAATATGGGCCTTCACAAACCACTGAGGAAGAAATGAATTATTCAACAATGGTATTGGGGGAATTGGCTCACTACCTGGAAAAAAAATCCTCAAGTTAGATTTTCACCACAGACCACACAGAAAAATACATTCCAGTTGATATGAAGAAGTGAAATGTAAAATGTAAGAGGAACCAAAAAAATCAGAAACACAAACAAACAAAAAACTAAAAATTCATCTTTAGAATGACATTGTCAAAGGAGGGCACTTCCGTTTCATAGTCTCCATGGTCCTTTCAAAACAATAAGGAACAATTTTATGCCTGACTTTGAAAATGAGAAGAAAGTGTAAGTGAACATTGTATTGCTATGTGCGTGGTAAAAGGACTTTCAAAACAAGAGAAAACTCCATGGACATCATTCGATTGGGCACAACTTTGATGTGTCAATAAAAAGCATGGGAATTGGGATAAAAAAATTGGGGAAAATACTTGAAAAGATATTCTAATGTGTAACAATATTTAGTGCACAAAAGCAATCATAACATGATAAAGCCATGAACCCCAACTGAAAAAATAGATAAAAATAAATGTTGGACATACACACACACACACAAAATTAAAAGTTTGATAAAGTAATTAATAAAGATACACTATGTCTGTACCTGCTTTACTTATTATAGTATTAAAATACCAGAACTAATCTCAATGTTTAATAAAACAGTCTTAAGTGGGCTAACTAAAGACTATATAATGGCTTAAGAATATCCTAATTATATCTGTGTAAAAGGGCTTTAAAACAATATACAGCATATTCAGTTTTGCAAAACATGTGCTATATCTGCATACTGGCACTAAAGAAAAAGATGAGAAGAAATCATATAAAAGATATTAGTAGCGCTTATCTCTTGGTAGTGAGAATATCACTATGTTTTCTTGCATTGTCCATTTTTCTCTACATAAAGTTTGCAATGTTTTATAATCTGTGTAGAGCAAGAAGCAATTCTTTTAGCACAGGCATCCTTTCCTTTTCCAGAGAGAAGTCCACATGGTAAGTCTAACAACTGTGACTAGATAAAATGCTCTGGAACATTTGACTGAAGGCATTGTGTACTATTTTTGTGCATAGAACTTTTGGCTGGTTTAACCTGGAGCATCAATTTAACTTGAACCTGACCCATTTATTATCTCTGCTCACACCCTCTCTTTTCTCATGGTCATCTCTCTTCTACTGGTTTGCTTATTTATATATTTACCAAAGTGATAGCTAATATGGGACCCCTTGGAAGTGTAAATTCCACTGTTTGAAATACCCGTGTCTTTTTTCACAACCCTTGGAAGTTTTTAGAGGGAATGAGAGTCAAATGAGGAGCCCTGGTGACCCAGTGATTAAATGTTTGGCGGCTAACCAAAAAGGGTGTGGTTCCCACCCAACTGCTTAGCTGCTCCGGAGGAGAAAGATGAAGTGACCTGCTCCCATGAGATTAAAGCCTTGAGAACTCCAGTGGAGAATCCCCTCATAGGGTCACCCTGAATTGGAATTGACTTGAGGACACTGGGTTTAGAGTTTGGGGAGTGTGTGTGTGTGTGTGTGTGTGTGTGTACCAACTAGCTGAAAGGTAAGCCCTTAGGGATAAATGCTGTTATTTATTTATTTATATTTCACCAGGGATTAGTCTCACAAGATAATTTCTCTCATTATTAGGACAAGTCACTCACTGTTAATTGTTTTCGGTCTCAGCTGTAAAGCACATCCCAATAAGCAGATATCACCAGCATACCTTTAGCTCCCTAATACCTTGCTGCTAACAAATTCATCTCTTGTCTTCCTGGTCCCTTTGTCCCATGAGTGGCTTCCAGTTTTTGTTTTTCAGTAGAGCAGACATTCAATTGTCAAGAGAAGCTAAAGAGGAAGTCTTGAAGGCACATTGTTGGGAGAAGACAGTATGCAGTCCCAGGTGTCATGCTTGATTTGAGGAGAAGAAGAAGAAGAAGAAGAAGAAGAAGAAGAAGAAGAAGAAGAAGAAGAAGAAGAAGAAGAAGAAGAAGAGGAGGAGGAGGAGGAGGAGGAGGAGGAGGAGAAGGAGAAGAAGAACAAGCTAGCCATTTATTCCAGATGAGGCCCTGTCCTAAACAAATGTATTTCCCTCGTTAGAGCCTAAAATTCTGACAGTACTGGATGGTTATTTGTGAGAACCACTTCCCTTTGAAGAAACTCTTTCAAAAATTTAAATATTCCTTTGAAAAGGTTAAGATGATTACCACTTGGGCATGAAGAACTTTTCTCATTTTATTCATACAAGACACCAGTTTTCATCAGGGCTTCTTTTGTAATGATCAAATAACTGTGAACCTAGAAGTCAGAGAATCTAAATATGGAGGAAGCAGCCCCAAACATATGTTGCCAGTGGGCCCAGCCACTCACTCACAGCACTATCAATGCTGTGAGAAGGGAGAGAGGGAGGAGCCAACGGAATGACAGCTGCAGAGGATTACTGATAGTGCTTTAGGCTCGTTGTCTCTATACTACAAATGTCCAGAGAGGTATCACTAAAGGCGTGTGTGTGTGTGTGTGTGTGTGTGTGTGTGTGTGTGTGTGTGATGGGCGGTGGGGGTGGGGAGGTGGCCTAGAGAAGCCAGATAATAGTTGCAGGAATTGCAACCTTATCATAACAGAAAGGGAATGACAAGGAGGCCGCTAATGAATAAGTCACACTGACTGCCCTGGCCCAGTCTCTTTTAAACCATTACATGGGATGGCAGAACTTGGCCCAACAACAGGAAACAAGGACTGGGGTGTGTTTGGTAAACAGCCGTAGTTTTCTGAGGTCTTGAATATCTTCAGGCAATTCAGAGACAGGAACAAGCCTCCACATCAGGAGAGCCCTTTGAGCGTGTGTAATGAATTCTCTGACATTCCTACCCAGACCGTGGACTTGGGGCAGAGGCCGAGGGTAGGCACCTAGCCTTCTCACAGCAATGGAATGTCATGGCGGGCTTTCCCCAGTCTACTTCCATATGTTTCACAATGGCTACTGATACGGACTTGGGACTTTTAGATTGCCCATCATGTCCCCCCAAAACAAATATGGAACTGCGTTTTCCTCTCTGGTCAGCTCGCAGCCTAGAGGAATGTGTTCTGAGAAAGACAATTTAAGCTGACCTGTCCTTGTTTTCATTAAGCTAGCCCTCGACACTTCCAATGTTGCTTCCAGATCTCGCACGTTCATTCAACCTGTTTATTTATTTTAAAGGTATAATCAAACTGTGGTAGTCTTGCTAGCAGCCAATAGAATCGAGCCCTGCTCACAGAAAGCACTTGGATTCCTGTGTGTATAATTTTACTCTGATCTGTTTATTTTCCATTCCATCCAAGGGACTCCAGAGGGCAAGTCAAGGAATTGAAAGCAGAGTTTGAAAAGAACTTGGAGGGTTTTCGTTTTGGAAGACTGGGCTAGAATCAGAGCTGACTATCTACTTTATAGTGTTATTTTGTGCTTTTATGAGGACTGGGAACTGAAGGTATTCATTCTCTAGGGTTTACTTGGCCTAAAATTTGACATTCATGTTTTGAAGGGGGGCGGGCGTACTTTTAAACCAAACAACAGTACTGACGCCTGATACTGCCAAAGCAAATAACAAGCTATATTGGCCTTCTGTTCCTTCTGCTCAAAGGCTGGTGAGTTGAATCAGCTGAACTTCACCCAAGAACCTTGGGCATGGAAACTCAGAACACAGGGTTGACTCTCAATCATAGCCCTTGACCTACCACTGGAGGCAGCATTGATGCGAATACTTTTGGAGGTGAAATAATCCATTCACAGATGGCATCAGACGGGGATTCCAACTCAGACTTTGCTAGCTGTGACAACAAGCCAATGTGCAGACGATGGCGCAACAGTCGGCAAAGCTGGAGCGTTCGAGGACCTGCATGTAGTTGAGAAGGATGAAGGCTGCTGGTTGGAGGACACATACTATAAAGACAAATATTTCCAATAGGTGTAGACTTTTCTGGGTTTTTTTTCCTAAAGTGGAAGACGCATTTGGATACCTTCAAAGCCACATAGGTCATGGACTCTACTTTAGATAAGCAGGATAGGCCCTCCCTCCCCAACCAAAGATGGCATGCCGGTCTCAATTTTCTACAGAGTTATACATTCACAAAGAATGTCTGATTTAAAAGAGACCATCGACATACCCGCCCAGGTCTAACAAAGGCACAAAACCAAGTTCACAGGGTCCGATCATTTTTCTATCACCTTCAAACAAGGCTCTTTTGTTTTAACACAAGATCTTACAATTCTACATTTGACTCATTAAAGCAAGCCTTCTTTATCTTGGGAACATTTTATAATCTTTAGAGATTTTTCTAATCTTGGCAGAGCATTCTAGCCATTTATAATACGTATACAAATCTGCACATGTACTTGAGTTTAGAGAATGTGGAGTCTCTCTGAGGCACAAGTGGTTGGCTAGCAAACAAAAAGTTAGCAGCTCAAGTCCTCCCAGGGGTACCTTAGAAGGAAGGTCTAGGAATCTCCTTCCACGAAGCGCAGTTCTACTCTGGCACGTGCGGGTTTGCCATGAGTTTGAATTGACTCTACAGCAGCTAAGAAAGATTTGTTTTCCATATTTATAAGCATACATCTATGTTGAGTATCTTATAGAGCGTTCAAAAGAAAAATCCATAAACTCCTGTAGCCCCGTGCACGGAGCCTGGTCTACCCATTTCATTCTCAATTCCACAAAACTGCTTACCTGTCAGTAATTCCTAGAAAGGAATACCGACCGAACCTCCTTGTGATGGGGTGTCTATGCAATTTACAGTGTTTTACTTTTGTTGTTTTATTTTGTTTCTCTGTTGTTGCGTTTTTTTCTGAACTACATCTGGTAGGGCAGAGGAATTATCAATACCATATGATACACTCTATTTGCCTCACCGGACCTCAGTTTCCTGGCCTATAGAAGGCCGTGAAGGAGGTCCAAATGAGATCATGAAAGACTTGGAGTTGGGCTGGCACACATTAAACACTTGAAATAGTGCGGCTATTTTTAGTAGATAACGTCATGATATAGGATTGCCATTGAATCAGGTCAGAATCCAAATCCAATCCAATCCAAAAGTGTGCATTACCTACTATCTGGAATTGCTATTGTAGAAAATGCATACACGTTAGCTGATGCTCAGCTCATACTCCGTGATATACATGCATATGGGTTATTTGAGTGGACCCCAGGAAATCAGAGTGAGCCTGTTACGCCTTTGCGAGGCTGGGACTAGGAAAGTTTAGACAGGAAGAATGAGCTTTTTCAAATTGGGACCTGGCCCGGACATGAGGTTAAACAAATCTATTAATAATTCGTAACTTCAGTAATTAAAGGTACACATGTCGACATCATGCATGCTAAAGTGACATTTTGCTAATAGACTGTCCTGGCAGGTTGGAGCGTTCTTTTAAGCTTTTTAGCAGCAACAAGCTGCTTCCTAGTAAGGAATCTTAAAAATAACTATGTCATTACAGAAACATTCTACCTCCACCTTATGGCTGCCCAGGTTGTTTCTTTTGGAAGTGAATGAAATAAGATGGCCCGACATGACCTGGAGTCTGCGTGGTAGAATGCAAACATTCTTTAAGATTGAGGATGTTCTAAAAGTTGTGAAATAGGATCATGTTACAGGTATGGCCAGAGTCTTCTAGACAAAAATGTCCTTAGTTTTACATGCTGATGCGGCAGAGCCCGTGTTAATAAGGGGAATGGGGAAGGCAGGCACTAAGGACAGAGCATACACTTATGTAGCTGTTTCAATGCGGCTAACAGTGTATAGGGTATAGTGGAGTGTCTGAATGGTGAAATAAATACCCAATACTGCTTGGCCACCAGTTCAAAGAACACCTGATTTATTGTCCTCAGAATTACAATGCAGCGGGATCAAATCAAATATAATGACACAATAGTGGCTACTTCAGTCTCTGAGCCACCACTAATCCAAAGCTTTAGTAGAATTCAGGTAACAGGGATCCGGGCCAAACTGATCCAGGTTCAAGTCAACTAGGATACACATGAAGAAAGCTGACTTTTCAGTGAATCAGAGGAGACTGAATTATTCAAACATGGTCTCTACTTTAAGGTGCCCCCAGTATCGTGGGTGATTAATTATGATGCAATATATGCTGTGCTTATGATAAAGAGTGATTTCAGAACTCGATATGGGACGAAGGATAGCGAGATTTATGCTGTGCAAACTGAACCCAAACGTGGTTCTCAGAGTGACCATATGTTACAGAGCAGAGCTCTTCCACGGGGTGTTTTTGGTTGTCACCTTTACGAAAGTAGATTGCCAGATCTTTCATTTGTGGTGCTGCTGGATGAGTTTGAACTGTCAAACTTTAAGAGAGGGTGTGTAAACATTTTCTAGACGGATTCATATTGGATTTGGGCTACCAGGGGTAGGTGAACAAACGAACAGACAAAAAACCAAACCCACTGTAATCGAGTAGAGTCCAACTAACAGTGACCCAGAGGGCGGAGTAGAACTGGGCTCTCAGGCTTCTGAGGCTGAATATCTTTAGAGGAAGAGGAAGTCCCCTCTTTCTCCCTCATCATAGAACATGCTCAGCATGTTCATGCTCAGTGTTTTATTGACTGTATTTGGGAAACAGAACTGGGAAGAGAGTTATCATGGGCAAACTCTCAACAGTCATACGTTAAGGAGTCTGAGAGCACACGGCTCCATGGAGGGAACCTTCCAGTTTGAGGGTTGGAGGTGCATCCCACTCACATTCTCTTCAGTGAAAGCTGTGTCCCTTAATGTCCCCCATAATAATGCCAGACTGAAGGTGCTTTTTGCCAACACATGGTTGCTCACTATACTTTTGAAGGTCAACTGCTTAAAGGCTATCTGTCTGAAGGTTGTCTGCCATCAAAGGCAATCAGACCCTATTGTCTGTCCCACCCTACATACTGCCTTCATCCTTCTGATCAGGATAACGGAGCGTTCCCCTGAAGAAGTGCTCAAAGACATCTAAGGTCAAGACAGCTCAGAAAGGATCATGGTTAGGTTTCCATCTTGATTCTAAAACCCACTCATCTTGTTAGATATGTGCCTTCCAGTCACATGCGTGCCTCTAGTTCCTCCCCTTCCTATTTAGTACAAACCCCTAACTCGTCCCCCTCCTGTTACATGTATGCCTCTTCTACAGCCCCTGCCTGTTAAGTATATGCTTATTGTGGCCATGTGTCTGAGACTATATAAACTCGTGAGATTATATTTCACTCTCTCTGCTCGGACCTGGTTCCAAAAGCAATCAGTTGTGGAGGTGACCCCTAGCATGCATTATCTTGTCTGATGTCTCTTTAATTTACCCCTCAATTACACAACCGCCCCTTGGACCCATTCGACTGTGGGGAGGTTGATCCCACTAAAGTCCAAACCCATTGAACTGTGTGGGTCACAACAAATTATGGATACCCTTGTGAAGAATGGAAAGTCTAGAACACTTCATTGTGCTCATGCCGAACAGGTACCTAGATTAAGAGGCAATCTTTAATCTTGTTTTAATCTTAATGTATTCAAATAATACAAGTGAAAATTATAAGGTTTAAAATCAACAAAGGTGTGCATTAGGATTGTATATGTCTACCATATTTACTCGATCTGTACATGGAGCAAATGATGAGAGAAATAAGAAGAAAAACATGAAATCAGGATGGGAGAAAGGCTTAACACCTTTAATATGTAGGTGATACAAACTTGCTTCCTGAAAGTGAGAACTTAAAGCTCTTACGGGTTGTGGTAGTTGGATAAATTAATGTCGAGTTGAAGATAGGTGAAAGTGTAAGAGTGTTATCCAACATGATGATGCCTCTTTGTGGGCGTGGCCTTCTCATAAAACGGTCCCTGGAAACCTCTCCCTCTCTTTGCCGTCATCCTCCAGATTGCTGGTCACCCTAAGGGCTGTCGAACAGCGACCTTGGATCCATGCAACTTGGTACCCACCAGCCTGCGATCTTGCATTTGGCACTACGGCGTGTGGCTGCGTGAGTCTGAAGATGGACCTATGGAATAGTCCCAGATTTATGGAGAGTTGGACTGGCCTGGTATTTTTTCTTGATGTATAATCACTTCCTGATATCAAGCTCTTTCTTGCACATAGATGAGTATCACTGGGTGTCTTTTTCTCGTCATCCCAGGCTAACACACCGATGAAGAGGAGGGATGGCAACCTTCAGTCTGGGGTACCACGGGATGTAGAGACAAGCAGAATCCTCACTGGCAGACACATGTGGACTATCATAATAACTGGAGAAAATGTGGAAGTTATCAAGGATTTTGTCTTGCTCGGATCCACAGCCAAGGCTCATGAAAGCAGTGGTCAAAGAATAAAGAAGGAGGTCACTTTGAAGACTAAGGTGTACCTACCCCAAGCCATGGTGTGATCAGTGGCTTTCTATGCATGTGAAAGTATATGCACGTGAAAGTTGGACATTGAGTAAGGAAGACTGAGGAAGAATTAGTTCATTTGAAATTATGGTGTGGGCAAAGAATATAGGAAGTACCATGGACTTCCAGAACAACAAATCCATCTTTCTTAGAAGTATAGTCAGAATGATCTTTCGAAGGGAGGACAGTGAGCCTTTATCTCATGGACTTTGGATATGTTCTAAGGAGAGACCTGTCCCCATAGAAGGACATCAGGATTGATAAAGTAAGAAGTCACCAAAAGAAGACCACACAGCAGATGAACAGGCAGGGGGGCTGCGATAATGGGCTCAGCATGAGAGCAACTGTGTGGGTGCCACGGGACCGGGCAGTGATTTGTTCAGTTACCGGTTGAGTTGTAATCAGTTGGAACTGGTTCAGTGGCAATTAACACCAACAAGAGTTCGTCAAATGGAGAAGAATCAAAAATACAACACCGTGGAGAATCAACATGACCAAAGATAGGACGACAGGAAGGGGAAAGGATCGTGGAGACATAGGGTGGCTTTGGAAGAAGGAGCCTGGGAGGAAGGGTAGAACTGAGATGGAGAAAAGAAGCATGATTTCAGATCCCCCGGGAACCTTCTCCTGTTGGGATTTTATATTACAGACAAGGAAGACTCAAAAAGCTCGAGATACTTGAGCATCTCCCCGTGTGTCGAGCTATCAGCTCAACCAGAGGCCCGCGGTGCCTTGGGGAGAGTTAGAGTTTTACAACAAGAAAGCAACTAGAATGTTCATTCCCAAAATCATAGAGAAAATCACCACTTTTAATTTTTAAGAGCCAAGCTTTTGAGAGGAAAAAAAATAATCCTTTGCAAATCAAAAGGCAAAATCTTGATAGCGCTGGCAGAATGTGCAAGAACACAATAAAGAATCACTAATCACTGCAGAATCTGGAGTCTGTGCCTCCACCGATCACATGGCTGAAGACCAGGAACTCTCTATCGCAGCGGTTCTCAACCTGTGGGTTGCGATCCCTTTGGGGGGTCGAACGACCCTTTCACAGGGATCGCCCGATTCATCATAGTAGCAAAATGACAGTGATGAAGTAGCAATGAAAATAATATTATGGTTGGGGGGTCACCACCACATGAGGAACTGTATTAAAGGGTGGCGGCATGAGGAAGGTTGAGAACCACTGCTCTAGCCCTACCCTCGTACCATTCTTTTATTAGACTTCCTGAGATGATACTAAAATAACAAGTAAGACGTGGTTGGGTTATATCTAGAAGTATCAATAGATCCTTGGGGTATTCTAAGAACAACTTTTCAAATAGTATGTTCATTCATCACAGTCATACTGGGGATGGGTTTCACGACTTTTCTAAGGAGATCTCTTAGGTCCATCTGTTAAGGGGAACGAATTAAGTCTCCCACTCCCTTTCTAAGTGAAAGTGCAGAGGGTCTTTCTCGTTCACACCATTTCACGCTCTCGTTTCTGAGGGCTTGTTCTGTACTTGGGGAAATACGTCTGTCTTGGCACAGAGAGGGTTTGATATTGAGGGCGTTAGGGTGGACTCAAAAATGAAGCCACAATGCACAGGTGAAATAGATTGGATGTTGGCTTCATCACAAACCCAACGTCGAGTGGGAGTACTGGTAGGTAGCTTTCTGTCCAGAGTACCTGCATCCCTCCAGGCATCCCAGAGCCTCAATCTCTGTTTTGTGGTGTGGTTTACAAAAGTCCTGGACATTAATAAGGGTTTGTTGGTTTCTTTCACATGGGAAGTTGGCAGGGCAGTCTCCAGTATGGGGAGACTGGCTTCCTAAGTGGAACAGAAGAAGGCAAACAGAAGTCCGTGAGAAAGCACATTCCAAACATGCCAAGATAAGTTCTTGTTGCATGTTCATGGAGGCGCTGGAGTGGAGGCAGAGGAGACTGGAGGCAGGGCAGTGGAGGACTGAGAACTTCACAGAGGCAATGGCCATGAACAAACCTTTCCTATGAAGCAGTTTGAGGGTAGGTGGTGCTAAAAGAAGTGAAGAAAAGAGAGTCGACTGTGACGGTTATGTTTTAGCTTGAGTGGCAGAGATGGCAATGCTCTGCTATAAAATAAATAACAGCTTCTCTCGGAAGCAAATGCTTTGAAGTTCTGGAGAGAGAAGCCAGGGTGCATTGGAAAGAACGAATGAAACGTAAGGAGATGGAGGTTTGAATGACAAGTCCGTGATTGAGGGCCTGAAGGGAGGGTGAGAGATGCAACAGGAGGTCTTCAAAACTTCGTGGAAAAATGGAATATAAAGGTAAAAGCATTTTCCCACAAACTTTTGGAAGCAGCCTGGCAGTATCCAGAGAAATCTACTCCCGTGCTCCTCAACCTATTCCCTCATCCCAGACACTGACAGTTGGAGAGGTCCGCTAATAACCAGGAGAGCCTTCATTAACCTCCAAATGATCGTCTGACCTTTTCCTCTGATTAAGGACAGCAAGTTAACCCACTCCCTTCCAACACATACTGCAGCCTCTACAGGTATCTTCAACTGCTGTCATTTCTCTTAGTCTTCCCTCAGCACACACAAAAAAGATGGAACCAATCACCATTCTCCACAGACTCGCCATCCTTGGATATCAGAGCTAATCAACATTTACTGAACCTGTCCTGGACACATGGCAAGGGGCCAGATGCCCACAGAACAGTGGGGATGGAAGTGTAGGTGTGGCTCTACAAAAGGGAGGAAGAGAAAAAAGCAAAGGTCAAAGCCATGTGTAATATGCTACTGCCCATGGGTGCAGTACTCTGTCCACCAATGAACAACCCCATTCATAGTAGAAAACATTTCATTCCTTTAGTACAAGATAAATGTACTTTAAAAAAAAGTTGATAAGATCAATTACTGAGCCCTCTCTTTTTTTTTTTTTGAGCCCTCTCTAATCACCTTCCTACAAGTAATATGTGCATGTAAGTATACATTTTTCATCTTTCTGCACTTCATATCTTAAGCCTTATTCGGTTTTTGTCCCACCACAGCCCTGGGCAGGAGAGTGCTGTATCTAAACTCTCTCTAGGCGCTAATGCATGGATGAGTTCTTATCCTCCATACTCATTGGCTTCCCTTTGCTTAATACATAGATCGTTAATCCAGGCTTTCCTTAGCATAATGAGATGCTTCAACAATACAGGTACCTGGGTGGCCCTTGTACAAGCCCTGGTGATGTAGTGCTTATCGGTTGGGCTGTGATCCGAAAGGTAAGCAGTTCAAAACCACCAGCCTTTCTTTGGGAGAAAGATGGGGCTTTCTACTCCTGTAAAGAGTTACAATGTCGGAAACACATAAAGGCAGCTCTACCCTGTCCTATAGGGGTGCTATAAATTGGCACTGACTCACTACCAATGAGTTTTTGAATGAGGGTGGCCCCTACAGACCTTACAGCTATAGGAATTGGGCCAATTAATAACATTTTTTTACTCACCTCTGGGAATTACAATGAGATTTGCAATTATGAGAGATGCCGTATCCCTCAAACTCACTACCATCGAGTCAATTCTGGTTCATGGTGTTCCTACAGGACAGGATCAAACAGCCCCTGTGAGTTTCTGAGACTGCAACTCTTTAAGGGAGTAGATAGCCCCATTTTTCTACTGAGAAGTGGTTGGTGATTTTGAACTGCTTACCTTGAGGTTAGCAGCTTAATACATAACCACTAAGCCACCACGGCACCTACTGTATCCTTAGGCTTATCAATAAAGCCTGACTTCCATCACCTTTTCCAAATATATCTCCAACTACTCGTACAAATGAAAGTCACTGAAGCATTGGCTTGCACATTCCTGCTTCGCCCACTTGCTCATACCTGGCTAGGATAACCTTCCCTTTGTTTGCCCTTTACATATAGTGCTTTATCTTCAAATTCAACTTCAAACCAAGCAGACAGTCTGTCTTTATACATATGCCCTGGTGTCCAGGCCTCCCAGGACTTCAGTATAGGATGTGGAGAAAGTACGTTGTGAGAGTCACTGTTCAAGGAGATAGCTATGGATAGAGATAGTTCAGCTCTTCAATTCACTGGGTTCAGGTTGTTTGTGACATTATCTCCTCCAGGCACACTGCGTTCCATTCAAAGACATCCACTATAATGTGAATAATCCCAAATTTCAAACTTCTCACCTGTGGTCCAAAATTTCAAACTGACTTACCCAGCTCACATTCAGACTTCCGTAAAACAGCATGAGCTATGATATAGCCTGTAAGTAGTGTCAGCTACTTTGTTGTTTTAGGGTGACCAGACATCCCGCTTTTGGCGGGACCACCCTGATTTTTGGTGTTTTTAAAAAGTCCCGATTTTTGGAAAGGTTGCACGACAAGCTAGGGAACGGTCTATTTGGTCCATATAGACCACATTTTTAATCAAGAACCTCCCCCACCCCCACCCCGGGTCAATGGTGCCCCGCTTTAAATCTGGTCACCTTATCTTAGGTGCCAACCAGTGCTCCTAGGGAATCCTCACAAGGAGCCTGTGTGTCGTATTACGAAGCAGGTCAGTCTCACAGATGTTCTATTGGAGCCCATTGTTGCATCACTGTGTCAATCCTCGTCTTTGAGGGGCTTCCTCCTTTTTGCTGACCTTCTGCTTTAGAAAACACAATGTTCTTCTCTAGAGACTGATTTCTCCGGATAGCAATGTCTGAAGTTGTGACGTTAGGGATTTTTTTGTTTTGTTTTTGTTTTTTTGCCAACATGGCTCCCATAGGAACATGTGGGCAGAGTGTAGCCTGTCAATCAGGTAGCAGCTTAATTGGAGGGCAACTGAGATAAATGGCTCTCCAAAGCAGGCCTCTTCCTCTGTCTCCCTGGTGATTGGACCAGTGCACTGCTGCCTGAGTTTGCTGCTCTGCCTTGACTATGGGCTGCGGCAGCCATGCATCCTGGTGAGTTGTGTCACCATGCTGTGCACTGCTATGTCTTGAGGCTCCATCGTGCCCTGCTTCGCTGCACTGCTGCTGCGGGGCTACTGGCCTCTGATCTTCCTGCTGTTGCCACCCCACCTGGCCGTGTCTGCTGTGTGTGGGCAGATTCCACATCTCCCGCCAGCCACTTTGCAGGCTGCTTCCTTGACCTTTGACCAGTGGCCGGAAGGACCTTCAGTATATTAACTCCCTGATCAAAGTGAGGCAGTTAGGAGTCCCTGCTCTGTGGCTAATTAGTTGTTGTGTTCCTTCTCGCTATATACATCTATCCTTTTATATATGAGAGGGTACCACCCCAAAAAAAGGAAAAAGCTCTACTTTTGTAGTACAGTAGGACCCCAGACCTCAACACTAATCCATTCTAAGAAGGAGCACTGAGATGCGATGCAGGCGAGTTCCGGATCATTGTTTCCCATAAGAATTAACTGAAAACAGATTAATCCTTTCTCGACCACCAAGTTTTTACCCTCATCTTGCCTTTTTATACAAAACATTACACAGAAATTTCAAAGTAAATAAGTTCAGAGTTAAATAATATAATTTAAATAAGAAACACAACATTAAAAATGTTTTAACAACTACAGTATGGCCCATACCTTCAGATGGATGAGAATCTGGATCAGTGGACACGGATGTGGAGAGGAGGGGTGGAGAGAGCTGGAAGGGGGATCCTCTTCCATCAAATCAGCTGATAGCTGCTTTTCAGGAGGTTTTCCCCTTCTTTGCCTTTTTTCACTAGGACCGGCTGGCTTTCTCTAAATATGTATTTGTCTCATGTGGTCTGCTGTTGGTGTTTCCTTAACTGTTTTCTAAAAGGGTTTATTACATTATCATCAATAATATGAATAACAAAGTTAACCAGTTCCTTATCATGATGATTCTTTAAAAAAAACACTTTGTTGGGACCCATGTGTTTTCTTAATCTAAAAACAGTACAAAAATCCACAAAAACTAAGAAAATTATAGCAAAATGCTTGAAACACAGCCACGAACGGTTTAAACAACACGTTGTAATCACGCCAACTAACTCTGAGTGGCCAGAACATGAACTGCTTTTGGTTACAAAAATCACCTGTGTTGGGTCAGAGTACAATGTTTTGTTTGAGCCCTGATGCAAAATGTTCTCGACATTTCACGTCGAAATGCGATGATGTTGAGTACTGATGTGGTCGAGCACTGGGGTTTTACTGTGCACGGGACAACGTTGTTAAAATTTTACAGCCCTGAACAAACTCCTTGAGGGAATAAGTCGCTGGGCCTGGGGACTCAGGGTCATAGTCTCAGGAGACACCAAAACCCATTGGCCTACCACAGTTCACAAAAATAATGTGCTTCCTACTTGTTCTCAGAGGGCAGACTTGATTGGACTCTCCCAATGATTAAAGGAACTCGCTTTAGGAAAGGTAACATGAGAAATGGGACAAGGCAAAACATGTATCAAGTGTTATAAATTGCAGTACTCCACTTAACATTTGATAGGGAACATTTGCGATGGAAAAGCTGGGAGGATAGAACCTTATCAAGTATCAGATCTCTATCTCTCTCCTTTCAACCTAGATGTATGCACATCTGTGTCATCTCTGAGTGCAGGACTGCTGCTACTTCCCCACTAAGAAAATCCCCCTGACAGGTCGCTTACCACTCCCTGGCTCTGATATTTTGACCAGGACAAAGGATAGGGGGGCAGTGAACAGAGAAGGCTCCGTGGCAGAATGCTCAGCTCCTCCAGTTGCTGGCTGTGGGGTTTGGACAAGTTACTTAAATCTCTCCACACTTCAGTTCTTTTAACCTTTAGAATGGGGTTGATGGGGAAGTTGTCTACGGGTCTTGAGGGTGATTTCAAAAGAGAATGCTCAAAAATGGTGAGAATAATACTTAGCACATAATAAGCTCCTATTAAATGCTAGCAACTTATTATAGCAATTAGGTTCATTATGACTTGGCTTTTTAAGCTTCATATTGGCCATTCCTCCCCTTAGGCATTCTCTTATAGCCTGATAGTCTTTCAGCTCGATGCTTTCCTGCTTCCAGAATGGGTCTCATTCTGTCCACAGCAGCTTCACCAGCCCTTCACTGCTGAGAAATTAATATAGCTGCTTTGAGTGCTTCCTTCAGGAGACCTCCCCTGACATTTACTAAAAAGTTTGCTGCTCTGCCTTCAGTAAGAATCTTACACTTGCCTTGTGGAACACCAAAATCAACCGTCCCCCCCCCCCCCCAAATGCTGTTGATACCAACCCCATTTATGTCACCAGAACTCTGCTCCACAGAACTTTCGATGGCTACATTTTTGGACGTCATCTGCGGGCTTTTCTTTTGAGGTGCCTTGTGGGAAACTTGGACCTAGAGCCTTTCAGTTAGCAGTAGAACCTTTTACACTACCCAGGAAGTTTGGGATTCACCAAACCCTATTGTCATTTATGTATTCATTTGTATAATGCATCAAACAGTGAATCACTTGTGGGCAAAATGTCATTTAATTTTTTATTGTTCTAAAATATTTACAAGATAAAGAGCTGCCCTTATAACCATTTTCAAATGTAGAATCCAGTGGCATTAATGATACATACAATCCTGTGCTGGCATCACCACCATTCATTTCTCAAAAATTTTCATCACCCTAAATAGAAAGTTTGTACCTAGTAAGCACTATCTTTAATTCCCTTCTTCTTATAGCCCATAGTAAGCACTTGGGATCATACAAAAGGTATTCCTCTGGGGGAAAGGTTATGAAACTATCTTAGACAAGCAAACACCTTGAAAGAATAGGTTGCTGGGCCTGGGGGATCCAGACCATAGTCTCAGGAGTCATCCAGGTCCATTGCCATAACATAGTTCACCAAGACAATGCTCTATTTCCAACTTAGGTGAATAGCAACTGGGGTCTTAAAGGCTCATGAGATGCCCTCTAAGATGCAGCTACTGGTCAATCCCTGGTCAGTGGAAAAAAGAGTCGAGAAAATTGAAAGACACATTGAAAAGACTAATGGATCACCTAAACATCAGTCTCCACTACCCTGAGATCAGAAGAACTAGATGGTACCCAGCTACCTTGCCAACTGCTCTGAGGATGATCACGCCAGAAAGTCCTGGAGAGAAAGTGAAACAGAAGTTCCTGAGAGAAAAGGTCCTCAGTCACAACAGAGATGAGGCTTACTGGTCAGATCGAGACTGGGGGGCCTCCAAGAATTAGACCAATGGTTCACAATCTTCCTGATGCCGTGACCTTTTAATACAGTTCCTCATGTTGTGGTGTCTTCCCAACCATAAAATTATTTTCGTTGCTACTTCATCACTGCAATTTTGCTACTGTTATGAATCGGGCAACTCCAGTGAAAGGGTCATTTAACCCCCAAAAAGGTCGCAATCCACAGGTTGAGAACTGCTGAATTAGGCACGTAGTCACCCTTCACCCTTCATGTCTGGATCTACTCAGCCCTGCACTACTAGAATAATCAACCATTTAAGAACAAAAGGGCAGCATTTATCCAAGAATGAAGTTTGCATCGTTGGGGAAGAGGGACGCATGGAAGCGAGAAATCACAGGGAGGAAATGGCCTGAGGATGATACATTGATGAGAACTGTGAGGAACGAGGTGAATGAGCATATGTGTGAATTGTTGAGAGTAAGACTGATGATCTGCTCCATACACCATCACTGTGATAGGTTTATTGTGCCAACCTGGTCGATGAACACATGTGGGATTAATTGAAGGGCAGTTTAATTGAAAGGCGGAGAGATAAATGGCTCAGTGAGCCTCACCTGTCTTGTCTCTTGCTCTCTGATGGTCAGACCCGTGTGTGGCTGCCTTACTTAGCTAGTTCTCTGCCTCAGCTGACAAGACATCTCAGCTTCCTGCGAGACATCCCTGAGGAGAAGCCACATGGACCTACCCTGATGCAGCCCTGGGTGCCAGAGCAGCCATGTGGAGACCCCTGCCAGCACTGAGATGCTTACACATTCACTGACTCAGCTTTCCTCCTGCAGTCAGCATCATTGCGTGTGTTTTGTGAGATTGAGGAGAACTTTGTAGATTGGTGTTGGACATATGGGCTAGTGTCGGACTTATGGTCTTGGACACCATGGGGTTAGGATGCTTTCTGAATGTACATTTATTTACCCCTTATATAAAACTCTCTCTTATACACATATGAGTTTCTGTGGATTTGTTTCTCTAGTCTAGCCAGACTAACACAATCACCTAATTCAAAATAGAAAGCTTAAAAAAATGTATCCCATTGTGGTTTTTTCCCTTAGTATGAAGTCTTTAAGGTTCATTCATGTTATAATAGGTATTAGAATACCATAGGAATGATATTTTAATGGAGGGGGTCATTTAGCTTTATTTTATACCCAGCTAATGCCTAGCACAGGGCGCATGTGTCACAGACAATATGATGTGTGTACACCAGTCTATTTACAATTATTTTCTGGACACATGGAAAACTGCTTTCTGGACACTTACAGCTAGGTAAGGGAGTATCGTTAATAGTCAAACAAATGTGTGCTACATCCAGGCAGGGGCAATAGGAAGTCTAGTGTAATTCTCCAGTCTGTAGATTTCCCTACAGCAAATGATCTGGGGGCTTCAGGGGAGTGGGGGGAGGGCTCAGGCTGATGGCCAAATCACCGGATCCAAGTAGCCAGGATTGTTGCTCTTGATCATCACCTGGACTTACAGTGGACTTGGAGCAAGGCATGAACACTTACAGGGCTAAGCCACTGAGACTTTGGAATTGCTTGTTTCTGAAGCATTGCCTAGCCTCTTGTGATCAATACAGTTTAATGCATGCCATTTCAATTGATTTCAATTGAGTGATGTAAGAAGAACTTTTGCCAAAGGAGACTGTATACTTGGTTTGAATGAAGTGCTTTTGTCTATATCATGTCCTAATTTTAACCTGCTCTCCTGCAAGGGATCATTTTGAGTTGTGTTCTATCACTCATATTTCCTCTGATGAATAATGCTATTGTTAAATGCATTACTTTATCACCAAGGTGCCAATATACCACATAGCACATGTTCAACTCCAGAAATAATTTTTCTCTTAAGACAGTCAGAGATTTAGCAGTTGATGCTAATTGATCCCATTAAAAAGAAAAAAAACCCTAATGTACACACAAATCCTTTATTTTAAACCTACCAAAAATACAGATAGCTAGACTATAGAGATGATGGTCTGGGATGCTCTCTTTGGGGAAATAGTAAATTCCCCAACGTTCACCTTCAATAGAGTATGTAAATCCAGAATGTGAGAAAACCAGTGATGTAAATCCCACACCCTGTCAAAAACCCTGATGGCTCTTTAAGTTAGCCATTGGGCCATTAACTGGAAAGTTGGTAGTTTAAAACCACCCACTGATCCAAGGAAGGAAGGTGAGAATATGTGCTCCTATAAAGATTTAGTCTCCAAAATGCTATATAGAGTCATTATGCATGGGAATTGACTCAATGGCGGTAAATTCTACCAACCGACAGCCTCGTTTTAGTTTACATGAGTGTGTGTTGTTGTTAGATGCTGTAGTGTCAGTTCTGATTGATAGGAAACATAATTGTGAGCACCAGAGCAAAGCACTGCCTGGTTCTGCCCTGCCCTAGCAGTTATAATTTCTTAGCTCATTTGTTAGCATCACTGTGTCAATCTGCCTTGTTGAGGGTCTTCCTCTTTTTGCTGACCCTCTACTCTGCCAGCATGGGGCCCTTTCCCAGGTACTGGTCTCTCCTACAACAGGTCCAGTGTAAGTGAGGCGAAGTCCTCACTTCTAAGAAACCTTCTGGCTGTACTTCTTCCAAAATAGATTCGTTTGTTCTTCTGGCAGTCCAAAATACTTTCAATATTCTTTGCCGATTCCATAATTCAAGTGTACCAATGATAAATTGACCAACTGTTACACCCAATGGAAAATACCATGACTGGGCTGGGGTCAGGTGCACCTTAATTCTCAACGTGACCACCTTGCTCTTCAACACTTTAAAAAGGTCTTGTGCTACAAATTTACCCAATGCGATCTGGGGTTTGAGTGCTTGCCTCCTGCTCTCATGAGCACTGATTATGCTCACTCGAACAGTAGTCCCATGGTGTGTATCACTGAAGAATTTCAACAGCCAGACATCCAGCCGTCACTCTGGGTTCCTTGATTGAGTTCAGAGTTGAAAGCCAAACACTTTCTTTTGGATGCAGTAGGCTGCTGTAAATCTGTTTCCCTCAGTGATTTGAAGGAGAGAAAACCCAATGAGGAATTTAAGGGATCTAGGCAGGATGAGAAGGGGGACCAATTATTCTGTCTATAAAAGGGGGTGTGACATGGGTCTGCCATTAAGGCTTGTTACAATAAGCCTATGCAAAGGTCTGAGACAATGAACTTGAAGAAATGCAGATCAGTGTCCAACCATCCATATCACATAGGTATTTGGGGCATTTAAAAATGTATATCAATTACTTGATATTCTTGCCATTATAGGCTGCTCATAGAAATATTGAGTCGAGAGGCTTCTTTAAACGAACAGGATTTACTTGGTGATCTACAATAGTAATTGACTAAATACGTAATTCGAATATTTTTAAAAACAGATTTCATACACTCAATAATCTTTCATGACTCCAACCTAAGATGTCAAGACATAATTATAATTTGAAAGTCATGGATCATTGACCAAAAGCACCATAATCGGCTTGGGCATATGCATTACTGCAGATCCTCCATGACGCAGCTCCCTCAAAACAACTACTCAGAAAGCTATCCGAACGGTGCCTGATTTATCCACTTGGAAAATTTCTCACGAAGAATTAACCATTTAGTATGTTGTTAAAGGAGGAATTTAAATTGATCCCCAGATGATGTGAGAAACCTACTCTTTACAGCTGAATGTCAGATAGTTAATAACAGAAATGTGTTCAATTGGCATTGAGCAACCCACCCGACTCCATGAAAAGCATTGATTGCAACAAAGATCACTCATGGTGCCCAAACCCCAGGGTGAAAAGTTGTAAGGTAGGAGAAGAAAGACTGGGGATATGTGGGGGCAGTTCCTATAGGAGGCATTTCTGGAATGTCCGATGTCATTCCAAAAATTGCTTGCTAACTGCGAAGAGAAAAATTAGTCGTTATAATGAAAGAATCTGGCTTTCATCACTCTATCACCACTAATCGTTCTGAGCTATGTCTGCGATGCAACAGGCCTCCGAGGGCTTCTTGCATTTGACCTAGCTCTAACATAGAGTTGCCGAGAATCGGAAAGGACTCCATGACAGTGAGTTTGGAACCGCTCTCTTGGCCTGTCGTGCAGCCACAGGAAATGCAAGAACAAAGAACTCCAACAAGCAACAACCAGGCTGATCCGTAAGGAGAGAAGCCCCCAGAATCAATGTAATAAGCTTGGAAAGGCAGGTACTCTTCTAGATTAAGCAATATTACAGAACACAATCGCCACTGCAATGTATCAAGTTTGGATCTTATTTTAATACGAAGAGCTATAGAAGGCATTTGGAGGACATTTTGGGAAATTCCAATATGGATTTCTAATTGATTACATACTTACTGCTTACATACTTACTGCTTGTTTGCTTAGGTGATAATGATCTTGCAGTTGTGTAGATACATGTCTTCTACCTAGGGAACATTCGCGGAAATCTCTTTGCAGAGAATGCAACTGACTTCCAAATTGTGTAACACACACAAAGGAAGAGCAAAGAGAAATGTGTATAAAAATAAATGAGGCAATAGTGTCTGGGATCTTAAAGGCTGTACTCAAACAAGCAGCCATCTAAGCAAGGAGTCAACTAAGTCCACATCAAATGGTGTAAGACATAAAAATATGGTAACAAAAATTTATAAGTTATCAAGAGTTCATGAGGGAGGGAGGATGGGAAAGGGAGGGAAAAAATTGAGGCGCTTATACCAAGAACTCAAGTAGAAAGAAAATGATGATGGCAACGTATGTACAAATGTGCTTGACACAATGGATGGATGGATGGATGGATGGATGGATGGATGGATGGATGGATGGATTGTTATAGGAACTGTAAGAGCCCCCCAATAAAATGATTAAAAAGAAGAAGAAGCACACCAGCTGTGTGATCCAAAGACAACAACAGCAAAATTCAAATATGAGAAAGAGGAAAGGCTCGCAGCCTAAGGTGTGAATGCCCAATGTGCAGAAAGCAATGGAGGACAGTGGGGCATCCACAGAGTATCCAGTCAGATTAAGCTGTTGGCAGATCCCTTCTAACCACCGGCCAGTGCCTGGCACAGATTTACTTCAGACAGGAAGAATTGTAAACTCGATTATGGTAAATCGGACATGATACTTGGTCAGTTGACCTCCCTCTCGACCCAACCTGAAACTCTTCTAGGTGCAAGTATTTCTTGCTTGTTCCATTACAAAAATTTCTTTCCTGGACTTTTAAATATTCACAGTGGTCTTTTCTTTCTTACTCACTATTTGTATTTTTAGCTTTGTATTATTATTTTATCTTTTCCACTTTATTTATTTCTGTTTTTTATTGTTTCTACTGGGTTTCCCAGTTTGTGAAGCACAGAAGCAGTAGATGCACAGAGAGAACAACCAGTGCAGGTGTTTATCGGGGAGGGTGAAGGGGTGGGGAGGAAACAATGTAAATGGGAGGGGGAAGGGAGTACTAGGACTGATGGTGATTATACAACTCATTTTAAAAGTGATTTAACCATAGGGGAGAGGGGAGAAAGGGTTTTTAATTACTTGTAGTAATGATTGTACAACTCTTTTTTATATGATTGAACTATTGAATTGTGTGCTATGTAGATTAAGTGCCAATGAAACTGTAAAATATATATATATATGGAAAATATAAAATATTAATTATTTCAGCTAAGTTGTGAGTTTGGTCATTAAATGATATTTATTTTTTCTGTATGTTTATAAATATATGCTAAAAAGTAGGGGGAAGAAAAAATTCACTTATATTTCTTGTACTGACAGTAGGTTTATAAGTGTGTGTGCATTTGCAAGGGTCTTTCCTAGAATACAGGAAGAAATGGAATATAAAAAGAGACATAGTTACTACTTGTGCTTCCTTGAGGTTTATTAAATCGGGACTGGTCTATACTATATTTGGTGTACCCAGATAGAGATTTCTTTGATCATTTTTACAGGAGTCTTTTCACGTATTTTATGGATCCATATCTTTATTGACTATGTCCTAAATACCAGCCCAATGCCAGGTCTCAAGATAAAATTGTAAGCTAAAAGAAATATGGATCCAAATGTCATAAATCTTAAAGCCTAGAAGGAAAATGAGATTTCAGCTAAATCATTATGTGGATAGACAGTAACAAATTGCAGTAAGCGTTCTGACAGGCACAGGGAGGAAAGACACAAAAACAGAAGAGTCCAGTTTAATGTAGGGAATCGAGCACTGAGAGGTGAAGCCTGAGCAGGCATTCAATGAAACACATGGAGAGAAGAAGGAAGTTCCGCCTCTAACGAGGGAGGAAGCATGGCTAGTTCCAGGACTAGGAGAGCAGGAATGGGTCAGAAAGAACAGAAGACTAGCGTGCTGATGAGGCTAAGGAGCACAATCACGTGATATTGTTAGGTCACAGCGATGGTGCTGATCTCATTCAGAGAACACTAGATTTGAGATATGCTGATTGGTATGTTAAACTATCGAATTATCAGGCTATATATGACATGGTGACTGGATCATAGGACATCCAGAGTGGAAGCTGGGGGAACAATCTGGAAGTGATCCTAAAAATCCAGGGAGCAGGCAACAGTGGCTTGGATTAGGCTCGTGGCGGCGGAGATGAAGAGAAGCAGCCAGATTCGGACATTTGGGGCTGTGTTTAGGGGTCAGGAAGCCTGCATGCGACAGAGTGACTCCTGTTTGGTCCTATGCCATCTTCACAGCTGTATGAAGTTGAGCCCATGGTTGCGTTCACTGGGTCACTCCATCTCATGGAGGGGCTTCCACAGCTTTGAAGATTCCCTACTTTAGGGAGGACACTATTTTTTCCCAGGGTCTAGTCCCTGTTGGGAACACGCCCAAAGTACCTGAGATGACGTTTCATCATTGTCACTTATAATAAACATTCTGACTATATTTCTTCCAACAAATCCTGTTTAGGAGGTCACGTGCACAGACTGGTTGAGTGCATAGGAGGAGGAGGAGGAGGAGGAGGTGGAAGAGGCAGCAGCAGCTGCTCTCAGTTTGGTTTGAGTGGTTAAGTAGAGGGGACAGGGGTTCCTTTAGAACCATGACGAGTTGAGTTGTAGATATGCTGCACATGCTCCAGCGATTCCTGCTCTGTGTTTAGGCATTCAAAGTGTAGGAAGAAAACAAAGAGAATTATTATTATTATTATTATTTTTAACAAACCAAGAGTTCACATTTCTAAATGAAGGCTCTACTTTGAATGGTTGCCTTGAGGAACAATTTACTTCTGCCAATGATCTTGTCATTGCTCAAAAAATCTGGAGTTCCTCTTTGAAAATGGCCTCAATTTCCAGCTTGCGCACATCTCAGCTGTCAGTCTGTATGGAAAGGGTCCTCCCTGAGCTCCTTGCTTAGCCCAATTGCCGGTCTCACTGTGGGCATTGCATTGGCTTTGACTTTGCTATATTTCAAGACCCTGAGCTCCCTGAGTTTGCTCACTTCTAGATTACGGTGGTGTATATAGCAGACCCTTGATAAAGTGTAGAAAAGTGGTGTCATCACACCATGGTTTTATTCGATGTAAACCATCATCATACAATTTATTTCCTAAAGCATTCTTTGAACACGTTTCATTAGTTTCTAAAACAACCACATCAACTAATAAGGGCCAAGAAAGAGGAAATGGGGAGAGAGGAGGGACCTGGAGAGAGGAAGAAAAGAGAAAAATAATGATCCACAGGTAGTAAAATGTCACAGGCTCTAAAAGTAGTTTTACCAGATACATTCCTAAAGGGCAACTGGGTGGTTGCAACCAGCCACTGTCAAGGGCTTATAGCCAGTTGGTATCAAATAGATTCCAATTTATGAAAACCTATGAATGTCAGAGAAGAATTATGCCCCAGAGGGTTTCAATGGCTGTTTGGGGGGAGATAGAGAACCAAGCTTTTCTTTTGAGGTACCTGTAGATGCATTTGAATGACCAATCTGATGTTTACCAGGCAAACATCTTAACCATTTGAAATACTGAGGAGATCCAGGATAATGATACAGCTTCCAAAAATGTTTTTTTGAAAATAATAAGGTCCATTCCAAATACCCAAATCCTAATATATTTAAGATAAATAAAATTAGTTTACACACACACAATAGTTGTCATTGTTAGGTGCCTGTGAGTTAGTTCCAACTCAGAGAGATCTTTTTATTTTTTTATTTAATCATTTTATTAGGGGCTCATACAACTCTTATCACAATCCATACAGACACCCATTGTATCAAGCACATTTGTACATTTGTTGCCATCATCATTCTCAAAACATCTGCTTTCTACTTGAGCCCTTGGTGTCAGCTTCTCATTTTTCCCCTCCCTCCCCGCTTCCCTTCCCTCATGAACCCTTGATAATGCACAACAGAATGAAACACTACCTGGTCCTGTGTTTGAGCCCATTACTGCAGCCATTGTGTCAATCCATCTTTCTCCTTTCTGATGACCTTTTACGTTGTCAAACATAAGGTCAATTTTCAAGGATGGGCCTCTCCTGATAACATTCAAATTGAGGATATGATAACATGGCCAATGTTCACTAAAAAAAAAATAACCAAACACTGTCATCGAGTCTTTACTGATTCCCAGTGACCCTATAGGACAGAGGAGAACTGCTCCTGTGAGCTTCTAAGACTGTAACTCTTTATGGGAATAGAAAGTCCTATCACGCTCCTGAGAAGAGGCTAGTGGTTTTGAACTAGTGACCATTCAGATCATAGCCCAATGCATAACCACTATCAAATTAGATAATTTAGCCCCATGAAAATGCACCAGAAAAACTTAGCTATCATTTAACAAATGTATTGTTCATTCTATGTACTTGAGCTATTTACTAAAATTGCTGATTTCAGTCTTCATCTGAAATCTATTGAGTCAGAAACTGTGGCTATACACTTGTTTGTGCATTGTAATGAAATGCAGATGGAAATGTCTGGAAGCCTGTACAATGTGAGGCCTGGTCCTGACTCTGCCTCTCAAGACTTGTTATGGAAATTGCATGCCACTCTTCCGGCTTCAGGGTAATACATAAAGGAGGTAAATAGTTAGATTTCTAGAGACTCTTCTAGCTGCAGGAGTCTACTTCTATGTCTAAATCTGCAGGTTTTGCTCTATGAGTGACCCAGCAGATAAAACACCACTCTCAGTCTACTTCAGAATCTGCAACCCACAATTGTCCTCTGATTGGCTTGTCAATCTATGGAATAAGCCCATATTTGATCTTATTATCAAGAGAGCCATTATACCCCTGACATCTAATCCAACTGGCGATCTTTCATTTTATTTTCCCATCCCTCAAAATTTGATGAGTTCTCAAAGTAGAGGATCACACACAAGTAGAACTTTTAAAGGGGGTGCTGTTGTGTTAATGCAATTAAGTTGTTTATGGCTCATAATGACCCTATGTACAACAGAATGAAACACTGCCTGGTCCTTTGCATTCCTCACAATTGATGTAATGTTTGAGCAGTTCCAATATCAACCCATCTCCATGACTGCCTTCAATAACTCTCTACTTTATCAAGCATGATATATCTCTCCTGGGTCTGGTCTCTCCTGATAACATGTCCAAAGTACCAAATATATATTCGAGTATAAGCCAACCTGAATATCCACCAAGGCACCTAATTTTAACCACAAAACCTGTGTTAAAAATGTGCTGAAACACCTGGCTTACACTCAAGTATATTTGGTATGTGAGGTTATCTTGCCAGTCCTCTTTCTAAGGAGCATTCTGGCTTTACTTCTTCCAAGAATGTGTTTGTTCATCTAGAAATCAATGTTACTTTCAGTATTATTTTCCAACATCATCATTCAAATTCCTCAGTTCTTCTTCCTGATTCACTGTCAATTTTTGAATGATAAATTATTGTTTTTGTTAGGAGCCACCACGTTGGTTCTGACTCATAGTTAGCCTATGTACAGCACCACAAAACATTGCCTGCTCTTGCACCATCCTCAGGACTGAGCCTGCTGCCACCGCTATGTCAATCCATCTTGTTGAGGGCCATCCTCATTTTTACTGCTCCTGTACTTTTTTCTTTTCTTTTTTTTAAATCGTTTTATTGGGGGTTCATATAACTCTTATCACAAACCATACATCCATCCATTGTGTCAAGCACATTTGGCTCCTGTACTTTTTCAAACATGAATTTCCTTCCCTCAATATTGGGCTTTCCTGAGAACACATCCCAAGTCCTTGAGGTCTCACCCTCTCATCTTGACTGAAGGGGCATTCTGGCTGTACTGCCAAGACATACTAGTGTATTCTTTAGGAAATCCATGGTATTTCCAATATTCTTCACCAGCACTATAATGTAAATACATCAATTCTTCTTTGGTCTTCTTATTCAATGTCCAACTTCCACATGCATATATATGGTTGAATAGACCATGGCTTCGATCAAGTGCACCTAAGTCCTTAAAGTAACAGCCTCACTTTTCGACACTTCAAAGAGGTCTTGTGCAGTAGATTTACCCAAGGCCGTGTGTCATTTGATCTCTCTTTTTTTTTAACATTTTATTAGGGGCTCATACATCTGTTATCACAATCCATACACACATCAATTGTGTAAAGCGCATTTGTACATAATTCTCAAAACATTTTCTCTCCACTTAAACCCCCGACATTAGGTCCTCATTTTGATCTCTTTACTGCTGCTTCAATGAGCATTGATTGTAGATAAAAGCAAGAAGAAACCCTTGACAATTTTGATCCTTGCTTCATTTAGCATGATGTTACCCATTGGTTCAGTTGTGACGATTTCCATTGAGTGTGTAATCCATTCGGAAGGCTGCAATCCTAGATCTTCATCAGCAAGTTCTTTGAGTTCTCACTTTCAGCAGGCAAGGTTATGTTATCAGCATATCACAGGTTGTTAATAAGCCTTCCTCCAATCCTGATGCTGCATTCTTCTTCACCTGATCCAATTTCTCTGATTATTTGCTCAGCATAGAGTTTTAATAAATCTGGTGAGAGGACACAAGACTTCATGACTTTTTTCCATTTGCCTTAGCTATTCTAGGATTAAGAGCAAATTTTAGATTTTCTTCTGGCATCCACTTTGATCTTTTCTTTCTTTTTTGTATTTCTTTTATTTCAAGATGAAGTATACTTTTCTTAATCCTGAAATTTCCATCCATAGTCAATTTCTGAAAGTGTAGTGCCTGCCAGTCATTGATCTATTTTCTTTCTTTTAACTAGGTGTTAATACATATATCATATCATTTAGTTCAATCACATCAAACAATATTTTCCAATTGCTACCACAATCAGTTTTCAAACATTCTTGAAATGTTTGACATTTTCTTCCTGTATTCCTTGACATCAGCTCACTTTTACCACCACCCCCTGCTTTCTGCCCCTTTAGTCTGATCAAGCCTGAGTTTCATACACTGAAAAACTTATAATGCAAATTCAAGAGGCTGACCCCAATGACATAAATCATCTGAGATAAACTCCAATATGAACAAACAAAAAATACACAAAATGTTAAAAACCAGAGTCAGACTTAACATCAGAGGGGGATAAACTGACAAGGTTTTAACTGTTCAAGTCAAGTTTATCCCTTTGATCTTCTATAATCATTTCTCCAGTGCACTATTTAGTAGCCACTTTCCTCCAATCCCTCTATTCTGGATAGAGGGAGATCACTAGAGGCATATTTCCTGTGTAGTTCCCACAAGTGTATCTTGGGTTCCACTCTGTTGTGTTCCCAGTGGTAGTGTCAGAAAAATGGGATTTGAGCAAATATTCCAGATCTTAGAGCAAAATTTAGTTTTGTGTATATTCCGACATCAGAGACAAAGAGGAAGAGTAGGTTCCATAGAAAAAAAGTTTTGCAAGCATGAGCAGCATGCTATATTGCAAGTGAGGTTCTCTCATAACAATGAGAGTAATATGTTACACTCACACTGAGCATATGCCATTTAGGTTGCATCCTATACATTATCAAACATAAGCATCCGTGAGCGAGCCAAGGCAACCAAATGTAGAAGTGACTGTGTCTGTTTCCAGAGACCACGCTCTCACAGAAATGGGGAGAGAATCTGATTGTGCAGGCAGGAGACAGTTGGTTGGGACATGGCTTTGCTCCCAACTTAGCCATGTCATGAGTCACAGAACTGGCAGGCTCTGGGTCCACATGCAATCTGAAGACCGTCTATGTTTGCCAGCTCGACTGAGTATATGGTTCTCAACTAAAGCCCATATTTTCAGGTAAGAATTTTTTCAGTGGAATTTTTCATTGGGTGAAAAACAGACATACATAAGCTTTCTTGTTAGCAGACTGATGTTTCTCAATTGAAGAAAGTCTACTTCACCAATAGCTGGACTTTTCCTTGTCCAAAATAATGAAGACTGAAATGGAGACCATTGGCTGCCAAGATTTCCAAGGCAGCAGGCTCTTTGAGAAATGCAGCAGATGGTCTCTGGGGAGCATCAATAGTCAGCTAATACAGTTGTCAAAACAGCCCGGCAGCACAGGTATAACAATAGATACACAGACCAATGGATCAGGACCGAAACCCAGAAATAAAAACATCCGCATACAGACAACTGACTTTTGACAAAGGACCCAAAAGCATTAAATGAGAAGCAGACACCCTCTTCAATAAATGGTGTTGGAAAAGCTGGATATCCACATGCAGAAGAATGAAGCAAGACCCATATCTCACTCCATGAAGAAAAACAAGATCAAGGTACATCAAAGACCTAAATGGAAAACCCAAAGCTATCAGGATCATCAATGAGAACATTGGGACAAAGTTAAGAGCCCTAGTGGAGAGAGTACACGGCCTATCAGAATTAACACAGGAAACACACACTGTGGAAGATAAAACAGATGAGTGGGACCTATTACAATTAAGACACTTGTGTGCACTGAAAGACATTATTAAAAGAGTAAAAGGAGAGCCCACGGACTGGGAAAAGATATTTAGTAATGACATAACAGACAAAGTACTAATTACTAAAATCTACAGAATTTTATAAGCTTACAACAACAAAAAACCAATAGCCCTCTGATAAGGTGGGCAAAAGATCTGATGATTCACAAAGGATGACACTTGAATGGCTACTACACACAGGAGGAAGTGCTCCCAGTCACTAGCCATTCAGGAAATGCAAGTCAAAACAGCAAGATACCACCTGATGCCCATTACTGTAGCCCAATTTAAGAAAACTGAGAACAACAAATGTTGGAGAGGGTGTGGTGAGATAGGAACTCTTGTCCACTGCTGGTGGACTTGTAAATATCTATAGCCACTGCAGAAGGCACTATGGCGATACCTAAAACAGATGGCAATTGAACTACTATGTGACCCAGCAATATTATTACCAGGCATATACCCCAAAGCAATAAGAAACAAAACATGAACGGACTTTTGCTGCCCCATGTTCATTATAGCACCATTTATAATATCAATAAGCTGGAAACGGCCTAAATTCCGATCAGTAGAAGACTGAATTAAAAAAACAAACAAACTCTGGTACATACATACAATGGAATATTCTGCATCCCTAAAAAGTAGTGATGAAACCCTAAATCTCATCAACTCGTGGAGGGATCTGTAAGACATGATGCTGATGAAGTGAGTCAAGCACAAAAGGACAAAGACTATATGAATCCACTTCAGTAGGAACAAGCAGCACGATAGGCACAAGTTCAAGCTTGCAGGCCAGCCAGTCATCTGGTCTGGTCTGGTAAAGAGTCTGGCCAGTGCCAATGAACCACTCCAGGCAAGTATAGGGTAGGTCCCTTGACTGAAGGGCACGTAACAACAGCTGAGATCAATGGAAGAAGGAGAGGGTATGGGGGTTGTCTGCTAAGTGGTAGCCATGTTGAGGTCCCCGGGAGAGGGAGGTGTCCCTGTCAGTGGGGTGAGGCTTACTGAGCGGAGAGGCAGTGCAGGACAGGGGAGAGGAAATGGACAACTTTGAAGGAGCATAGGTGCCCATCTATTGATGGGAGGAGAAGGAGAGCTGACCCCCAGTTGGGGGGTGAAGAAACTGAGGATGCTCTTGGAAGCATCAGGTGGGGAGGGTCTTTAGTGGCATGCAGTAGGTGGGTAGAATTAACCTGGGACATCTAGGGGTATCCATGTCCCGTACCCATAGAACACTGGGACACTGAAGTCTGGATCTTTGGGGCTCATGACAGGCTCCAGAGGCTGCATTGGTGAGAATGTGAACCCTATTGGACTCTACTTCAGACACACTTACATCCTGAGGATTTAAGCCAGAAAACACTTGGTGTCCGAGGAAGCTTGTAATAGTCTGGGTACTTTGGAGAAACAAATCCACAGCAACTCATGTAGAGTTTTATGCAAAGAAAATGTGCATCACGAAAACATCCCAACCCAATGCTGCCCAAGCCCACAAGTCCAACATTAACCCATACCCAACACCAGTCCACAAAGTCCTCCACTTCACAAAACAGAGGCAATAATGCTGACTGCAGGAGGAAAGCTGAGTCAGTGAACGTGTAAGCATCTCAGCACTGGCAGGGGTCTCCACATGGCTGCTCCAGCACCCAGGGCTGCATCAGGATAGATCCATGCGGCTTCTCCTTGGGGATGTCTTGTAGGAAGTCAATCTTGCAAGCTGAAGCAGGGAACTGCTGAGGCAGCTGCACCCGATGCAACCATCACAAAACAAGAGACCCGAGAACTAGAAAGGCGAGGCTTCACCACCCATTTATCCCTCCGCCTTTCAACCAGCACCACATGTGATTATCGGCCAGGCTGGCACAATTAACTAACTCAAAGCTGTACCAAGAAATTGGTTGGCAGACAAACAAGGTCTGGCTACATCGACACCCTGTATGCTACATTAAGATGCGTACTATTCCAGCAATTCTGTTACGTCCATTCTGTTGTATTATGCTCATGCATGTTTATATTAGGGTGTATCTTAGAGGTGTGCCGCCAATGGTTCACTCACTTGAAGTTGTGTTGCTGGTTTCTCTGTTTTTGGCAAATGAAACCCAGGGAAGTTGAACCTATAGGGAAAGAAAACATAACAAGGGTTTGGGTGGAGGGGCAATATGGGGGTGGTGGGAGAAATAGGAAGAAGAAGATGTCAAGAAACCCAGGAAAGAAAAATATGTTTGGAGATTGATTATCAAAGCAGGTGTACAATCATGTTTGACAGGATTGAACTATGGAATGATATGACATATATATTAACTCCCAAGATACAGCAAGTTAAAAAAAAAAAAAAAAAAAGCATGGATCTAGGCATGGGTTTTGGACTTGCACTAAATCTTAGCTCTAACTTAAGAACAATTAGTTCTTACATCATGGTCCTACTAGATACACACCTTCATGAAAAGATCACTGAAGATAAGGGTATTACAGCAAAGTGTGGTGAAGAAAGTAGATGGTGCCCAGCTATCAATCAGAATAGTGTCTGGAAGTTTAAAGGCTTGTATTCAAACAAGCAGCCATCTTAGTGCCGAGTTAACTAAGTCCACCTCAAAGAAGCACACCAGCTTGTGTGATCCATAGATGATACTTACAATATTTGAGTATGGTGAAGGGAAAATTATCAGAGCTAAAATTATGAACACCCAATTTTTAGAAGGCTATGGAGGACAGTGGGAACCCAAAACCCACCTGCAGAGTATCAAGCAGACTGAGCTGCTGGCAGATCAGTTCTAGCCAAAGACAAGAGTCTTGAACAGCCTTACTATCAGGCAGAGACCATTGTAATCATGATCATGCTGGATCCAACTCCATCCTTGGGCAGTTGATCCCCCTACAAACATGAGCCAAATTTGCACTGAGGGCAAATATCTCTTACTTGTTCCATGACAAAAATTTCCTCCCTGCCCTTTTGAATGTGATGGGGGTCTTTTCCTTCTTATGCATTATTTGTATTTTTGTCTTTATGCTATTATGATTTTAGCCCTACCACCTTAGTATGATTCTGTTTTTTTTATTTTTTTCTCTTGGGTTTCCCAGCAGTGAAGCCCAGGAGCAGAGGATACATAATGAGAATAACTGACGCAAGGGGTTACAGGGAACACAGGGGTGGGCGATTGGGAGGGAAAGGGGATTCCATAATTAAATAATGCAGGTGATAAGGGGGAGGGACCACTAGAATTGATTGTGATTGCACAGCTCATGTTAAAGGTGATTTATCCAATTGGGGGGGGGGGTGCTCTAAAATTGATGTGGTGGTGACTCTTCAATGTCCCTTGGTATGACTGAACAATTGAATAATATATCAAAATTATTTGCCAATAAAACTGTTTGGTTGAAAAGAAGGAAAACTTATGTGATCATGACTGGAAATTAAATATATATGTACACACACACACACACACACAAGGTCAGCTAAGGATTCCCTGGAGAAGCCCTGGTTTCCTCCAACACATGTCATTCCTAGGTTTTAACCAAACCCCATTGTCCCTGCTGGATTAAAGAACCCCTGAAAACCTACTCTTCTGTTTCATGATTGGCTCTCTAGAGAAGTGAAACCAGTGGAGCTTCTATCTGTATCTATAGTTGTGGTTGTTAGGTGCCACCCAGTCCATGCTGCCCCGTAGCAACCTGATGTACAACAGATCAAAACACCACTGGATCCTGTGCCATCCTCACAATTGTTCTTCTGTTTGAAACTTGTTGTCGCCACTGTTTCAGTCCATCTCATCGAAGGCCTTCCTCTTTTTCACTGCCTCTCCATTTCACCAAGCATGATTTCCTTTTCTAGGCACTAGTCTCCCCTGATAACATGCCCAAAATATATGTGACGAAGTCTCACTATCCTTGCCTCTAAGTGGTCATATCTCTTCCAAGGTATATGTGTTAGTCTGGGTAGACTAGAGAAACAAAATTCATAGCCACTCATATATGTATAAGAAAGAGCTTTATGTACAAGAGCAGTTGACTATTGGGAAAACATACCAGCCCATTTCAGATGAGGTCCATAAGTCCAATATTAGCCCATATGTCGCATACCAATCTATAATCTCCTCTTTAGACTCATGAAACACATGCAATGATGCTGAATACAGGAAGATCACAGGCCAGTGGGTGGAAGGTCTTGTGGATCCAGTGGTGGTGTAAGTGTCTCAGCACTGAGAGGGGTCCCCACATGGCTCCTCTGGCTCCCAAGCTCTGGCTCCATCAGCCTCTCTCTGCGTGCCTCTTCATCCATAATATCTCACAGGGGTGAGCCTGTATCCCACCTCCCACAAGCTATTTATCTCCTTAGCACCTCCAAATGAGGTCATCCAGCTGTGACCTGATCGATAGGCTAAATTCCACCCCATTCACTCATAAGTCTCAAATTAACAACAGATTATGTAACTACCACAGTATATTAGTTTGTTCATTTGGCAGTTCATGGTATTTTCAATATTATTCACCAGCACCATAATTCAAATGCATCAATTCTTCTTTGGTCTTCCTCATTCAATGTCCAATTTTCACATGCATATGTGTGGTTGAAAAGACCATGGCTTGGAACTGGTGCACCTTAGTCCTCAAAGTAGCATCCTCCCTTTTCAACACTTTAAAGAGGTCTTGTGTAGTAGATTTAACCCAGGCTGTGTGTCATTTGCTCTCTTGACTTCTGCTTCCATGAGCATTGATTACGTACCCAAGCAAGATTAAGCCCTTGACAACTTCAATCTTTTCTGCATTTATCTTGATTTTATCTATCGGTCTAGTTGTGAGGATTTGGGTTTTCTTTACATTGAGTTATGAAAAAATACTTCCAACTGAAGGCTTCAATCCTTGAGCTTCATCAGCAAGTGCTTCAAGTCCTCCTTACTTTCAGGAAGCAAGATAAAACACATAAGCACAAAAAGGGCAGGCAGCACATTCCTTAGAGGCTAGGATGGGGAGACTTTGCCTCACATATTTGGGACATGTTGTTAGGAGTGACCAGGCCCTAGAGAAGGGCATCATTCTTGGTAAGGTGGCAGGGCATTGACAAAGAGGAAGATGTTCAACAATATGGATTGACACAGTGTCTGCATTACCTGGGCTCAAAGATAAGAACAATTGTGAGGCTGATACAGGACTGAGCAGTGTTTTCTTTGGTTGTACATGGCATCTCTGTATCAGACATGACTTGACAGCACCTAACAACAGAATGAGCAAACATCTTTCTGATATCCTCTGCTGCCAACTAAGACCCATCTGATGTCATCATTGACTTCTCTTTTTCCATATCCTCTTCTGCATCCGGCCTGAATTTCTAGCAGCTCCCTGTCAATGTGCTGTTGCCACCATTTTTGGATGATCTTCAGCAAAATTTTACTTACATGTGATATTGATGATATTGTCCTATAATTTGCACATTCCGTTGGGTCACTTTCCATTGGAACAAATACAAATAGGAATCTCTTGAAGTCAGTTGGCCAAGTAGCAGTTTTCCAAATGTTTTGTCATAGACAAGTGTGTACTTCAAGTGTTTCACCATCTCGTTGAGACATTTCAATTGGTGTTTCATCAAAATATGTATATAGAGAGAAGTTTATATCAAGGAAATAGCTCACATGGTTGTAGAAGTGAGCAACTTCTAACTCATGGTTCAGATGGTAGGGTGGAGGGTTCTCCTGACTCATGTACCCACAGGGCCTGATTAACCCAAAATCAGAATGAAGACACCAGGCTGCTGATTGCATAGACAAATGAATCCAAAATCGGTAGGTAAGATAGCAGGCCATTGGTGCAACTCCAAAGAACCAAGAATTAACAAGTCAGATGCAAGATCCAGATGTAATAAAAATCAAAAAAGCTCCCCCCCACCCCCACACCCAGTGTCTGCTTACATTTGAAGCTGGCCACATCTTTAAGGAGACCCCATCATAGGAGATTGCCATGTCTCAACAGCAAAGCCACTGGGAATTCTGGCCCAGCCAGGTTGACACAAACCCTTAACTGTCATACCTTCCCCTTTACCCAACATTTTGAAGTAAGATATTAGGCAGAATCCGTACCCATCAATAACCTACTTATTGATGATTAAAGAAAAAACTATGAGGATACTCTATTCTGTGCTGTGTTCTGGGTTGGTTTGCTGGGAAAGAAGATGCATACAAAAACTACTTTAATGGAAACAAGACAAACTATATTGGGTAGTTTGGGTCTAAGGCTTTGGAAAGACAAGATACGTTTTGCATTAAATTCGTTGTGAGTTTTATACTTCCTTGCATGATCCGATGTTTGCTGCAATCGGTTACCCCTTCAAAGAGAGTCTTCTTCATCCAAGCTGCTAAGGAATCTGGATGCTTGTTGGAGAAGTCCAATAATAGAGAGGAATCATTTGTCCATCCCTAAAGACAAGAACTGTTATTAATCTTATTTGAGAATTTTGGGTACCATGTAATACCACAATGTTCCGAACTGGGCTGTCAGATCATTCATTTTGGAAAGCTTCTGACATGATGTTCTTGGCTTGATAAATATGAATACACTTTGAATTTTAAGTTTTTAAAAAAAAACTTCTTTATTGTTCTTTTATTTTTAGGAACATGTTTTATGCAGGCAGAAGACATCACATAACAAGGACAGAACTGAAGCAGGACAAGGTTGACCTGATGTCTTCAGTGTATGCCTTGCATAGGGTTGTCTCTGTACCTTGGCCACACTGTCCTCTCTGCCGCCCTTGTTCCAGTTACCAGTTCTGGATCTTCAAGTCCCCTCCATCATCATTACTTCTGAGAAGTCAGTCCAAAGCTCAACCTTGAGGGAATATGATCATTCTCCAGAGTATTTGATGATTGTATAGCATTTAGCATGTTTTCTCTTATGTAAATATATGAATATATTAAATATATATTTATATATATAATGAGGGGACTTGAAAATGTCATGGAAAATTCCATTTGTCTTTTGATTCTTGAATCTAACATATATATAATCTTTATGCAAATTTTATACATACATGTACACTTATGTGTGAATCGCGGTATTTGAAAAACGTTTTCTATCAGGCATCTATGTATGTAACTGGAGGGTTTGATTTGGTGTAGTTGGGGGCATGTATTGCATGTATGTTCCCAGTTTAATATCCTCTTCTATATCTTTTAGTGTCTTATAAATCTTCACTCAGTAAATGATTTTTAGAAATATTTGTTAGAAGAATAAATCAGTTAATCAATTCAGGAAAGATGATCCCAAATAATCTAAATGGCATATGCAAGCTGGATCTTAAAATGGAAATGAAATTATGTGAAAAATATACGTAGGTTAACAGCAACGTTAAGAGCGGTCAAGATAAAAGTGGTCAATGCTTCAAACTACTCAGCAGGCCAATTGGTTTGCTCTATCCATTGAAAAGTATGGGTATTTGGCTGAAATGAAACAAGCAATCAGCATCTACCCTGGCAATCGTATTTTTAAATTAAATGTTTATTTATTTTTTCCCATGCAATTGAGAGGGGGAATAAGTTAGGTCAAAGCTCAAGTGAAAAACTAAAAATAATTATTGGGACTTAGCTGTAGTGAGGGCTCTCTCACATAATTTGAAACCCAGCCCTGTTGATCAACTTCTAGTGGAGATAATTTAAAAAGTGAATGATCAAAATATACATAGCACTGCACTCAAATATTAACAAATCAAAGCAGTTAGCTATATGATGGGAGAGGAAAGACACAAGGAAATACAATCTGTCAGTAGATTTCAATGGGTACCACATCTGCAGAATATTATAGGCATTGACCGAGTTGATTTTTTCCTTACTAAACACACTTGGAGTAAATAGAACAGCTACCATATCTTTTTTTCTTTTTTCTAAAGTAAGGTTTTGGTGAAAAGTTTACACAGCAAGTTACATTTTCGCTTGACAATTTGGCATGTTGTTCAGTGATATTACCAATAATTATCACAAGGTGCCAATATTCTCTCTCTGTTCGCTTTGCTCCATGTCCAGTCGTCTACTTTCCCTGCTCCCTTATCTTCCCGTCTTTACTATTGAGCCATTGTTGGCTTTGTGTTCTCATAGTGATGACTTTTAAGGAAAGTACCAATCTTACATGTAATATCTTTTTACTTGTATGCCATTTGGTTATTTCACTCCTGATCTCAGGAGATAGAATAGGTTGTAGGTTTAAAAGGTGACTCAAGGAGACAATCACAGGGATTCCCCTACTGTTCCAGTTTGCCTGGCTTTAAAAGAATTTTACTTGAACTCCACATTTTTCCCCATTCTACTCAAGGCAATCTACTATGATTATAATTAGATAGTCAGGAGTGAAAGTCGGGCATTATCTTCTGGTCTCGGGGTGATGAAGTTATGACTCCTGTAGACTTGCTTCTTCTCTCTGTTTTCCTTCTTACTGTTTTACCTGTGGAAAGTAGAGACCTGTAATTGTGCCTCAGTGAATCCTTGAAAGTTTTTAAGATTCTGATGCTACTCACTTCACTAGGATGTAGATCATGACTTTTGGTCAGCTATATTATGTCACTTGACTGAGTTGTCCCATCAAAGGATGATCCTAAGTTTTCAAACCCAGAAAACTAATCTTGGAAGGTGTTTGATTATGTCTGTGGAGTGCCATTTCAGCCAGGATGAGATGGTATATCCTTGTAATATTTATTTCCACCTTCTAGTAGCTAATGATTGTGAACATCTTTTCATAAAAGGGGGCTTCAAAAATGTTATGGGCAATTTAATTCCAGTTTTCCATGATTTTTAAAAACTTCCCACATATATTTTTTGGTGGCTTGGATGTTCTTTTTGGTGAAGTCCTTTACTCATTTTATAAGTGTATGTCCTTTTGTTGTTGAGTTGTTACACTTATCTAAAGATTTTAGAGATTAGACCCTTATTATATGTCATGGCTGAAGTTTTTCCCCCCATCTATAAGCTACTGTTTAAATAAAATATATATTTTTTAATTTTTAGGAGTTCTTATTTATTTAGTGTTCTTTTAGGGCATTTGTTATTATGGTTGTTATCCTAACTTTACATACACAAAAAGTCCCCATAGGCTTTTCCCTGATGTTTTCTTCTAGCAATTGTGTGGCTTTAGATTTCACATTTAGGTTTTTGATCCACTTAGGGCTAATTTTTGTATATGCTGTAAGGTAGGAGCACTGCTTAATTGTTTTTGCATTTGGATATCCAGTTTTAGTCAGCATCATTTATTAAAAAACAAAATAAAAATGTTTCCCACTATACATTTTTATTTCTTGCCAAAAATCAGGGTTTAATTCTGAGTTCTCAATTGTATTCCACTGGCCTCTGTCGGGAAAACATTGGACTGCAAAATGCAAGCTTGGTAATTCAAAGCCACCAGCCACTCTATGATGGAAAGTTAAGACTATATGCTTCCATAAAGATTTACAGCTTTGAAAACCTTATATAGGATTGCTTTGACTGATAGTGCCCGGCAATCAAAAGATATAGTGTATGGGGTCTTAAAGGCTTGAAAATAAACAAGTGACCATCTAGCTGAGAAGCAACAAAGCCCACATGGAAGAAGCACACCAGCCTGTGTGGTCATGAGGTGTTGATGGAATCAGGTATCAGGCATCAAATAACAAAAAATCATATCACTGAATGAGGGGGAATGAGGAGTGGAGACCCAAAGCCCATCTGTAGGCAACTGGACATCCCCTTACAGAAGGGTCGCAGGGAGGAGAGCCAGTCAGTATGCAGTATAGCAATGATGAAATATACAACTTTCCTCCAGTTCTTTAATGCCCCCCACACTATCATGACTCCAATTAAACCTTACAAATGTGGCTAGACCAGAGGATGTACACTGGTTCAGATAAGAACTGGAAACACGGGGAATCCAGGACAGATAAACCCCTCAGGACCAATAATGAGAGTAGTGATACCAGGAGGGTAAGGGTAAGGTAGGGTAGAAGGGGGGAACTGGTCACAAGGATCTACATTTAACCCCCTCCCTGGGGGGACAGACAACGGAAAGGGGTGAAGGGCGACATCGGACGATGGAAGACATGACAAAATAATAATAATTTACAAATTATCAAGGGTCTGTGGGGGAGAGGGGAGCAGGGAGGGAGGGGAAAATGAGGAGCTAATGCCAAGGACTCGGGTAGAAAAAAAATGTTTTGAGAATGATGATGGCAACAAATGTACAAATGTGTTTGACACAATGGATGGATATATGGATTGTGTTAAGAGTTGTAGGAGCCCCTAATAAAAATATATATTTTTAAGGCTGTTTCCAGTCCTGGCAGAGCAGGAGGCGCCATCATGGGAGTTGACATCCACCACAACAAGGACCGAAAGGTTCATTGCAAGGAACCCAAGAGCCAGGACATCTACCTGCGCCTCCTGGTCAAGCTATGAAGTTTCTGGCCCAGCGGACCAACTCCACCTTCAACCAGGTTGTGCTGAAAAGGCAATTCATGAGCGTACCAACCAGCCGGCCCCGTACCTCTCTCAGAAGATCCGAAAGATGAAGCGTTCTGGCCGAGAAAACAAGACAGCTGTGCTCTCGTGGGGACCATAATGGATGACGTGCGGGTGCAAGAGGTGCCCAAGCTGAAGGTATGTGCCCTGCAAGTGAGCAGCCGGGCCATGAGCATCCTCAAGGTCAGGGGCAAGATCCTCACCTTTGACCAGCTGGTCCCGGACTCCCTCAGGGGCTGTGGCACTGTCCTGCTGTCTGGTCCATGCAAAGGCCGCGAGGTGTACAGGCATTTCGGCAAGGCACCAGGGACCCTCCACAGTCACACCAAACCATATGTCCGCTCCAAGTGCCGGGAGTTCGAGCATGCCAGAGGCCGATGTGCCAGCCGAGGTTACAAAAACTAACCCCACATCCCATCCTGTTATTAAAACATTTTGGATATTCACTGCAAAAAAAAAAAAGAAAAAGAAAAAGATAACTTGCTTTGAGTTGAAACTAACTTGATGGCAGTGTGTTAATGAGTTTGTGTCTATTGCTTCAGCAATACCAGACAGTTATTACAATAGCTGTACCATGTGTTTTAATATCTATTAGTGCAAGCCCTCCTTCTTCATTTTTTTTCTTCAATATGGTTTTGCTATCTGGGATTTCTTTCCATTCCGTATGAAGTTGGTCATTGGTCTTTCCATCTCAGTAAAGACTGTTTTGTTGGGATTTGTGTCTGTATTGCATTGTATTTGTGGATTGTGGTAGGTAGAATCGACATTTTCACGATATGAAATCTTCTAATTCATGAAGACAGACATATGCTTGATAAAGTATCGGGGCGGTGAAAACGGGGAAGACCCTCGACAAGATGGATGGATGGATGCAGGGGCTGCATCGATGGGCTCAAACATGAGGACGATGTGAGACTGGTACAGGCGCGGGCAGTGTTCCCTTCGGTTGTACGTAAGGCGGACATAAGTGGGAACGGACTCAACCTCACCTAACAGTGACACCCGTCAATGAGCGTGGAATATCTTTCCATTTTCATAGGTCTCTTTTAGTCTCTTATAGTAAGGTTTAATAATTGTCATTGTAGAAGCCTTTTATGTTCCTGGTTAGGTTAATTCCCTAGGTGTTCATTCCTATTATTATTATTATTTCCTATTGCTATTGCTACTTTTCAAGAGTAGTCTTTGTTCGTGTAGAGGAATCCAACTGATTTTCATGTGTTCAGCTTTTACCTTACAAGTTTGCTAGATTCTTCAATGAATTACAGCAGGTTTTGTGTGGAATCTCGAGGGTCTTCTATGAATAGGATCAAGAACCCTGGTGACATCTTCGTTTACACACTGGGCTGCTAACCACAAAGTCGACAGTGCTACCCATCTGTTGTTCCTCAGAAGAAAGATGAGACTTTCTGCTCCCGTATTGATTTTAGCCTCAGAAACTCACAGGGGTAGTTATCCTCTGCTTATGGGACCACATGAGTCAGAATGAACTTGGTGGCAGTGACGTAAATGTGTAAGGATCATTTCATCTGCAAAGAGAGATCATTTTACTTCCTGATTTGGATACCTTTCCATATTTCTGTCTTGTCTAATTTCTCTAGCTAGGACTTCCAGTACAGTGCTGATGACGAGTGGTGATAATGGGCATCCTGGTCTTAGTCCTGTTCTCAAAGGACAAGCTCCCAGCCTTTCTCCATTGAGTATAACGCTGTTTTGCCTGTATGCTCTTAACTATGTTGAGAAATTCTCCCATTTCTATCTTGCTGAAGGTTTTTATCAATAAAGGGTATTGGATTTCATGAATTGCCTGTATGCATCAATTGATATGATCCTTTGCCCTATGTAATTCCTAGCTTACATAAGGTGGTTTTCTAATGTTGAACTACTCTTGTAATCCTGGTATAAGTCCCATTCAAGCATAATTATACTTAATTTAAATGTATTGCTGACGTCTTTTGGCTAGAATAGTGTTGGACAATGTTTGCATCTATGTTCATAAGGAATATTGGCGTGTAATTTTCTTTTTTGTACATGGCTTTGGTTTAGGGAGCAGGGTTTCATAGAATAAGTTCAGTAGTGTTCCTTTCTATACTGTTTTTGAAGAGGTTCAATAGGCTTGATATCAACTTGTCTCTGAATGTTTGGTATAATTTTCCAGAGTAGCCATCTGGTCCTGAACTTTATTTTGTTGGGAAGATCTTTTTTTTTAATCATTGTATGGGGGCCCTTGCAGCTTTATCACATTCCATACATCCAGCGTTGTGTCACGCACTTCTGTACATACATTGTCATCATCACTTTCAAATATTTTCTTTCTACTTGAACTCTTGATATCAGCTCTTCATTTTTTCCCTCCTTCCCTTCCCTACCATCCCTCTCTCATGACCCTTGACAAATTATTATCATTTTCATATCGTACATCATCCACTGTCTTCCTTCATCCACTTTTCTGTTGTCCATCCCCCTGGGGGGGAGGGTTAATATGTTGATGATTGTGATCGGTTCTCCCTTTCTCCCCCCACCTTCGCCCTACCCTCCTGGTATTTCTACTCTCATTATTGGTCCTGAGGGGTTTATCTGTCCTGGATTCCCTGTGTTGTGAGCTCTCCTCTGTACCAGTGTACATGCTCTAGTCTAGCTGGATTTGTAAGGCAGAATTGGGGTCATGATAGTCAGGGAGGGGGAAGCATTAAAGAACTAGAGGAATGTTTTGTTTAATTGCTGCTATACTGCACCCTGACTGGCTCATTTCTTCCTTGTGACCCTTTTGTAAGGGGATGTCCAATTGTCTACAGATGGGCTTTGGGTCTCCACTCTGCCTTCCCCCTCGTTCACATAGATATGATTTTTTTGTTCCGTCTTTGATGCCTGGTACCTGATCCCATTGACCCCTCATGATCACACAGGCTGATGTGCTTCTTCCATGTGGACTTTGTTGCTTCTCAGCTAGATGGTTGCTTGTTTATCTTCAAACCTTTAAGACCCCAGATGCTATATCTTTTGGTAGCCAGGCACCATCAGCTTTCTTTGCATTTGCTTATGCACCCATTTAGTCTTCAGCAATAGTGTCAGGAAGGTGAGCATCACAGAATGCTGGGTTATTAGAACAAAGTGTTCTTGCATGGAGGGAGTACCTAAGTAGAGGCCTAATGTCCATCTGCTGCCTTCATACTTAACATATAAGTATGTGCACATAGATCTATTTCCCTATAATTATATATAAATATATTTAGATATGTATATGCCTATATTAAGACCTCTATTAATGTCCTTTGCCTCCTAGTTCTTTCCTCTACTTCCTTTTACTTTCTTCTTGTACCACTATCATGTTTGGCCTTCATTCAGAAATTCCTCTTGTAGGGAAGATTTTTATGACATTTTCAATTTCTTGGTTTGTAAAGGTCCACTTAAATTTTTGGTCTCTCTGTTAGTTTGGGTAGGTAATGTGTCTTTAGGAATTTGTCCATTTCATTTATGCTTTTATACTTTGTTGTGTATTTATTATCCTTTTTTTCTGTATATTTGTATTTGGCTGATTGTTGGTGGTACGTCTTTTATTTATTAGTTGTGCTTTCTTTTATTTTTACTGTTAACAGTTTTATTGGCATATAATTCCGAAATCATATAATTCAATAGTTCATATTAGAAGGATTGTGGAGTGGCTTTTTAATTTTCTTCTCGAGATTTTTCCCCCCTTGGTTATTTCTTAGTAGTCACCACATATTAAATAACAATATAAGAAAACCTCACGTCATCAAGTCAATTCTAACTCATAACAATCTCGTACTTAAAATTATAACAATGTTTAACATATAAACAACCATTAACATACAACCATAACATAATAAGTTATTCCTGATATAGGGACATCAGGAATATTGGCGATATTGCAGGTTCGGTTCCCCAGAGCCACAATGAAGTGAGACACACACATTTTTCAGTTTACTGGTGTGTAGAAAAGTTATATTTATAATATACTGTATTGTGTACAGCAACATTATGAAAAAGTTTGAAATATTGTGAGAATTACCAAAATGTGATACAGAAACATAAACTGAGCACATGCTGTTGCAAAAATACTGCCGAAACACGTTCTAGATGCAGTTGCCACAACGTTCAATTTGTAAAAATCATACTAACTGCGAAGTGCAATAAAATGAAGTAGGCATGTCTGCTCCTCTCTCCCCATTTCCAATGGTGCATCTCCATTAATATCAATATTCAGCCTATATTCAGTAAATGTACATGGTGTTGATTTGTTATAAACTATGTGGCTAACATAATTTAATTATTAATTTTATTCCCTAAAAAATCACCTACTTGGTTCTTAAGATTACTTGTGTTGTTGTGTTTTTTTTTGAAGGTCTCTGTTTTTTATTTACTTTTTAAAAATCTGTAGATATGTGTATGTATTTAATACTCTTGCTTTTCCATTTAGATTACTCCTTCGTATAAGACTTGAAAATCTAATCTGTGGCAAGATGCCAAAGTTTCTGTTTGTTGGAGAATGTCTTAATCTCTCTCTTATTTTTGACCGAACACGTAAGTGGGTAAAGAATTACTGGTTGGGAGGTTGGGGGCAAATGGGGAGCTAATAACTATGAATACAAAAATGAGGAAAATGTTCTAAAACTGATATTGGTGGTGATTCCACAACTCTTCTTGATGTGTTTGAACTACTGAATTGTATGATATTGGAGCTACACACCTATAAAACTTTTGAAAAAATAAATAAAATAAAATAAAAACCAAGAAAGAAAGAACTATTGGTTGGAAATTGTTTTTCTTCAGCATTTTATATAGATTATACAATTGTCTTCCAGCTGTGGGGGTTTCTGGGGAGAAATACAGACTGATTTTTATGAAATGGTCTTTTCCTGTTATTTTGCACTTTTCTCTTGTTGCTTAAAGAACCACTCCTTCTTTGATTTTTCAAGAATTCTATTAGGATATGGCATGGAGTAAGTGCCCTGGTGGCATAGTGGTTATACATTCGGCTGTAATTTACAAGGTTCCTAGTTTGAAACCACCCCCTCGCTCCATGGGAGAAAGGCAGGGCTTTCTACTCCCATAAACAACTAGTTTCGGAAACCCACAGGGGGTCGCTCTGCATCAGCATTGACAAGATGGCAGTGAGTTTGGGAATGACAGGAAGGGACACCCACTTAGTCAGTCTGAAGTATTCCTCGTGCCCCCCTGCCTTCCTTGTTCCTCCCATTCCCAGTGGCTCCCCATCTCAGAATCTCAGACTTCAGCGAGATTTCACAGCACCATGGTCTTCCTTCACTCTCTCCCAAGTGCATGGCTTAGGAATTCTCCTGGTCAATTTTCACTGCCTTCCAAAAATCAGGCTACAGTTTTCTTGGATTAGCTTTCTTCTGAGGAGTGTTGCCCAGCCCAGTCCCAAACTGGCTGTGATGAGTCGGTGTTCCAGGTAGCAGTGGGCAGGTTCTACAAGCATCTGTGCCTCCCCTCTCCCTCCTCCATCTTGCATCTGGACTCCCTGCATCTCTGCAACATTTCAGCTGCTGCCCACAGTTCTGCGATCTCAGTCTATTCAAATTTGTCTTCGCTGCTCAGTGGGTTCGTTTTGGCGGGAGTGAATAGGTTCGCCCACTTAGTTCTCCATGTAGTTCTCCCACTCCTTGGTGTTAGGCAAGTAGAAAGCATTTCTTAATATATTTTCTCATTTATTCAGCCCCACTCTTCAAAGTCAATCGTAGTGTCCCCAGTTTACAGTTGAGGAAACCAAAGCTCTGAGAAGGAAAAAGTAAGCAAGCAAAAAAAAAAAAAGCTTGATGAAACTAGGCCCCCTGAGAGTGCAGCATAGTCATGAGCAATCCTCCAGTCTTCTGTAATGGAAGCAAACCATCGGTGTCTCCATTTCTTCGACACTCACAAGCACAGACACACAGACATCCCAGGTCTGTTTTGCCCTAACTTTCCTCTTAATTAGGCCCGACTTCAAAGAGTTGTGGGGCTTTAGCTGAGAGTCAGCGAAAGACAGCCTAAGAGCTGTTACAGATCCTGAACAAAGTGAATAACCCACATCAAGGTATCCCATTGTTGATGATAGCATTTATTAATATTCCTGGTGCCAATTATCTTTCCCATTATGCCAAAGCTGCTTTTTGTACAGCATGAAAAGAAAAATACAATCAAGGCCGGTATTCACCATCTGTATATTAGGATCCTCCTCCTATACAAAAATGCTTTGGGAAAACACAACCAAGCCTTTCTTCCCCTCCCCCCCACCCCGCCCCCCACCCCTCTTTCCACATTCCCTACATTGCCTCCTTTTTTGTGCCTCGTCTCCCAGGGAAAAGTCCACATCATTTGGTGCTGTGTTCCCAGACTCTGGGAACTGGGAAGCTTGGGTTGCCAAGCAAGATATCCAGTTGAGTTTGTAATCTGAAAACAGATAATCCCAGAAAAGCTTCAGCTGAACATTTGAATTCCCACCATTTTATTCACCCTGAACTAAATTTTGATCCCGCAGCCATGCTGCTTTGAAGAGCCTGCAAATTTGTTCCTAATCTTGTTGTTGGGTGAAGACAAACAAGATTGCTGAGAGCAGCATCCACTATATGTGCCAGATGCTCAGACGCTGACGACAGTTATGTGCCTCTGGAACAACAGGTGGGCTCTTCATGGGTAAGGGATCCTCCGTTGAGCTTTAGGGGCGTCCTATCTTACAAACCTAGGCTACCAGTTTCCACCAAGTTGACTTCAAGGCAACCACATGTATGTCAGAGTAGAGCTGTACTCTGCCGGGTTTTCAATGCAAGTGGATCCCACAGATCTTAGGCTGGGCACCCTTGGATAGACTCACACTGCCAGTCTTTCAGTTAGCAGGCAGGTGCATTAACCATTTGAACCACCCAGACATTCCTCTATAACCTGTTGTCGTTGTTCAGTTCCATCAAGTTGATTTTAACTCACAGCAAGACCACGTGACAGTGTAGAACTGCCCCATAGGGTTTCCCGGACTGTCATCTTCACAGGAGCAGATCATGGGGTCTATTTCCCACAGAGCCACTGGGGAGGTTCCAACCTTTGATTCGCAGCCAAGTGTGGAACCATTGTTCAACCAGGCCTTCAGCTTCTTCTGTAAAACCTGTAGGGACCTAAAGAGGTGACAGTGGCAACTGGCACAAGTACACACGGTCCATCCAGGCACTTCAAACCACATGCACTCAGCAGTACACCAAAAGCCACATCTTCCTATTTTTCCAGTCTTATGATGATGATAGCTCTCTATAGAGCCCAAATCAAGTTCTAGAGAGCATATTCCAACAGGAATGTCACCACGAGAGAGGTGCTGCATCTTTGGGCTTTCAACTTTGCATCTCAATAGAAGAAGCCAGGACTCCAGAGGACAAGGATTAATAGAGTGAATCACTTTTTTCCCCCCTAAAGGGTCGTCCCAGTGTGATTTGTGCTTGCTAAGCTGGTATGATGATGAGCATTCCCTTTTATTAATGTAGCTAAAAATGGAAGGCTAGGCTTGCATAACCTGAAATGACACAGGCGGCAATGAGGACCATTTGTCCCATGAGCTCTTAGGGCCAGAGAAAGGTGGGCATCTGATGAAAAGGGTTAAAATCGCTGAAACTTTGTGCTTCTCTCTGCATGGGATTTTTCTCTAAGTTTTTTCAACTAAAGATTGTTTATCTACAACCTTTTGCTTTAACAGCATAGAAAAAGCGCATACACAAAATTGAAGGCAGATTATATTATGTAAACATTTTTTTACCATGGCTCTTCCCAACTAAAGCTGGAGAGCGGCTGTCATGACCACTGTCAGAAAGAACAACAGCATTGAATTGGTAAAATACTTTGGACAAAATTGGTTAAAAGACCCACATTTCACACCTTGAATCAATAACATTGCTTACAAAAGATTTTCTTTTCCACCAATGTTATGATTTAGGTTGTCTCAGACTAGAAAGTCACAAAAGCACAAGCAAAATGCGAAGAAATTCTTTGGCTGTCATAAAAAGTGACCGGATGTAGATGGAGCTGGGAGAAAGAGGTGCAGGTAGATCCGTCTGCGAAGTCCCCTGTCAGTTACACCTTTGCTCCTTTGGAGGCTAACGTGGTTTTTTTGTTTCGAAATCTGTGGATGTGTTGTCTCACTTGTCTGTAGTCCCATGACATTTTAGAAAAGATATTTTTAAAGCCCAAGTCTAGTCAAACAGTTTGTTTTGAATTACTTAGTACTTGGTGGTGAGGTAGTTGCTTGATTGCATCTGACTGATTGTTTTCAAAATAACCACTTACTAAATTAAAACTGTAAATTTTACAGATTTGTGTGTCTAGACCAAAGGGTTCATATCCAGCATATAGACGTGTTCTGCTTGTTCAGCCCAGTGGTGTTGATTTTTTTTTTTTAAGTTAAGTAGTGGCTGACTTAAAAAAAAAAAACAGTTTTAAAATTCAAAATTAAAAAAAGATTAATTCGAATTTCTTGATATCTCTGAAAAAACAAAACGGAAAACACAGCAACCATATATGTAGACTTGTTTTCCACCAGTAGGCAGGAGTGGAGGGAAGGGACAGGCTGGTTAGCTGTAGGTGAAAACATTGAGACTCACCAGGCTTAAGGGATGAGTCAAAAAACATGTGGGACTACTAACTAGTCTCAGCTTTCCCTGTAACCTCCTGTGTTTCTCTTGATGCAGAACTCAAGTTCTAGGAATGTTTTTACCAAGCCACCTACCTCTATGAGTGACCCAGAGAAGGTTGTAATTTTATAAAGATTAGGGGCCTGAAGTGCTTCATCCCTTAATGCTTTGAAATTACTTCTTAGGCTTCCTTCTTTGGAAGTATATCAAAGCCATGATCCTTAAATATTTAGTAAATGTTTTAAGCCACATTCAGTATATCATTAATAACAATACAAAAATAATTTTAAAAAGCAACTAAATGTTTCCTCCCCGCTGCCACTACCATGACTAGAATTCGACCTTGCAAGTCTGGCTAGACCAGAGGAGGTACACTGGTACAGATAGGAACTGAAAATCCAGGGAATCCAGGGCGGATGAGCCCTACAGGACCAGTGGTGTGATTGGAGAAACAGGGAGGGTGGAGGGAGAGTGGGTAGGAAGGAGGGAACCGATTACAAGGGACTATATGTGACCTCCTCCCTGGGGGATGGACAACAGAAAAGTGGGTGAGGGGAGATGTCAGACAGGGCAAGATATGACAAAATAACAATTTATAAACTATCAAGGGCTCATGAGGGAGGGGGGAGCGGGGAGGGAGGGGAAAAATGAGGACCTAATGTTGGGGGTTTAAGTGGAGAGAAAATGTTTTGAGAATGATGTACAAATGCGCTTTACACAGTTGATGTGTGTATGGATTGCGATAAGAGTTGTATGAGCCCCTAATAAAATGTTTATTAAAAAAAAGCAACATAAATCAGAATGCCCATAACTGTAATGAAGCAAATCATTCATTTATTCCTTTATAATCATGAATCAAACTCATTGCCATTGAGTCAATTTCAACTCATAGTAATCCTATGGGACAGAGTAGAATCACCTGATTTTGAGTTTCTGAGACTGTAAGACTTTATGGGAGCAGGAAGCCTTATCTTTCTGATGTAGAGGGGCTAGTGGATTCAAACTTGTGACCTTGCGGTTAGCAGCCTAACACATTAACCACTATGCTACCATGGTTCCTCCTTTGAACAATAGATGTAGAGTATTTATTTACTATGAGTCAAGTACTGATCTAAATGAAAAGATAGAAAAAAGTCACTAATGTCTTGCAATGGAAAAGTAGAATACAAAATATTCAACAAAGTGGAAAATAAAATGTTAGTGGCATGAATTGAAGAAAATGAAACTAGGTGGCATCTCTATACTGAGCTCTGATAATATGAAAATGATATGAATATCTGGGAGAACATTCCAGACAGAGCAGTAGGTGCCAAAGCAGAAAGATAAGAATAAGCTTGAGGAGTGCAAGGAATAGAATGAGCTTGGAACTCCCTACCTCACCCATTCTGTGCCAACTTGGCACAGGATGAATAAAGTAGAGAGTTGTTCAAGAATGTCTACAAGCTTGGAAAGGGATATGCCTTGTAACTTCCTACAAAGAACTTGATTTTTATTCTAAAAGTGATAAGAATTCCCTAACAGGTTCTGTGATAGGTAGGTTTATTGTGCCAACCTGGCCAACAAGAACATGTAGCTTAATAAGGTTGCAGCTTGATTGGAGAGCAAAGAGATAAATGGCTTGGCAAGCCCCGTCCCTCTCTCTCTTGCTCTCCAGTGATCAGACCAACATGCAGCTGTTTCAGCTAATTGTCTGCCTCAACTTGTGAGCTACACTACCTGTGAGACAGCCAACCCATGGATCTTGTCGCTAGAGCTTAAGGTTCCTTTGAGACCTGCTTCGCCACACTGCTGGAATGTACATTGCTTGAGCTTGAAGATGGTGGATCCTGTCAGCTTGCATTGCTTGTGTTTGGATATCCCATTCTGACCTGCTTCACTAAGCTCCTGAGCTGCTGACTATTGGTGACCCACCATGCTGTTTGCTGCTGTGGGCAGACTGCCTGCATTGCCTGAGGGAAAACTCAGCTGTCTGCTACCTGGACCTTGGACACAGCAGACCTCCTGAGTTGAAAGATTTCCATTATATTAACTGTTTCACAGAAGTGAGTTGAACTGCACCCTCTTACTGCTGTGTGGATTAGTTAGCTGTTATATTCCTTCATGCTGTATAAATATATCCATCCATATTATATATATAAAATCATTATATATAATTATACATGTCCTAGTTTTGTTTCTCTAGAGAACCCTGCCTAACACAGGTTCTAAACTGTTTGGTTTTGTAAATAATTTACCACCTGTAAAGCTCACTTTGGCTGCTAGATGGAGAATGATTGGCAGATGGTGAAGAATGGAAGCTGAGAGACCACCTAAGAATCTACTGTTGTGCCCTCCGTAAGATATGATGGTGGCCTGGAAGAAGTCACCATCGTGCTCTGGATGTATACAAGGAACGCTTTTTTAAAATGGCAAAACCAAACATAATCTAGTCCCTGTACCTGAGACAGATTGACTGGTTCTTGAGTAAGACCTAAACAAATTTAAAAGTTCACCAGGAAACTCTAATATACATCAAGAGGTGAGAACCATTGGCATACTATATTGACAGTAGAAATGGAGAGAAGAAGATAGATTTCAGTTACGTTTTCAAAGTAGATTCAAGAGAACTTGACAGTGGCTTAGAAGAAGGAAGGAAGACAATGAGCACATACAAGAAATGCTTCTAGGTTTGGGGACAGAGGACTTTTGTTGGTGATGGTTGCGTTTGCTAAAGGGTTGAAGTCCAAGAGAAGACAAACTTGGGGCAAAGTGGAAACCCAGGACGCTGTTTCAAATATGGAGACTAGTACAGCAGACACACTGGGGAAGTGTCGTGGAAATACTTGGCCAGGTGCCTACTGGAGGTCTGCGGTATGGAATTTTAAATAACTGTCAACACAAGGGCGCTTTCTTTTTTCTCCAACAATGTTCAGTTGTGTGGTTGCAAGGGCAGAGTGTGATGGTAAATGAGATGAATGAGAACTGCATTCTGCCAATTAAATACAAGCAAAGCAAGGGAACGTGCCAGGACCCCAGTGGACCCCGTCACTCGAGCAAAGGGAGAGCACTGCTGCAGGGTGGGGTGATGAACGGCAATGCCAGAGAAGCAGAGTTGAGGAGCAGATGTCTTCATTGGCTCGATTGCAGGGGCAGGATCCCTCCCCTCCAGTGCCACCCCCCCCCCCACCAAATAACAAAGTAGTAAAGATGGAGAACATACATTTCGAAAGGGCCCACTGGGCCCTGGTAAAAATGAAATATGATTATGTAGATCAGTGGTTCTCAATCTGTGGGTCGCGACCCCTTTGGGGGTCAACCGACCCTTTCACAGGGATTGCCGGATTCACAACAGTAGCCAAATTACAGTTATCAAGTAGCACAAAAATAATTTTATAGTTGGGGGTCACCACAACACGAGGAACTGTATTAAAGGGTCATGGCATAGGAAGGTTGAGAACCACTGATCTAGATAAATTGTGAGCATTATGTACAAAGAGGACTTCCTAAAGTGATCTAAAATGAAAGGAACCTTTCCTGTGTAAGAGAGAATGGCTAGAACAACACTGGACTTCTCACTGATATGTGTGTATGTGTGTATATATAGATATTTATACACACCTGTCTAATATATACCTGTATATATACATATGTCTATATGTCTATGTTTCCATATAGATAGATAGATAGATAGATATCTATAACTCCAATGTAATAGTAAAACACTGTGCACATTATCAAGGATTCCATTTACCCCAGTGCTGAGTTCATGCAGGACCCTCTCCTTAGCAACAAAGTGACATCATGGGCACCCGATGTCATGTAATGTTAAGTCCATATCACCCATGTGATATGCTGACTGAAACAAATGTGTTATATAGATTGAATCATGATAAAGCAATCAGATAAATCCAAATTGAGGCACATTCTACAAACCAACAGGCCTACATGCTTCAAAATATGTCATTGTCATGAAAGGCCTGCAGTCCACCCTGCTCACTCTCCATCCTCTGACCCCTCCCCCCCAAAAAAAACAGAAGACATGGGAGAAAGATTAAAGAAATATGAAAAATTGGTGTAAATACATTTCCTTAGGGCTATCTACCAAATAGTCTCAATATGCACTAAAGGGTAGATAAGAAACACTTTGAACATGATCATTGTATGAAACTTAGGGGAGAGATTCTGAAATATTTATGGTTGAAGGTTCAGCTCGTAAGGTCAATTAATTTTCAGATGCTGCAGAAGAAAATAACAAAGAAAGGCGGCGAGCAAGCAAATGTGCTAATATAAAAACAACTGGGGAACTAGGTGAATTTAAATATTAATTTTCCCAATATCACAACTTCTCAGTGTATTTAAATATTTCCAAACAAAACTGTGGAAAAGATCAAAGCACACCTTCCACACATCTGCACCGCAACCACAGGCGTTCAGTAGTCTGCAGAAAGGTAGCAGAAGACCTGCTATGTTCTGGGTTGAGACACAGATTGGGTTGTCTAGGCAATTAGCTTTTGTGGGTCAAAAGGAATGGTTGTAAAACAGGTGACCAGAGCCAGGCTAATGACATGAAAGATCAGGCTTATAATAGAAATTATTTACATAATTATATATATATATATATTTAAATGTATATATTTAAGTAGTAATTCTGCCCTAGGCTGGAGATCTCCACTGACCCACTATTGGAGATTCCAGGAGGAGAAGACAGGCAGTGAAGTAGGACCTGGGTCACACTGTCCACTGACTTTGAAACTTGACCGGTGATAGCCAGGTAGGGTGAGCGTTTAAAGCTATGATGTGCTTCTAGACTTGGATGCTAGTGGTTGCTACAAAATTACCAAATATGGTAGGTTAAGAGCAGAGAAAGCAAAGAAAGAAAGAAGGAGGAGGAAGACAAGGAAAACGACTGAGAATTAAGAAAAAGGCAGAAGATGAAGTTTCTCTGGCAGATGAGCTTGTAATTTATAATTCATACAAAGAAAGCAAACAAAATGAAAAGAAGTTAGCAACAGGAGAATTCACTTACGAAGAAACCCAAACAACAGCGCACTGATCTGAAAGAGACTTTATGGCCAATGTGTTTACCACCCTCAATGAGGTAATGGAAAGAATAACATCATAGAGAGAGTGGGAATTTGGAACAAAATACTTCAGCATGAATGGAAAACAGGAGAAAACATGAATAAATAAGCCAGTACAAAAACGTGGGCATAAACAATCCAATCATGGACCCAGGAGAAGTAAACAAGATTGAGGGAATGACACAGAGTTTAGATGAAACCCACTGATTATATATATATATATATATATATATATACTCAGTATATACACACAATATATAGGTATATATATATATATACATATATATATATATGTATATATCGCTCATATATATACATCACTCACTCACTGCTACTGAGTCAACAACTCATAGCAACCTTCTGGGACAGGGGAGACCTGACCCTGTGGGTTTCTGAGACTGTAAGTCTTTACAGGAGTAGAAAGTCTCCTCTTTCTCCATATATACATATATATGCAATCTGTACACATATACATACACATACATACATATATTTATGTATGAAAGACAACTTAAGACACAGATGGTCTGAGAAGTTACTTAATAGACCTAAACAGAGATCTAGAAACAGGGAATTAAAAGGGTAGAGAAAAAATTACGAATGCAAAACAGAAAATCAGGGAACTTTTTGAGCCGGTCTTGAGTTTGGCCTGACATGGTAGTTAGCGTTGGGCTGTGAACCATAGGGTCAGCAGTTCGACACCACCAGCTGCTCCAAGGGAGAAGGATGAGGCTTTCTACTCCTATAAAGAGTTCCAGTCTGGCAAACCCACCAGGGCCGTTATGCCCTGTCCTGCAGGGCACCGTGAGTTGACATTGACTCAATGGCTGTGCCTTTGGTCTTGGTTTCATCATGGCCCAACAGGGAAGATTCCAGTGAAGGAAACCCTGTGGGGCAGTTTTACTCTGTCAGGAGGCTCACTCTGAGTCAAAATCCACTCCGAGGCAGCCAGCAGCAGCAGCAGCAAGATATTCAAAGAGGGGGTTGCTGGTTCCGTGGTCAAGTTCTAGCTTTCCCTGGACATTTCTGGTCCTCTTCATTATGCCTCAGATGCAGCCAACATCTGTCTGTCAGTGGAGGCTTGCATTTCCGCTCGGATGCCAAACAGCGTTACAACAGAGCTTCGAGACTAAAGCAGGTGAGGAAGAAAGGTCTGACACACTGTTTTCAAAAAGCAGCCTCTACAAGTGGCCTGATTCACAGTTGCTGGTCCTGAGGCTGGCAAGGAACGGATGGGAATTTTATTCCATTGAACATGGACGCATCATGGGTGGGAGGCACCCTAAAGGCAACAGGAAAACGGGAGCAACCGATGACCGTGGAATCCTCCAGCTGAGGGGCAGAGGGAGAAAGAAACCCAAAGAGTGTCTGGGGAAGGAAACAGGACTTGGTGGGGCCACCGAGAAAAAGAGGATTTCCATGGGCAAGAAGAACGAGAGCGGGCGGGTTCCCAAGAGGAAACTCTAAGAACACCAGCGATGGGAAGGTCAGAGAAGGTTTGAAAGGGCTTAGCCCGGCCCGTCTGGTTGCCATGGCGGGGCTGTTCGATGACACGCAGGAGCAAACAAATGACTCCCGGTGCCAAGCCACAGATGAGTTCTTATTTATAGAAGCATTGCATTGAGTGGCTGCTGCACAATCCCGAGGAAATGAATGGGAGTTTCCCCCTGCTGTCAGGGGCATTCTCCCGGATGATTAATTGACAGTTCTCCAGCCAAGCCCTGGTTCCTTCTGGAGGCCAGGCCTCTTGGTGTGCACCTGCCACCACAGGGCCAAAGGAAGAAAATGTATTGTCTTCCTCTTTTTCTTCTGTGGGCTGCAGCTGCTGGACCGCGTTCAGGAAATCTGCTTTACCTAGAGTGTAAGCCTGACCATCTCTGATTTGCAGGGTGAACGCCTCGCATTCTCAGCAGATGCAAGAAAGTGGTGCTTTAGAGGCTCATCAAAAAAAGCCTTGTTACTCTCAGGGTACTCTGGGTGGGTCGCTTCTCCTTGCTTTTTGTATATCCTTTTGTCACTGACTGGCTTTCTGAACACATTCTTCAATGACAGGCCAAGCCTTGTGACAGCTGGGGGCAGTTGGCTGGAATCTTGGGGCTACTGGTCCCCTTGCGCTCGTGCCCAGAGAGTAGTTACCCAAGAGGGAAAGAAAACTGAGTTATTGGTGCATAAATTCATGGTTTGTCCCTCTGTTCCAAACATTCCAGAAAAACAAGGCCAGTATTGGTAGCTCTGGTTGTTTAAAGCATATTGTGTGGCCTTCAAATAATTAGAATTTTATGCTTCACTCCCGAAATGCCAAAAGTTAAATTTCAAGAGGGTTGTTAGCAACAATTGTGGCATTCCTCAAATTTGGGCTGGAAGATTTAGCATGAAGAATTCTAAAAGCCAGAGACTTTGGGGAATTAAAAATCAGAGCAACTACCTCATGAGCAGTTATGGACCAGAATGGACCAGGCAAGTGTTGAATATAAATTATTTCATTTCATTTCACTTAATCCTAACCATCATACTGTTCATTCATTCATCAAATATTTATTTATGGAGTGCCTAGTGTGTCCTGGAGCCCTGGTGGCAGAGTGGTTACAAAGTGGGCTGCTAACTGAAAGGTCAACCATTCAAAATCACCAGCCGCTCCTTGGGAGAAAACGTGGCTTTCTAATCCTGTGAAGATTTACAGTCTCCGAAACCCACGGGGGCAGGTATACCCAGTTCTATAGGGTCCCTATGAGTCCCAACTGTCTCCATAACAGTGAGTTTGTTGTTGTCGTTGTTTTCCTTCTTTTTAATGTCCTCGATAAACTGCTCTAATGGATGGAGACCCTAAGTAAAAAAAAAAAAGTCAAGGTGAGGCTACGTGAGTTCAAAAATTCTACTGCTGTTGCTCTTCTTGGATGCTGTCGGTTCAGTTCCGTCTTAGAGGCACTCAGTTTGCAACACTGCCCTGACCGTAACCATCCTAACAATTGGGATGCTGGGACCAATGGTTGCAGCCACTCAGTGAGGGTCTAACTTTTTTTTTTTGATGACCTGCTAATTCCCAAGCATGATGTTTTGGGTGTTTTTTCCAGAGACTGGCCTCTTTTAAGAACATCCAGAAACTGTCGCTATGGCAGAAGTGAAGTCTCAAGACATTACTGAGAAGGCAACACTTGAACAAAGACCAGAGAAGCAAGAGAAAAAGAGTCATGTCATATCTTGGGGTAAGAACAATTCAGGCAGAAGAAACCTTGACTTTGGTCAATGCAATCGAGACACTTGTTGAAAGAACACCAGAGAGGTTACTGAATCTAAATAGAAATTAGGATAACACTGTGTAATGGTTCTCCAAAGATATTCAAGTCCACACTCTCCACAAACTTCTACAAGTTAGGTTACAAGGCAAAGGGGAATGGAGGTTGCAGATGGAATAACCTTCTACAATGATCGATGTATAACACCCCCCACCCCACACCAGGGGACAAACAACAGAAATGTTGGTGAAGGGAGACAGTGGATGGTGTAAGATATTACAATAATAATAATTTATAATTTATCAGGAGTCCAAGAGGCTGGGAGGTGCAGGGAGGGAGGGAAAAAAAGAGTAGCTAATACCAACTCAAGTGGAAAGGAAATGTTTGAAAATTATGATGGCAACATATGTACAGATGAGTTTGATGCAATTGATGTATGGGTTATTATAAGAGCTGTAAGCGCCCCCAATACAATGATTTATCATTATTTTCTTAAAGTTGCTGATCAATTGACCTTAAAATATGGAGGTTGTCTTGAAAAATCCCCATGGGCCACCAGGGCATCGGTTGGTTCTTCAGAGCCCAAGAATGAGTCAGTTTCAACAATTTATTTGACTTGTATAGTTGCCCTCTAGATTCAACGTGTTCCTGCCAAATTGTCTGAATAATATCAAAGTTAGTATGGATGGTGACAAGAGAAGAGAAGAAGACAAGGTCAAAGTGATGGTAGACTGGGGTGGGTTTGTCATGACTCGTAGGCGATTTTAACACACGCACACAATTGAGATGTGATAATCCTCAAATTACAGGGTAGGAAACTGAGAGATCAAATAACCTCCCTAAATTTATACAAGTGAGATTTGGCTCAAAGTCCATTTGACTTTAAAGCCCATCCCTTTATCAGCTCCGTCCAACTACTCAGAATAATGCAAGGATGAGACACTGACTCACCGTGTTGCTGTCACAAAATCAATGTGTCTTCAATGCTCCTGAACTCCTGTTAAGGTCTCCTGTTTGATGATGCTACCATGTGAGTGAAGAACATGGCACTTCCCAGAAAGACATACAGACCTGCTTCTTATTTCAGGTTTTTAAGTTAGGCCACACTGTGACATACCTCTTCACTCAATCTTCTTTCTCACTCCTTTTCTTTGTCCTACCTCCTCACCTATTCCTGTCTTTCCTCCATTTCTGAGTGCCCAAGGGGATTCTCCTGACTTGCCATCCACAGGTTGTGTTTCATAAAAAAGGAGCTTCTACAGAATTTAGTAAGACCTGCTCATAGTCTTGTTAACCACAGTGAACCTACCTCTGGGCTTTTGCCTGTACATTGAGATGCAAGTTGAGCTCCTGTCTTTAGGAATCTAGGTAGCAGGCAATCTGTCATTTTACCCGCTAGTCTTCTTTTACTACCAGTGCCCGATTAATCCCACCCAATTCCACCACATCCATCTTGATGTACTGAAAAGATGGTGCATCTCTCTTGGACAAAGAGAGGTCACTAGATGGGACTTGATTAATCAGGTTCTCCTGGGGAAATTGAATCCAGGAAGCAATTAAATCAAGAATTGAAAACAGGACATGTGAAGATATCAACCTACTCCCTTGCGAAGGCCTTTCAGGGGGTAGATGAATAGTTGTAGAGTTTTCCAAAGATAGGATAACCCTTATTTTTCACATTTTTCTTAGATTTAATAATGTCTCTCATAGTCTTCCACTGGGGATCCTGTTTTGAAGCAGATGATTTTATTTTACTGCTTTCATTAACCCAAATTGACACTTCTTGTTTACAATTTAAGAAAAAGAAAATCCTAGCTCATAAAATGTTATCTCTTGAAGAACCAGTTTTACTTACTTCGATTTTAACTTGTACCTGGAAAACTCTTATTAACTTTCTGTGTAACTAATGATGATTCTATCACTTTATAAAGGTGCCTTAATTGATAAGTTGGATCCCTATGCCTTGCTAGCTGTGCACACTTTTTTGCCCTCAGTGGAAGATATTAAATATGGAGAAAAATATATCACTGTTATTTTGGGGTGCCATCAAGTCAATTCCAACTCTTATCGAGCCCAGATACAACACAATGAAGCACCACCCCTTCCTGCACCATCCACACGATCGCTCTACGTTTGAGCCCACTGTTGCAGCCATTGTGTCAGTCCATCTTGTCCGGGCCTTCTGATTTTTCATGGTCCCTCCACTTTACCAACCACGATGTGCTTTTCCAGGGACTGGTCTCTCCTCAACACATGTCCAAAGTACTTGAGATGAAGTCTCACCATCCTTGCTTCCAAGGCAAATGACTGCACTTTTCGGACTGCACTTCTTCCAGTCTTCGGATGGTTCTTTTGGAGGTGCATTGTACTTTCAATATTCTTCGCCAGCACGATAATTCAAGTGCATCAATTTTTTTGGATCTTCCTTATTCACTGTCCAAATTTCACATGCATCTGAGGTGATTAAAAAGACCGTGGCTTAAGGGTTGAGATATAGACAAATGGGCAGGGACAGACCAAACTCAAGAATGTACATGTCATTACAACACAAAGAAGGGGAAAGGGGTGGGGTGGGGGGAGAAAATCGGGTTTAAAAAAACAGAGGGAGATGAGGGCACTGGGGGAGGAGGCCACTAATCCACCCATGGGGAGGGTATTGTTTATGTCTCCACAGAAATGGGAGTGTGAATGCAGACCCAATCATGGCATGCCAAACCTTGAGGTTAACGTAACTACATGGAACAACTTAAGAACAGAGAGGTCTACAGGTTCAAATCAGAGCGAAACTGACCGCCCCTCTCCCCTTGCCCCGAGAAGTATGTGCTATAGAAGACAACACTAAACCTACAGGTTGGGGAAAGGGGCGGGCCTGCCACACCCGGATGGAAGCAAACCAAGAAGGGAAAAGAGAGAGTGAGGGACTAGACCCCATACTGACACACCAAACCCTGAGGATGACGGCCCTGCATGGAGCTGCTGAGGCACAGAGAACACCGTAGGGGTGACAACAGCTCAAGACATGATGTTCCCTCACTGGAGCATACCATGAAAGAAGACAATACTGGGGACACACAGTGGGAAGTGAGTCCAGTCTGGACCACCCCCATGTCCCCCCTCCCTCCAGTGGGGCAAACCAAGAAGGGAACATAACAGATCAGCAACAGGAGCAAAGCAAAGCCACAAAACCCAAGGAGCCCCCAAAATTGACTTCAGACTAAAAGGGACAGTTCCAGAACTCCCAGGACCAGTGGGGGTTTGGCTATAAAAGTCAGTGGGCAGACTTGGAATTATTATGTATGCTTTCTCGAGATTTTCTTTTTTTCCACCAGTTTTTGTTTTGGCCTTGTCTCTTTTGATTCCATCTTCTGTTTTCTTTTTGTTCTGTCTCCATTATTGTTGGTTTGCCTACCTAGATAAGATAGGTATGGGAAGCAAGTCCGAGGAGAAAGTAATGAGACCAATGGTTCTGGAGGGAATAGGGGAGGAGGAGGTGAGGGAAAGGAGCCATGAGCAAACAATGCCATAGACAGGGGAACAACTAGGAGACTAAAAGCAACAACAAGAAGGACATAGAGATCCAGTAGTGTTGGAACAACAGCAATCTAGCTGAGAGGAATTACTAAGAGGGAGAAAAAGGGCGAGTGTGAAGGTGAAACAGGAGGAAGGTAAAATGAAACAGAGGAAAGATCTAGGAAGCAAAACTATGGATAGAAGTATAAACAAAGGTGTACACTTATTTAAATATATTAATTCATAAAAATAGAGACATTGATAATTTATAAATTATTATTTTTTCATATCTTGCCCTGTCCAACGTCTCCCTTCACCCACTTATCTGTTGTCTGTCCCCTAGGGAGGAGGTCACATGTAGATCCTTATAATCGGTTCCCCCTTCCCAATCCACCCTCCCTTTACCCTTCCAGTATCGCCACTCACACCACTGGTCCTGAAGGGATCATCCGCCCTGAGTCCCCTGCATTTCCAGTTCCTATCTGTACCAGTGTACATCCTCTGTTCTAGTCAGATTTGTAAGCTAGAATTGGGATCATGATAGTGGGGAAGGAGGAAGCACTGATGAACTAGAGGAAAGTTGTATGTTTCATCGTTGCTATATCGCGCCCTGACTGGCTCGTCTCCTCCCTGAAAACCTTCTGTAAGGGGATGTCCAGTGGCCTACAAATGGGTTTTGGGTCTCCACTCCGCATCCCACCCCTCATTCACTATAATAAGGTTTTTTGTTCTGATGATGCCTGATACCTGATCCCTTCAGCACCTTGTGATCACACAGACTGGTGTGCTTCTTCCATGTGGGCTTTGTTGCTTCTGAGCTAGATGGACACTTGTTTACCTTCAAGCCTTTAAGACCCCAGACGTTATATCTTTTGATAGCAGGGCACCATCAGCTTTCTTCACCACATTTGCTTATGCACCCATTTGTCTTCAGCGAT
>NW_022111300.1:42551863-42588505 GCF_000313985.2 Echinops telfairi
ATTTGTTTGTTTTTTTTAAAGGCCATGGCTTGAGTCAGGCACACCTTTGTCCTCAAAGTAACATTCTTGCTTTTTAACACTTTAAAGAAGTCTCGTGCAGTAGATTTACCCAAGGCAGCGTGTCATAGGATCTATGGACTGCTGCTTCAATGAGCATTAACTGTAGACCCGAGCAAAACGAAATTCTGGAGAAGTTCGACCTTTGCCCACTCACCGTCATGCTGCCTAGTGTCCCAGGTGTGGGGAGTTTTATTTTCTTTATGCTGAGTCATCATCCACACTGAAGGCTACGACCCTTGATCTCCATCATCAAGTGCTTCAACTCCTCCTCACTTTGAGCAAACAAGGTTGTGTCATCTGCATATTTTAGGTTTTTAATAGGCCTTCCCCCAATCCTGACGCTGCATTCTTCTTCAGACACTCCAGCTTCTCTGATAATTAGCTCAGCATACATGTTGAATAAATATGGTGAGAGGGTACAATCCTGAAACGCACCTCTCGATTTTAAACCAGGCCTGATTCCCTTGTTCCGTTTGCATGGCTGCCTCTTCATCCACGTACAGGTTCCTTGCAAACACAGTGACGTGTTCTGGAATTTGCATTCTTCTCAGGCTTCTCCAGGGTGTGGGCATGTGTTGCTTCTTAGTGAGTTTTAACCACTAACTTTTTAGTTAACATCCCAGAACCATTTGCACGGACCCAGGGACTTATCGATATTTAGCATCCCATTTCGTTCATCATCCACTCGATTGTATTCTTTCCGTTGAGTCCAGGAGAGGAAAGCAGCGTTGATGTCATCCTGAAGGTACAGATGCTGGGAGTTGAGGGCTTATTCAATTCAATTCTCCCAGGTCCCACGCCTCACCAAAATGAACCCCTGCCAAGAATCGAAGAAGCCCACACCCAAGGAGGCAGAAGAAGTGGTTTCTTCTCATCCTCCCTGGGAACCCTAGAAGACTGGAAATGAAGGATTTACCTGCAATGGTTTGCAAATGGGAAAGATCTTTTCTTTGAAAAAGATGTTTTTCCTGTCCTCTGGTTCCTTTTCCTAGCTTATTGAATAAGCTTCAGGGGTGTATCTTATTACCGATTTCTAAAAAGTGCCCTTTTAACCAATAATCATCCTTGAAACTACAGACAGCCCCGCAGATGATTCTCCAAGGAGTCATTTGCTTTCTCTTTAATATAAATAATGATGGCAGAGAATGGAGGATTCGAGCCAGTGGCTTTTTTGGAAGGGAAGTCAGGGGGGTGAAACTCAGCCCTCATTTAACAATGCCGCTTGGTGGCTTTAAACCAATTCCTTCTTCACATTATCTGATTTGGGCAAATTTCCCAGGAAGACAAGATTACTGAGCTCACCCTCTTCTTTTCTATCTTTCTGGAGCCCCATTTGTATCTCGATGTCAACAGAGGGAAGAAAAGATTGTGTTTCAATCGGAGCAGCCTACAGCTACCGGCGTTCTCCTAAGTTAGGGCCTGTGACCAGTCAGCCTTGTTTAGACTTCATTCAACACACTCACCTGGAAACTCACTCCTTCGTGGCTGCTGTGGTGTGTACCAGCTGTCTTTAATCTCTCAAGAGCCCAATCCACAGACCAAAGATTCCGTTATGAGCATGAATGTCTGAAAGCGGGCCTTTGCTTATTTTCTGCCTTGAAGACAACTTGCAAACATCTGTCATTAGATCCAAAGTTCAACTTGGAATTACAAGAGCGGTTCCTAACGGGATCTTTCAGAATTTGTTGGTGGGTCATTGTGTCATTGCTCAAGTCAATAAATCAACAATTTTGTAAGTAAGTTGGACTATAGCTGTATATGGCTCTCACTGAACCTCACTTTAGTGCTTCGGTTCCCAAAATTGGCTGATGACTCGAATCACCTGGGGATCAGGTAGAACTCCAGGTCCCTGGACTCCTTCCCCTGGATTCTGATTCAATAGGTTGCACCAAATCCCCAAGTGATTCCAATGATCAGCCACGTTTGGGAAGCTAGACTTTAGAGCAGTGGTCTCAACCTGCCTCATGCCACGACCCTTTCTTACAGTTCCTCAGGTTGTGGTGACCCCTCAACCATAACATTATTTTCGTTGCTACTTCATCACTGTCATTGTGCTACTGTTATGAATTGGACGACCCCTGTGAAAGGGTTGCTTGACCCCAATGGGGTCACAACCCACAAGTTGAGAACCACTGCTTTAGTGCAAGAAAAGACTTGAAGCCTTTTCAGTGATTTAAGTGCTAAGCATGCTGCAAGTGCAGGGGCCTATCCTGGGGGTGTTGCTGGTGGGGTGGTGCCATCATTTCAAAATAAGGGCAAGTTTACATCATATTGAAGGGCAAATCGAGGGTGCCTGTAAGTTGCAGGTTTATACAGGGTCGTTAGGCCTCCGGTATGTGCATACATAAATGCATATGTTGCCGTTAGGGCAATTGAGTCCGTTTTGATTCATATGCACAACAAAAGAAAACGTGACCCAGTTCTGCACCAGCCTTCCATTTGTTATTTGCTTGAGCCCATTGATACAGCCACAGTGTCAATCAATTTTTTTTGAGGGGCTTCCTCTTTTCCAGTTACCCTCTCTCTCTACATTATCAAACAGAATGTCCCCTGAGGGACTGGTCCCTCCTGATAACATGTCCAAAATAGATGAGATGCAGTCTCATCTGCCTGGCTTCTGAGAAGCATTCTGGCCATGCTTCGTCCAAGATTCATACATACAAGCAATGAAATAACCAAACAACCACAGCAGACCCGAAGCTGAGCAGCTCGCTTCCTACCCTTGAACTTGAAAGCTTGGGGATAACTTTAGACTAAAAGTCCAACTCGAATGGACCCCTTCTCTTTTTGGTCAAGAAACAATAGCTCTTCGCTTGGAAATAATAGATGCATCTTTGACAAACCCATGATAAAGCAGGGCAGGGCAGTGACTGGCTTCAGGTAAAGAAGTTACTATTCCTGTTGGCCAAGCCACACACAGTCCATTTCTTTGCCCAGTGTGCTCTGGAGGGGCACCTTAGTGTATCCCTTCTCTTCCTAACTGCCTGAGCAGGCACGAGGGCTCTGGCAGACAGTGCTTGCTGCTGCACAGCTGGAGAAGAAGTCCCCAAGGTCATGGGGACTCAGCACTGTAAAGGAAACCATAGATCCCATTAGGGTCCCTCATTCTATGTTCCCCCAGTAACATGACCACATTGTATCGTGCCCCTTGATTTCCATGGCTTACTTTATGAACCTAGCACCCAGTTCAGTTCCTCTCCTACCCTGGAAAGCCCATGAGTGTGGGCTTGATGAACCCAGAAAACAGCAGCAGGTGCAGGCCTATCACTGTGCCCAAACCTTAGTCAGCATGGATTGAATGATTGCTCCATTTTACAGCTGACGAAACTGAACTGGGACCGAGAGAAAAGGAAAGTCACTGGCACATTAGTGTCAGAGTTGGGATTTGAACGCAGGAAGTCAGGTTGCAGGGCCTGTGACCTTTAACCACACCCTCTGCCCTTCGCACTTCTCACCTACCAGGCCTCGTTTGCCGCACTTTACAAGGTGACCCTGAGGTTCCTCCTCGTTCGGAAGAGTGCGATTCCAGTCGATGAATCCTGGAACACTGAGGAGGCACAGAGCATCTTTCACAACTACCCCATCTCCTCAACTTCTCTAGCTCTTAAACTCCGGGCCACTTACATCTGGGAGCCTGAGGAACCAGCACGGGCAGCGAGTGACCTCTGAGAGCAAACCCTCCAAACTCACGGCCATCGAGGTGAAGCCAACTCATCGCGACCCTACAGGACAGCATAGAACTGCCCCTGTGAGTTTCCAACACCGTCACACTTCACTGGAGTAGAAAGCAAGCCCTGTCTTTCTCCCATAGAACCTTACCGTTAGCAGCAAATTGTAACCACTATGCCAGCAAAAGGAGCCACTGATGACATTTGAGATGCCAGGACACGTAACTTGGCCCCCAGCCAGCCACCCTGAAAGCTGTTGGGGAAGTGAGGGAACTGAGGCGGGCTGAGCCACCTTGTGGCTTTGTATCAAGAAGCTGGGCTCTGGTGGAAAGAAGGAGTGAGACACAGTGAGGAAGAAATACATCTTTAATAATACAAATAGCTTTCCCATCATGAGCTGCAGAAAATTAGAGAGAGGGGGAGAGGACAGGAGAAGGGCAGGCAGTGGATGGGGTTGTTGTGGTTAGGTGCCTGGTGCCTGTTCTGACCCATATGGACCCTACAGTACAACACAACCAGACCTGCCCAGGCCAGTGCCATCCTCCCCCTCGTTGTTATGTTTGACAGTGATATCAACACAGCCACTGTGTCACTCACTCCATGTGCTGAAGGTCTTCCTCTTTTTCGCTGCCCCACTAAGCTACCAGGCCTGATGTCCTCCAGGGACTGGTCTCTCCTGACAACATGTTCAAAGTATGGGAGACAAGTCTCATCATACAGGCTGCCCTTCTTCCAAGACCATTTGTTTGCTCGTTTGGCAAGTCCACCGTACTTCCCCATCTCCTTCACCATCGCCACAATTCAAATGCATTGATTCTTCTTGGGGAGGGGAAAGGAGTCAAAGGAGCAGGCAGTGCGCCCTTCTGTGCGTAGGGGTGCTGTGCATGGGAAGGGCACCGACCAGCAGTGGTAACAACCCCCATGCTCACAGTCATTCCGAGGTGGACTTCTATTGGTGCAACCAGTGCATCAACATAGCCCATCAATGTTCTTCCTCTTATTTTACTGGCCCTCTTCTTTACTAAGCATGTTCTTTCTGCAGGAACTGGTTCCATCTGATCACATGTCCAGGGTGCATGGAATGAAGTCGCGCTGTCCTCACATCTAAGGAGCATTTTGGCTGTATGTCTTCCAAGACAGATTGGTTCGCTCCTCTGGAAGTCTGTCGTATGCTTAATATTCTTCACCAACATCATAAGTCAAAGACATTGACTCTTTGGTCTTCCTTATTCTTCCTTTCGCATGCAAATGAGGCAACTGAGCACACTGTAGCCTGGGTTAGCTGGAGCCCTGGCGGAGTAACGGGTTCCTATGGGCTTGTGCTGCTAACCTCCAGCACAGGGGGAAAGAGGGGGCTCTCTACTCCCACAGAAGTTCACAGGGGCGTTTCTAGCTGCCCCACAGGCTCACTATGACTTGACATCGACTCAATGGCAGTGAGGTTTGTTTCTTTGAGTTTATGGCTTGAGTGAGGAGCCACCCTAGTCTTCAAAGTGACACCTTTGTTGCTTTAGCACGTTAGAGAAGTCGTTTGCAGCAGATTTTCCCTGCGCAGTCCATTGTTTGATTTCCTGGCTGCCATACTTTGTGTGGTTGTGTCACTGCTGTTTTCTCATTGACCCCAGAGCCCGGCATGTCCGAATTTCCTCCTTACCTTTGCCCCCAAAGCAAAGCGCTTCCCCTCACCGATGTCTGCTCTCTCCTCCGCCGTGTGTGTACACGGTCCCTGCGTCTCCTCCTACCTCTTCAGTCCAGTCGACCGCTCTCTCTCTCTCTCTCTCTCAGAGTCCTCGTTGCCCTGAAATCCCAGAGAGCCCATGGAGTGTCGCTCACCTTGATATTTAGCATGTACTGCTATGTGTCTATTTTTGCCACCACCAATAATTGCAACTCCATAAAGAAGTCCCTGGTAAGTCTAGAATACCAAATGCGGTATCATATATTTAACATGCAGCCGCCATTTTCTACTTGAAAATGATTTTTACCTTGTTTACTTTATAGAGTATTTAAACAGGTGGGGATTTTTATGTTGATTGATTGATTGACTGACTGACCCATTAAAGTTTATTGCTCACCTTTATTAAACAAAACAAACCAAAAAATTTAGGCAGAGCACCATCACCAACCTGCTCCCTCATAGGATTGCCGGTTGTCTTAGGGAAATTACTGTATAGCATAGCATGTACCCTTTTGCTGTGCAGGTGTGGAATCTGAGGTTAAAACTTCCTCCTCCACCTATAACATACATAATGAAACAAATATAGAAACAAATAATAGGAAAGTAAGTTATAGATGGTCCTTTAGAAGTCAATTTAATCGGCGCATCTAGCCATAAAAGCAGCATCTGCTGTGCTACATACAGGTGTTTTATATCTTTGTCATTAATTGGAGGGGACATTATGTCATCATACATCAACAGTTAAGGTTGGTTAAAGTGCCACTTACCTCAGGTGCTGTCATTAATCAGGTTCTTTTCAGCTTGGTGGCTCCAGAGGCTTGGCTTCAAGCTGCTCTGTGTGAATGGGTTTTCCCTCTAGGTTTTGAGGTATCTTTTTATCATCATTTTGAACCAGAAGCCTTGGGGCCTAGACAGAGGTGGCCATTAAGGTAGCTGTTATGATGCTTCAACCAGCTAGAGCACATCTGATCCTCACACAGCAGACCCCTGGGACCTGCAGCCCCTTCTCCCTCTGCCTCACGCCCATGTAACCGGTGTCTCCCTAGCCACCTGAACCCTTCCCTTGGGTCCCTATCCCACACAAGCTTTCAGGGCACAATCTTCCCTCGACTCTGTGAGTTGTTCTGACTTCAGTTGTCAGAGACTGTCATGGTAACCTTGTATAATCGTAGCTTTTATACTATCATCACTTTAGCCCTGACCCTGAAAATTTCAGGGAAAATAGTCAGGCATCAGGTTGATCGTTCAAGCAGAGGCCAATTGGTCCTTAGGAAGTTCACATTTATGGGGCCTCTCCTCTGGCCTGAAAGTAAAATTCCCTAAATATCCCAAGTTTGTTCTCTGAAAGTGCCAACCTATGCAAGATTTTTAAAAAAAAAGAGCTAGGACTTCAAAGCTCAGCACTGATGAATGTATAACCCCACTCAAGGGGAACGGACAACAGAAATGTAGATGAACGGATGCATTGATGTTGTAAGGTATGGCAATAAAAATAATATGTAAAATGTTTAGGGTCCTTGGGGTGGCAGGATGGGGGAGGAGGAGATAAAGGGAAGCTGATGCCAAAGAGCTGAAGAAGAAAAATATATACTGAAAATGATGCTGACAGCAATTATACGATTATGCTTGATCTAATGGAACTATGGATTGTAATACTATCTGTAAGAGCTCCTACTAAAATGTTTTTTTTTTAAAAACCACACTGAAATATTTTTTTAAAGTGAAATTAAGTGGCCAAGTGGGCGGTGGTTTGATGGCTATTATTCATTTCCTTGCTCCTTCACCAAGTGGATACGTCCTGAGAATGAGACTAGAAGGTGAGATGATGATCATACGACGGACACAATCCGGGTCCTAGAAAAGTTGCAGTGAGGACGGGGAGGAGATGAGTCAAACAGCAACCAACGGAACTATAAACCCATGATTAATTCTACAGAGGGCGGTGCTGTGCATCATGAGCACATGCAAGAAGGCTGCTTGACTGTCGCTGGGAGACATACGCTGACGATGTGACACCTGCCCTGCGATCTGGAGGAGTGTCCCTGCGGCAGGAGCAGCCTGCACACAGTGTTTTGTTGGAGGAGCTGGAGAAGAGCAGAAAACGAAGCTCGGCATCCTGCCAAGGTGGTCTCAAGATCCCACCTCCTGGAAGTCTACCTGCTACATAATTCCTGAGACTGCGAAGGTGCGGGCTTTTACTTCAGTGATTAGAATATGTATTATGATATATATATTAACGTTGAGAAGAGGAGATGATCCCGATGAGTCTGACTTCATCACCTGAGCCCTTTAAATCTTGCCTCAGAAATCAGAGGCTGAGGCGGTCCATGACATGAGGCATGAGAAAAATCAATGTACTATTTATGCTTGGAAGAAGGAGGGGCCCACATGGCCAGGAATGTGGGCATCCTCTGAAGCAACACTGGTTGACAGTTGACAAGGAATTGGGACCTTCAGCTCTACAAGCATCAAACATTGAATTCTGCCAATGACCAGAGAGCGTTGTCAGTGGATTTGTCCTCAGAACCTCCAGAGGAGAGCTCAGCCTGGCCAATACCTTGCTTTCTACCTTTCAATAAGCTGAGCAGATAAATTCAGCCCAGACTTCTGGCCTATCGGCTGGGAGAAAATCAATGAGTTTGTTTTAAGGTGCTTAGTGTGTGACACTCTGTTGCCCCGTAGTAGAAAAGTAAGGCAGACCTTGTGGCTAGTACCAGAGTCCAGTACCAGAAGAGACTGGTGTGGTGGCAGGACCAGGTCACAGATTCGTCAAGGTGCGTGGTCAAAATGTGGTCTTTCTCCTGCCGAGGATGCGAACCCACTGCAGGGATTAGGATGGAAAGGGCCCAGTGATATTTGGCTTCCCTTTTGGTCTTCTCCTCTTCATCTCCACGGGTCTCCTTCATTCTCCTTCCTCTCGTGGCTGGAATCAGTGCCTGAGGATGGGACTAGGAGCCACTGCGGCATAGTGGGCTATGTGGTGGGCAGCTAACGGGGACGTTAGTATTTGGAAACCACTAGCCACTCTGCAAGAGAAAAATTATGCTTTCTGTTCCTGGGAAGAGTTACACAGGGGGAAGTTCTGTCTTGTCCTACAGGGTCACCATGAATCAGAAATGGCGTGACACCAGTGGGCTCGGGTTTGGCTTGGAGGACTGGAATGGGGAGGTGAAATAACTTTGTACCGCCACGTTGTCTTCAACTCCTGGCGACCCCATGCTTTACTGGGCTTTGAGTGGCTGTTTGGTTTTGGTTGTTTTTTTTTTCAGTCAATCAGCAGGCATCTCTTTGGAGGTGCCTCTGGGTGGACTTGAACTTCTAACCTTTCAGAAACAAGCCTGGTAACTGTTTGCACCCCCCAAGGACTCCTTAACGCGAGATAACCAATCCCCCTAAACCAAATCCAAGCCCACTGCCACTGAGTTCATTCTGATCCTGGAGACCCCATGTTACGGGGTGCAACTGAGCTCAGAAGACTTTTCTTACCTGGGTCCTTTCCAAAGCCAGTCAGCAGACCTGTCTTTTGCATCTTGCTGGGGAATTTGAACCCTCAGCTTTTTACTTAGTAGACAGGCTGTCACCCTGGGCTTCCCCTGAGCACTTTGAAGGTGAAATAGAAGGTTTTCAAAGCCCTCCACGAGATGGGTCAACACAGTGGCTGCACCCAACGGGTTCACGCATAGCAGCAATTGTGAGGATGGCGCAGGACCGGGCAGGGTTTCCTTCTGTTGTGCATAAGGTTGTTGTGGGTTGAGAAAGACTGGCACCTAACAACAACAACATCCAGAACCCAAGGGCACTGAGTTAGCTGACGGGTGGGTACTAAGGCATGCAGGCTGTAGCATCAGAACCTTAGGCAACTATCCTGGGGCACGTGGGAAAATTTGAGGACATGTCGGCCACTCACCAACCTAGCCAGAATCCCTAGCTGTTAGAAATGATCACATGCCCTGAGAACAAGAGTAAAATACCCAGTGTATTTTTCTTCAACAAATAACCCCCTCAAAATCAAGTATCTTCTTATGTTCCCCAGAGAATGATTATATTTTATATTCGTTACCCAGTGAGGTCCATGCCTTTCAAAAGAAGGGCGCACTGCTTTTCTTGCCTTCATTTACATGCCTTTGATAAATTACTGTCAGCAGATCGGGGAGATAAAACAACCGGTCTATTAATTACAATGATTATTATTTAATGGAAAGTGGGATTCTCGGCGAAGTGCATGGGAAGAAGAAAGCTTAGCAATGCATTATATAGATGTGGTATTTTATCTTAAAGAGTAAGATAAGTGTTCAGTCTGCGGCACAATCTACAGACTATGTTCATTAACTCTGCAAGATTTATATGTCTAATTGACCATAATATTTTAGCATGATTTGCTCGATGTGTGGTACACGACGAACAAGGAAAACCTGCAACTTCAGCTCAGTCGAGTGAACTAAACTTCTTTTCAGTGAGCGCACGAAAGCCCAGGTCCCACCCAGCAACATGGAAAGTCGAGACCTGAACGATGGCTCAAAGTTAAACAAACAAGCAAACCACACGAGTCAAGCAACACAGTCTCGTCATTTGACTTAGGAATGTATGCTTTACCAGGGAGCATGGTCAGAAGCAAGCACTCCAAGGGCATTATCCCTGCTGCCCAAGCTGGAACTCTTGGATAAATGTGGATCCTTCCTAAGCCAGAGGCTGGGTACATGGTCATATCTTGACTGCACCACCACCACGCGACACCCTCTCTAGATTGAATTCCCTACCAGAAAAGCAAGGCGAATCACTACGTCTGCCATCATCGCATTGAATGGATCTGCAGGTCTGCCAACCGCATGTAAGTCCAGTCCTCCAGCCTGGTTTTTGATGGTCTGTGACCTAGAAAGCCGTCTATGTTTTCAAAGCGTGGGAGAAAATAACGCAAGGAGTGGCCTAAGTGGTGACACATGAAAGTCTGATGAAATTCAAATGTCAGTGTCCACAGATAAAGTGTTAGGGGAACATAGCCCAGTCACTCATTTGCATCTTGTCTATGACTGCATTCGTGCTACAGCAAGAATTGAGTCATCGTGGGAGAGACTGTGTTGAGAGCAAAAACTTAAATATGTGTGATCTAGTCTTCTGCAGAAACAATGTATTAGCTCCTGGATTAAAGGTGAAACACTCACTCACTGCCTGAGTTGATTCTGACTCATAATGACCCTGTATCGCAGGGCAGAACTGCCTCTGTGGGCTTATGAAACTGGAAATTTACTTTCTGGGAGTGGAAAGCCTCATCTTTCTCCTACAGAGTGGCTGATGGTTTTGAACTGCTGACCTTGCAGTTAGCAGCCCAATGTGTAATGACTATGCGACCAGGACTCCTAGGTGAAACCAGGGCTCTTAAAAGTTTGCTGCACATGAGACTCACCTGGGAAGCTTTAAAATCTTCTTTGTTCACATCGCGCTTAAGACCAGTTACATACAAAAATCCTGGCAGTAGACTCCAGCCATTCATAATTTCAAAACTTCTCAAGGGATCCCAATATGCGGTGGATTTTCGAACCAGTGGTCAAAGGTGTCCGTGAAAAGTATACAAACCTAAGACATAGAAAGGCCTTGGAAATTGTTAACTAAACTGGTCACACAAATCCCCTTTTCATTTCTCAGTGCATCTCAATGCACAATACCTGCAACTGCTGTAAAACACATGTCGTCATGTCCTCTCTTTTCCCTGCTTCTTTTCTCACGTGCATACAAGGTTAAGGCTGGAAGGAAAATAATGCTTTCCTAAATTCAACAAACTCACGAATGCATTTGTTTTGTATTTTCATTTACTCCACAAATTTCCCATGTACATATGAAGTTCTAGACCAGATTCATGGCAGATAAAGAGTCTAAAGCTTTGTTTTCAGAGTTCTTGAGAATGCATGCATGTGCCTGTAAAAGTGTCCTGTGCTCAGGTTAAAGCCCTCCCCTGAAAGCTTAAGGCATTCGTATAAACAGTCCTATGAGGGAAGGCTGAAAAGTTTTGCTACTAGGGTTCCAGTTCATCCACACACAGGATTCTTCCAAACCACAGATGCTGAGCCAGGCCTCTGCCAAGTCAATGGATGGTGCAGAGACAGCCTCTCCAGCTTAGTCTTGTCAAGATGCCTTCAAGGAAAAAGGTTCAATAAAAACAATGCCTTCTGAGGGAATCTGCTGGGCTGGTTAAAGTTGAGGCAAAGAGATCAGCTCAGACGGGCCGGAGGCTGTTTTGTAGGTACATTTTCTAGAAGGACACAGGGCAATCATGAAGGGGCTCAATGTTCAGTCAAATGATAGACAGATTTGCAGAGAGAAGCAATAACACTAGGTAGGTATACACACTTTAGAACAACCATCCATTTGAAATCAAAAGGGTGGCATTTATCCAAGGACAGAGAGTTCAGAAGGATTAGGGAAAAGGGAGGAATGCAATGGGAACTGTGGGAGGAGGAACTGGGTCCATGACGCTCCTTTCAGCGAGTGCAGGCCACGGGATGAAGCAGAATGTGTATGAATTGTTGAGTGAAAAACGGATTTGCTCCATAAACTTTCACCCTATTCTGAATTTAATTTTCTGTAATGTGCTAGAGTGGACAACAAGCAACCAAAACATGCCCATGTCAAGAAGAAATGGAGAACGTTGCATAGCACAGAAAATCTTTGTATGAGTGGAACTGGACTCACTTTGGAGAAAATATGCCTCCAAGAGTAGACATTATCAAACTGGAGTGCGGGAGCACGGGCTGCTCCCACTACCTTTCAGTCCCGAAGTCCTCCGGGTGGTGGGGCTCAGTGTGGGATGAATTGTGCCCTCAAAACCAGCCTTGGCCTTGAGCAGCCTTCCCCAGCTTCCCCAGGGTGCTGTACAAGTATTATTTCCCAGATGTATCTGGTGTGCAAAACCCAAATTGAACATACAAGCTGTTTGGAAATTAATGATGATGAGATTGCCATCCACTAACCTAAGCTCAGTGGGAGCAAAGAAGTAATAAAGATAAAAAATGAAGTCAACACGTTGGTGGTCATAAATAGAACTGATGAATGAGAAGCTTACAGTGTTGTTTTGAGTTAGGCAGACCTGGGTTCAAAATCTGCCTGGACCAACAATACAAAGTCTGAGGCCTAAAATGAGGCAGGACTCAAACTCAGAACTTCACACTTCTCAGCTGGAAGACCAAACAAGGTAATTCACGTAGAGCTCTTACCCTGAAATCCAGTAATCACTCAAAGGATATCTGCTATTAATCACCAAAGTAGGCTCTTGGAAAGACCCATAAAATAAACAAGCCACTGGATAGTCCAAGGATAAAAGTAAACAGACATTATACCTACACTCACTGCCATTGGGTCAATTCTGACTCATAGTGACCCTATAGAAGATGGTAGAACTTCGACTGAGTTTCCCAAACTCTAGTGTTTTACAGGAGTAGAAAGTCCTATCTCTCTCCCATGGAGAAATTAGTGGTTTTGAGCTGCTGACATCTCAGTTAGCAGCCTAATGTGGAGCTGCTACCCCACCAGGGCTCCAAATGATATTAATGATGAGATTATATATATATAATATATATGATTATTTTTTAATGTATAAGGTACTTATCCATAGCTATGTGTAAAGGATAGCTGTTCTCACTGTCAGGTAAACATGGAATTGCTAACTACAAAATCAGTGGTTCAAACCGCGCAGCTGCACCAAGGGAGAAAGACAAAATTATCTGCTTCCATAAAGATGTACAGCCTCAGAAGATCTATACAGGGTCACTATGAGTTGTAATCAACTTAATGGCAGTGGGATATATAGATGTAGATATCTAGATCTAGATTAGATATAGACATAGACATAGATCTAATTCTACTTTACCAAATTAAAAAATCTCAATGAAGGAACCTATAAATTTCAAAACCTTACTCAAGAAAAGATAGAAAGCCCGAATAAACCAATACTATTAAAGACATTATAAAAGCATTGAAATGCAATCCCTACAAAAATCCCATCACACTGCTGAGGGAATTCCCTTCACCTTCAAGAAACAGAAAATTCCTGGCCTTTAAAGTCTACAATCAAGGAAAGATGGAAGCATCCTAATTTATGTTAAAAAATGATGTCAGTCTTTTTAGCAAAATCTAAAAATACATTAAAAGAGAAGCCATAACCAAGCATACATATGCCTTCTAGATATAGAAGTGCTAAATAAATTAGTGGTAGATTAAATACAGAAGTGTAATAAGAGAATTTTGCATCATGACCCAGTAGCATTGGTTCCAGAAATACAATGATAGTTCAATTGGAAAAATACATAATATAAGTTATCAGATTCAAGGGACAAAGTGAGAGAATCCATAAAGCCTCTCTGATGAAAGATGGAATATGTGATAAGTCACTATCAATTCCATAAGTTTTTTTTAAAAACTGGTTGATAAAATAGCATATGAGTTTTTCCTTAACATTATTTCCAGAAGGATCTATCCCTAAGTAAATTTTCCTTTAAAGTTAGAGATAATACAAAGATGTCTATCCTCACCACTACTATTTAAGGTGAGTCTCCAATTTGTGTGAATTCTAGTTAGAGATACCTACAATTACCATGAAAATAAATATATTGGAAAGGAGGAAGAAATATGGCCAGGAATTATCAATGCTATGGTTGCTTACCTATGAGAGAAATTGGAGAGAAGAGATTTATCTGAGCATGTATTGAAACTGACACCTGCATTATGTCGTATTCAGCTGCTATGATACGGAAATGATGTACACACTATTCACACACAGTGTCTTGCTGAATGACTGATTTCTGGAAGACATCATAGATCCAATATTTTAAATTATAGCCCCTATTAAGAGTTATCATTAAGGCTAGCAACAACAAAAACAGACAAATCAGCAGCTTCTCTACTCCTCAATTGTCATCAGTTAGAAATATAATACAAAATGGTCTGAGTCACAATAATATCCCTAGATACTTAGAAATAGATATAACACTCTTATATAAGAAGTATTATTGTATAATATATATACAATATAGAATACATATATAGTATTTGTGATTTTCCAGTGTAGTCATATATGTATTTATATTCATGGATCTATGTGTGTATATTAATATATATACACACACATTGATCAAAATGATGTATGATCTTTTTAATGATAACTATTAAACTTTACGGAGGGTCATATAAGAAGTCTTAAATATTTGGAAATGTAAGCTGTGTTGTTTAACAGGGATACTTAATGTTGTACAGATTCCTTGTAAATTAATCTGTACATGTAATTCAGTCCTGAAAGTCCAGTGGAATTTCTTTTCGAAGCTTGATAAAATTCTGGTGGAATAAACATGCAATGATGCCTTGAAAAAAAAAGGGATGAATTAGGGTTTTCCTGCACAGATACCCAGATGTGTTACAAAGCCACCATACTTAATGTAATTTGACACTGGTGCCAAAATAGACACATCAGTGAAATTAAGTAGATAATCCAAACACAGGCCTATGTAGATTTAAGGTCTAGGCTGTGATAAAGATGGCATTTCATACCTGTGGGGAAAAGATAAATTGTTTAATAAATAGTTGAAGAAAACACAGTGAATATATATATATATATATATTCTTGAAATTTTGAAGGAATTTTAAAATATGATATTACAAGACAGGAAGCCATAAAAGACTGAAAAAAGTTGAACTCATAGAGAAAAATAAACAAATTTCTACTGGAAAAAAATTAGTGAACAAAGAACAAACTAAGAAAAGGGGTTTGTCACATATGAGTCTAAGTCCTAAAAAACAGGGGAGAATGGAGCTGTTGCCTTGTTCAACATCCTTTTCTGAGATTCAACAGCAGTGTTTGGCATATAATAGGTACTTACGTGGAAAAAAAAAAAGGGTCCCCAAAGAGGTCTTATAAGTCAGGATGAAAAATGAATGAACACCTCAATTTTAAAAATGAGCAAAAGGCATGAATTTTAAAAGAAGGCTAGTAAATATATAAAAATATAAATTCTAAGTGTAACAATAAGATAAATACAAATTGAAACAACATGTGGCCACTTTCATCTATCAGTATCTTTCTTATTAATCTGTATTGGCCAGTGTGTTGGAGAAAGATGACTTACAAACTACCAGATAAATTCACAAAGCCTGTCTCATAAAAACTGCTCAATAAGATTCAAAGTGTATAAAAACTGCAAGCTTTCTGACCTACAATTCCATTCTTAGGATTTTATTGTTTTGTTTTTTCTTAAGAAATAAAAAAGTGAGTATGCAATTGCGTAGTTTTGAGATAGTTATCAAGCACTATTTCTAAGGGTGACAACTTTCATTTTCTTGTTTTGTCTTCATCCTTGCTATTTTGTCTGCCTGTATCTGATAGGCATGAGCAGCAAGCCAGAGGAGAAAGCAAAGGGACCAACGGTTCTGGGGGAACTCTGGGGGAGGAGGGTGTTGGAAGGGAGTGGTGAGCAAACAATGCCATGGACAGGGGAACAACTAGGGAACTAAAATCAATGGCGAGGGGCACATAGGGACCCTAGTGGGAAAGACTATCATGGTTGGTAGGCAGTCAGCCAAAAAGAAGTCAACCCTCAATGAAAGGAATTGACACCGGCTTCAATGGACTAGAATCTGAACCTTGTGAGGGTGGTTCAGGGCCGGGAAGTATGTTACTCTGTTGTACATAAGGTTGCTATGAATCAGAACCAATTCTATGGCACTTGACGGCAACAATAATCAAAGATGTCCCTGATATGCTGCTACCTTTAACAAGTCAGTTAACAAGCCAGTTTATATAAAATCCCATCGTCAGATGCATGGGGAAAGAGGGGCAAAAGAGCCCAGAAATCAGGACTATTGGTACGACGGTGGTCTTGTTTTCTTCTTAGGAGCCTTCTGTATGTTCTGATCATTTTCACTCTAATGTGTTACTTTTACAATACAATTGTCAATTTTAAAAAAACATTAGAACAGGAGCATTTTGCACTCAGAGGGAGGGGGAAAAAGTTCTCCTCCTGTACTTCCTGTTTTGCTCTGAATCTTCTCCACTGGATCTCATTATACGACGAACATTCACTAGAAGGTCACTCTGGATTATGATACAACATCACTATGGCTGTGTGCCGTTACCCCCAGGACAGAGCAGGGCTGCCCCCTGCGCTTTTCTAGGTTTTAATCTTGATGGAAGCAGATTACCAGGTGTCTCGACCACAAAGCCACTGGGTCATTTCAAATCTCCCACATTTCAGTTAGCAGAGGGCAGAACTATTTGCAAACCTTCCTACTGCCATTGAGCCGATCCCAACTCCTAAATACCACCTCCCCCGCACCCGCAACCAAACAAAATCAAAAAAACTCAATAGCAACCCTATAAAACAGGGTAGAACTACCCCTGTGAGTTTCTGAGAACAAGAGTAGAAAGCCCCATCTTTCTCGCACACCCCCACCAAATGTGTAACTTCTCTGCAACCAGGGTGCCTCTCCCAGCTCAGCTCGCAGTAAGCCTTGAAGAAGACAGAGTCGGACGCCCCGTCGACCTTCCCAGGCCGAGACCTTAATGAGCACAGTGCCAGAGGTCTCTTCTCCACAGACCAGTTGGTAAACCTTTCCGTTAACAGCTGAGCGCTTAACCTCTGCACCACTAAGGATCCTTTTATCATTAAATAAAATATCTGACTTCTAAGTTATTCTTCACCCTCCACCACCACATTCAGCTACTCTCTCCCACCGACTCTCTTCCATCACCCTGCTTCTTGGTCTTATTTTTCCCTTCATGTCAGGTATGCCTTTGCCTCCTTGTTTCTTGTCCAGGTTTCTCTGCATTCTTTCTCCGTGAGCATTTGGGCTCCATAAAGGAAGGAAGGGACTTCGGTGACTGATGTTCAGAGCTCTTCCCCAGGACCCCGTCAGTGGTAGGAACATGGTAGAGGCTCAGTAAATGCACACCAAGTTCATGAATCTGTGGGCTTGTTTTGGATGAGTTGGTTTACTTGGTATGTCTATACAAAATGCTCACTGCCTGTTGAGAACCTTTTAGAAACAGATCGGCTCACTAACCTTATTCAGCAGTGATATGGACCTTCCAGGAAGTGGTGTTGGATAAAAACTCAGGCCCAGAAGACATCGAGTACTGCACTCCTCATAATCAAGCTTTATAAACAAATCACTTTGTTTTTCTATACAATAACATTCCTTCCTGCCATTCAGTTAATTCTGACTCATGGTAACCCCACAGCTGCCCACCAGAGAGTTTTCCTTCAGTGACTCCGTTTCAGATGTAGATCAATCCCCAGGCCTTTCTTTTAAGGTGACTCTGGGTAAACCCCAACCTTTTGGTTAGCAGCGAGCATGTTAACCATTTGCACAAGACAAGCACTGCTCAGACGCTGGAAACAGACATGGGGCTAAGCTGCTATCTTTGCACTATTGATGCATCTATGCAGCAAGATTCACACTGTCTCCTACGCACCCTCATCTCAACTGCTCTACGCTCCCAGGTGAAGATAAGGCTGCATGTGCCCCTCCTCGTTGCCACTCCCCATCTCCAGTGGTTTCAAGACTCCTGTCCTTGTACTTGTGATCCTCTTCACATACCTCCCATGATGCCCCACTTTCAGGGCCGGCTCCAAAAAAATCCCATCGATGCCCTGCTCCACCTGTTTACTCATCAGATCAAAGCAATTTTGTGTCGTGCAAAACAGGGACCCATGAGTCCAATGATTGCCACCTTGTGACATATAAAACACAAATAACAGAACTATGCCAGATAATTACAAAGCCTGTTTACCATTCAGCTCCGAATGACCCAAGAAAAAAGTTATAAAGAATACCCATACTTTATAACACAGAATAATTTAATTAATAATAAATGTTATCACTAAACAGTCATCCAACTCCTTAAATACCGTCAGCCGTGTCAAAGCTGTAAAAACTTGGATCCACGCCTCGCCCAGTGGGCTCAAGATCTAAATTGTAAATGTGAGATATTATTATCTGAACCTCCCAGGACTTTTTTTGGCACGGGAAGGAATGGCATTGCAATCTTCAATTTAATCCCCCCTATTTTTTCCCAGATATTTATAACACAGCTGTGGAAAGGTACTTCTGTCAGGAAGTTGGCAGGCAATTTCTCAGGCTGGGAGCAAATATCTGAATTAACTGGGGGGAAAAAAGCATCCAAATGGATGGATTTGTTCAAGTTTACCTGGGGGTGGGGGGTGGATCACAAAAGATTTGAAGGTCTAAATAACATTGAATGATGTCAGGAAATAATTAACTGGATAACCCAAGTTTCAAATCCATCTTGTCTCTTCCGTCTCCCAAGTAGCACAGACCAAATTTCGTGTCCCCTTATGTATTGACTTGGTAGAACTTTTGGTGCACACTACATATGAGACACAAAGAATTACCGGGTATAGGGTTGACTTCTCAGATTTCAAAGCTTTGTGCCCTAAATTAAAAAGGTTTCACTTGGGGGTGGAGAGGGTTCATTGCTTCTGTGATTTTTGTAATTTAACATTTTAAAGATGTATTGAAAGAGACCTAAGGAAGATACTGAAAGTATTCATGGCTGTCTGATATTACTCAGACTGAGGGCATAGCTGGTGGTAGGTATATTAGAGCAACTGATATAACAAACAACCCACAAATCTCAAGGTTTTATCACTACAAAAGTGTGGTTTCTGTTCACATTACAGTTGCTGCTTGGCCAGAGTTCCTCCAGTGGGCAACTCAAGAATTTAATTCTCTTTCTACTCTCGCTTCATCTGTCACTTTCCCCAATCAGGGCCTCTCCAAAATGTCTTTCTAGAATCTCCACATCAAGTTGGTGAACAAGAGAAGAGAAAAGGGCTGGCAAGTTAGTATCAAGCTATGATACTCATCACCGGAGCAATCCTTTCATTGGTCAGAACCAGCCACGTGCTTCCACCTCGATGCAGGGAAGCAAAAATGAAGTTTCTGGGTGGAGAGCCACCAATTAGTCACACTCTATAGAAGGTTATGTGCCATGATTAGTCAGATACAGATTTGGTTTGACAAGAGCAGTCTGAGACAAGAGCAGTTTGACAAGAGCAGTCTTCATTCTGGGAGGGGGTGGGGGGAAACCTGGCCAATTACAGGGATCCAAGAAAGCTTCACTGAAAGTAATATTTGTGGTTATTGTTGTTGCTGTTAGGTGTCACTGAGTCAATTCTGACTCATAGCGACCCAAGTCTGACAGAATGAAACACTACCTGGCTCTGCACCATCCTCACTACTGTTGTGATGGTGGAGCCCATTGTTGTAGCCACTGTGTCAACCCATCTTGTCAAGGGGATTCTTCTTCTTTTTACCAAGTGGAATATCCTTCTCCAGGGGCTGCTCTCTCCTGATGACATATCCAAAGTACGTGAGACAAAGTCTCACCATCCTTGCCTCTAAGAAGCACTCTGGCTGTACTTCTTCTAAGAGAGATAGGTTTGCTTTTTTTGGCAGTGATATTTCTTAGAGCTCAATATCTCAGCTAATGCAGGTAGGTCCTGCCAAGGAATTTGAAGTACATCCTGAAACAGGAGAGGGATATTTTAAGCAGGGGACCAACATAACCTGTTTTTGTTGTTGTTGTGTTCAGACAGATCACTCTGGCTACAATATAGACATTGAATCTGTGGGAAAAAAGAACTCTTGGGAGAGGACCATGTGAGTCAGAGAAGAAATAATGAAGTTCTAAAGGAAGGAGGTGAACACGGGTTTAAGAGTGGAGAAGGTATACAGGTCAACTGAACTATGGCTAGAGCCAGGGGAACCAAGAAAACCTTCAGGACCAGCAGGAATTTGGTGTGAATAACTGAGGGAATGGAACATGATTTGGAGAAAAGGAGGAAGATGGTGGCGCTCATGGGGATGGAAGATGTTGAGGGTCATTTTGGATGGATTTAAATTTAGAATCCTTGCCGAGCTTCCAGATATTGATAGCGAGTTGAGGAAAAGATTTCTGAGCCTTGAGTTACAGGAATAAGATCCAAGATGGAGTCCTCAGCCGAGGGTGGGGATGAACACCATGAAACATACAAGTCACCACGTGGATACATGCTTTGGACATATAGGTCATTTTCCAGCTGTTCTTTGGGTTTCTCTGACCTGGAGGACATCACTCCTGGTTATGGGCTGTCATCATGGCATCTCGTCTTCTCAGTTCACTCTCTTCAGCCACTGTCTGGGTGATCGCCACCATGCCTTCAACTCTGCTTCAGCTTGCAGGTTCTTCTGTATCACACGAGACAGAGACTCCCTATTACCGCTCCAGATTGTTGATGGGTGTTGTGTGACTTTCTATCCTAGAGGGGCTGCCCTCGTGCACCTTAGCTCCTGCCCCTATCCTGGGGTTGATGGACTGGCTGTTCCTGTTGCTCTGCCCCAGGTTAGAAAGAACAGTGACTCCCAGACCAGGCAGAAAGGCAGAGTGCCTTTTCGTGGCCCTCCATGCTCTGCCTCACACACCAACATTTGCATTTGGTTCTCAGCTTGTTTCCACTCTGCCAGTTTTATTTGCATGTCTGGCACCATGGGTGGCTCCCAGGGCTTTTTGCAGCCCTCTTCTTTCACCCAGAAGAAAGGTGGACCACTCTGACGCCAATGTGCTGCTGCATGCCAACTGGCAGGTGGCCGGGGTGAAGGCAGGGCAGTGGCACTGCAGGCACTCCTGGCAGGCAGGGAGTCAGGGCACCAGATTGGCACCCGCAGTTGCAGATTCTAACCGTCAACAACAGCCAGAATCCTGGATGCTGAACCTTCCTGTCATTTCCCCCTCACAGTCTTGGAATCTTCTTGGAGTGGCTTGAATACTAATGTAAAGTAAATTTCTTCAGAAGCCATGCTCCGTCTCGAAATGAGACAGCTAAGATCGTGTCACGTGTCCTTCTCTCCATGTGTGTGACATGTGTACCTCCCCAAATCCAACCTCAGTTTCAAAGATGGGGACTGAGCAATGGCTGCCATGTTCCATTAGTGGTGCCCTTCCTCTGGAAGTCTCCGAACTTTTGCAGTGCCATTTCTATGATATTAGGGGGTTGGTGGTATTGCTCGTGGCAGCTTTCTAAAGACTTCTTCTGCCAGGAAAGGCTACTCTCTCATGCAATTTCTGTCTAGGGAATCTTTGCAGTAGAATGGATGGAAATGGCCAGAATCCAAGCCTGGACCCTCAGCTTTCTCTCCAGGATTAACTTCTCTGCAGCACGGGCTCCCACTCCTACTCACTATCTCCCTTCTTGGGAGTAAGACCCCTCCCCTCCATGCACCCACCTTGGTTCAATAGGCACATAACCCTTCCAGATTTGTTTCACTCACTCGCCTATCAATGAGCCAGACCAACTGTTTCTCCTCCAATGAGCCAGACCAACTGGAACCCTCAGATCAATACTCTTTGACTTCAGAATGTTTTCTGGGTGGGCTCTGTTAGCCTCCCAGATCCATCCCATACCCTTGTCTACAGTACAGTTGTCCACCTTGATCTGTGCCTGAAAGGCTGTATCTAAGGACACCATCAAGAGCCGTGGGAGATTTCTTGCAGGAGAGCAGAGGGTAGGCAGACAGTGAAGCTAGAGGCTTTATTGCTCCAGATTCATCCCTGCCAAATACTGCAAGCTGGATGCACCCCTCTATTAAAAGTTACAATGGTTTTTAGCTACTTTTCTGGGTTCCCCCAAATTGCTACCTCACCTGTACCATCAGGCTGGGAATGGAGTCAGGTCTGGGACACCCTGCTGTTACTAACTCTCAAGAACTGACATATCCCTCAGTGGCTTCCCTCAACCTTTCTGACCCTGTGTAAACAATCCTTAATTAAACTCACTTCCAATGCCCAGCTAGAGTAGCCTTCTATTCCCTGCCAGCTCCCTGACTATTAAAGATCTTTGCTAACTTCATTCTATTTACAAAATACTGGCTGATGTCTACCGTATGTAAAAATGTTTTTCTATTCCCTGAGCTAATCAAACCAAACCTATTGTAATCAAGTAGATTCCCATTTATATCAACCCTATATAGGATACCCACACCTGTAAATCTTTATGGGAACAGATAGCCTCATCTCTCTCCCTCAGAACAGCCAGTGAGCTTGAATGGCTGATTTTGCAGTCAGAAATCCAATGCTTACTAGACACCATGACCCAGGTCATGAACCAACAGTAGTGAATGAAACGGAAAATATCTGCCTTCCTAGAGATCGTGTTGTAAAGTTAACAATATATGATGAGACATACCAGAGGGACTCTGCAGAAATCAGCCCAGGAGAGTTGCTTAGGAAAATTCAACACTGCTAGATTGCAGGAGGAGCATCATAATAATTTTTTTAAAAGATAAGTAGGCACAGATCCACAAGGTTTTGAGGGTCTGGGGGCTTTTGGTTTACCACAGTGGAGGACAATTGGAGCTTGCTCTTGGCTCCACCATTGTCTCGGCCAGAGCCAGGACCATTTGGAACCCATGTGGGGGTTTAATCTCAACACAGCCACAGCTTGCCGCTGCCTGCCTCAGGGCAGGGACTAAACCCTTGCAGCTCCACGGCCAGGGATCAGGGCTTAGCTACTTTGTTATTTTTGTTTTCCTCCCTTCTCTCTATCCACAATCTCAGTAGCTTACTTTTTAATTTTTTTCTCCTTGTTGTCTCTTTCCTGTTCTTTCACCCTCCACTATTGACCTCCAGACCACTCCTCTTAGCCTAGGGCATTTACTCCTACGCCACACCCAACTAGGTGAGCTCCACCCTGTGCAGCTAGCCAGAGGCTGGGTAAAGCCCTGCAGACCTCCACCAGTGGATACTCCGCCCAACTTCTTATCAGGGAATATCTGCCTATGTGCCTGGAGGCCTAAGGCAGCTTGGCCAACACTCGTCAACATTCCATGTTGCTGCAGGAACCTCTGCCCAACCTACACAACACCAAAGCAGGCAACCAACCAGCCTTCTGGGGCACTCCCCTGAGAGGGAAGCCACCAGAGGATAAAGTGGTAGGTTAATTCCATAGTGAAATTAGCTGTAGGCAGTTTGAAGAATCATTCCCACAAGTTTCCCAGAGAGAGCCAGTGCTCTTTGACTCCCTGGAAAATGGCACCTGGCTCCTCTAAAACAACGCAATGCAAACAGCCATCAGCTCCAACAGCCTCAATGAAAAAAACGAGAGAAACTAAAGGCAATGGCAGAAGATGTAACGACATGCATAGAAGAAGCAGACATTGAGCTGCCACAGAAATAAATTTTCAGAATGCTGCTTGGAGTCATACAGAATATGAGGGAAACAATACAGAAAAAAGATGAAATGATAGAGGAGATAAAGACCACACACCAAAGGGAAATATAAGAGCTTAGGGAGGAGATAATAAAAATGAGTAGCAGATATATGGACCTCAAGAGTCGACTGGAGGAAGCAGAGCACCGCACTAGTGACTTAGAGGACAGCCACGCAGACTTTAACAAATGGGAACAAATATCTAATGAGATCATCAGAGAAGCTGAAGAAAACTTAAAAGCTATGTCTGATGTTATGAAGCAGAACAACATTAGGATGATTGGCTTACTGGAGGAAGACACAACAAGTCATCTGCAACAATAGTGAGGGGATTCTTGGAGGAAAACTTCCATGCTTAATGAATGAAAACCAGACAACCATTCAGGAGGCAGAAAGAACACCACCTAGACTGAATCCCAAGAAGAAGTCACCAAGGCACATAATAGTTAAACTATCCAACTTTGAGGAAAAGGAGAATATCATGAGAGCAGCTAGGGAAAAGCAAACAATCACATATAAAGGTTCCCAAATAAGAATATGCTCAAACCTACCAGCAGAAACTATGAAGAAGAGGAGAGAGTGGAGTAACATATTCCAAAAATTGAAGGAAAACAACGCAAACCCAAGAATACTTTACCCAGCCAACTTATCAATCAAGATAGATGGAGAAGTAAGAGACTTCCCAGACAAGGAAAAACTCAAAGAATACGTTAGAAGAAACCCAGTCCTACAAAAGATCCTTGCCGACCCAGTATGGGCAGAACAACAACACTCACTAAGCTTAAATAAGAGACCGCCACATAGAACAACCTCACCCAGAGGGCAACAAAGAGAAAATAGACCCCAAGATACCATTGGATTAAGGATGGAAAGAAGTTAAGAATGATACACACACACACAACAGACTAATGAGAAAGGAAAGAAGGAAAACACCCAGCACAAAAGGTATAAGATGACATCACAGTCTGCGGATGGAGATAATAACCCTGATAATCAATGGCCTGAACTCAGGCATTAAAAGACTGAGACTAGCAGACTGACTTAGAAAACACAACTCATCAATCTGCTGCCTCTAGGAGACACATCTCAAGGCTACAGACAAAATTAGGCTGAGAATCAAAGGCTGGAGAAAGGCATACCAAGCAAACAGCAATTCAAAAAAAGCAGGGGTTGCATCCCTAATCTCGGATAAAATTGACCTCAAAGTGCAAACCTTAAAAAGAGATAAGGAGAGGCACTATGTAATGCTCAAGGAAATGGTAGAAAAAGAACCACTAAGCATTGTAATCATATATTCCCCAAATGAGAAACCCACCGAATATGTCAACCAAACACTCCAAAAGATGAAAAAAGAAATCACACCCTCAACAATTATAGTGGGTGACTTCAATACACCACCCTCTGAGAAAGATAGATCACAGGAAAAGAAACTCAACAAGGAGTCTAGAGATCTAAACACTACAATTAGACAATTTGACCTGATAGATATTTACATAGCTTTTCATCCAAATACAAAAAATTCATTGTTTTCAAACCTGCATGGCACATATTCGAAGACAGACCACATGCTGGGGCATAAGGCGAATGTACATAAATTTAGGCACATTGATATCATACAGACTGCTCTCTATGGCTACTGTGCCATACGGCTGGAAATCAACAAAAGGAATATGAAGAAAACAAGAACAAACAATTGGAAGATGGATAACTCTACAGCAAAAGGAGTGCGTACTGACACAGATGAGAGATGAAATTAGATTTCTAGAAACCAACAAGAATGAGAACACAACGTACCAAAATTTATGGGACACAGCAAAGGCAGTTATCAGAGGAAGTTTCACAGCAATACATGCACACCTGAGAAAGAAAGAGAGATTCGTGATTGATATGCTGGCACAAAATTTACAACAACTGGAGAATAGTGAGCAGGACAATCCTACTTATAACAAAAGAAAAGAAATAATAAAAATCAGGGCTGAGAATCAGGAGAGGGAAAATAAGAAACCTATGGGAAAAAGTAATGCTGCTAAAAGTTGGATCTTTGAAAGGATAAACAGAATTGACAGACCACTGGCAAAGCTAAACAAAGAAAGGAGGGAACAAGTTTCAATAGAAAGAATAAGGGATGAAAGAGGGAACATTACAACAGTCCCTAATGAAATCAAAAGGATAATTACACAGTGCTACAAAGGATTGTACTCCGATGAACTCAACAATTTGGAAGACATGAACAAATTCTTGGAAAAACAATCGCTCCCTACACTATCCTCGATGGACAATAAGAATCTCAACAGACCCATAGCAATAGAAGAAATAGACAGGGTTATCAAGGGATTAACAATAAAAAAAATCTCCTGGACCAGATGGCTTCACTGGAGAATTCTACCAAGCATTTAGGAATGAACCAATACCAATCCTACACAAACTCTTCTAGAACATAGAAAAAGACAGCAAACTCCTATGAAGCTAGTGTAACTCTGATACCAAAACTGGGCAAGGATCCCACAAGAATTGAGAACTACAGACCAAGATTCCTAATGAACATTGATGCAAAAATCCTTAACAAAATATTGGCCAATAGAATACAAAAGTATATAAAACAAATAACTCACCATGACCAAGTGGGATTCATACAAGGGATGCAGGGATGGTTCAACATACGAAAAACTGTTAATATAGTTTGCCACATTGACATGAAAAACTATAACCATATGGTAAAAGTGATAGATGCAGAAAAAGCATTGGACAACATCCAACACCAATTCCTGTTTAAGACACTTGAGAAGATAGGAATGGAAGGAAAATTCCTCAAGACAATACAAGCTATATATGAAAAGCCAACAGCTAATGTGGTAGTCAATGGAGAAAAGACTAACACAATCCCACTGAAAAAGGGGACCAGACAAGGATGCCCCTTGTCCCCACTCTTATTTAATATCGTGCTGGAGGTTTTAGCTAACAACATAAGGCAAAGAAATGACATCAAAGGTATTTATCTGGAGAAGGAAGAGGTGAAACTATCGTTATTTGCAGATGACATGATTTTATATATGGAAAATCCCAAAGCTCCACAAAGGGAGTACTGGAAGCAATAGAGGAGTTTGGCAGAGTTTCAGGATACAAGATCAAAAAACAGAAGTCCAACAGACTGCTGTACACATCGGATAAGACCATAGAAGAGGGGATCAACAAGGTGGTACCCTTAACAATAGCCAAACAAAAATTGAAATATCTAGGGATATACCTGACTAAAATAATAAAAGATCTATATGGGGAAAAGTACAGAACACTATTACAGGAAACCAAAAGCTACCTCAACAAATGAAAGAATACCCCATGCTCATGGATTGGAAGATTCAATGTAGTCAAGATGTCAGTTCTGCTTAAGGTACTATATAAGTTTAATGCAATCCCAATACAGTTACTCTCATCTTTCTTCAAAGAAATGGAAAAAACTGATTACCACCTTCATATGGAGAGGGAAGAAGCCCAGAGTTAGCAGAGAACTCCTCAAGAAGAAGGACACAGTGGGAGGGCTTGCTTTACCTGTTGTTAGCACATACTATGCAGTCACAGTTGTCAAAACTGCATGGTATTGGTGCAATGACAGATACTCAGACCAATGGAAAAGAACTGAAAACTCAGAAATAAAATCATGAGCATACAGACAACTGATCTTTGATAAGGGTCCCAAAAATATCCAATGGGAAACAGATGCCCTCTTTAACAAGTGGTGCTGGAAAAAATGGATATTTACCTGCAGAAAAATGAAGCAAGACCCTTATCTCACTCCATGCACAAGAATAAACTCAAGGTGGATCACAGACCTTGAAGTTAAACCCCAAGCTATTAGGGCCATCAATGAGGGAATTGGGACCAACTTAAGAACTTTGGCACAGGGAATACATAGGCTATCAGAAATAGGGAAGGACACAAACACAGAGGAGGCACAAATTGACAAATGGAATATACTGAAGATAAAACACCTGTGTACATCGAAAGAATTCACCAAGAGAGTAATAAGAGAGTCCACGGACTGGGAAAACATCTTTAGCAATGACACATCAGACAAAAGCCTTATTACTAAAATCTACAATACTCTACTAGCTTCCAAAAAGAAAAAAACTAATTGCCCATTGGAGAGGTGGGCAAAGGACCTAAACAGAAGTTTCACAGGGGCAGAAATCCGAATGGCCAACAAACGTATGAGAAAATGTTCCCGATCTTTAGCCATAAGAGAAATGCTAATTAAAACAACAATGAGGTACCGCCTAACACCCAGAAAGTAACAAGTGTTGGAGGGGCTGTGGGGAGACAGGAACTTTCATCCACTGCTGGTGGATCTGTAAGTATGTACAGCCACTATGGAAATCGATCTGGCGATATCTAAAACAGATGGAAATCGAGTTACCACATGACCCAGCAATCCCCCTACTGGGCATCTACCCAGAAGAGGCAAGAAACAAACCAAGGCCAGACATTTGTGCTCCAATGTTCATTATGACACAATTCACAATTGCAAGGAGTTGGAAACAACCCAAATTTCCATCAACTGACGAGTGGATTAAAAAGTTGTGGTACATACATACAATGGAGTACTATGTATCACTAAAAAGCAGTGATGAATGTATGAAGCACATCGCTGCATGGGAAGAACTGGAGGATATCATGTTAAGCGAAGTAAGCCAAGCACAAAAGGTCAAGTACAACATAAGTGCACTGAGGTAAGCTTTAAACAAAAAAACGCAAAAGGGGCGTAGGGAAAAAGCTACTGTATACAAACATTCCTGGAGTGGGGACCAGGTAATATGGCAGGGACCAGACAAAATACAGGGATACATACGGTAGCCAACTAAAAAGGAAGTGGGGACAGGACAAAAATAAAAAAGAAATCGGTAGTCAGGGCACAGGGCATTAACCCACCCAAGGGAAGGGTAGTGTTTATATCTCCACAAGGAAAGAGGGAACAGACTTCAACCCAGTGCTCCAAGATGTGAATGCAACATGCTGGCATGGAGTAGGGAGCCAGTGGAGAGATCTGAGGGGCCGGCCCAATCCCAACTACTACGTGGACACCTGCTCTCCCCCCAGAAGAATTTATTTCAAAGGACGGCACTGAATCTGCAGTTCTGGGAGAGTGACATATCTGATTGGAGCACACAGGAGCAGATGAAGGGGGAGGAGGAGAGAGTGGAGCACATCCTGTCCCACCAGGCCTTGAGGACGATGTTCCCAATTAGAGCAGCCAGTCCACAGAGAGGACCACATGGCCGGCCCCACTATGAGACATGACATCCTTCATTAACCCATAGCCCTACAGGGGACAACACCGGAGACACAGTGTGGAGAGTGTGGGAATTGTGCCCGATCGAATCCCACCACACCGAGGCAAAACACTAAGGGGGTGAAACAGAACAGCAATGGAACAGAACGACGAGGTCCCCAGGGAATGCCGAAGGTGGAATTTGGGGCCAGGGCTTAGTGCCCCAACAGACTGAACTGGAAAACACTCCTAAGGGCTAAAAAACAGTCCTTTAACTAACTACAAGCTTTCCTTACTTGTTGTGTTTTGGTTTTGTTTGTTTTTTTTTGTCATTGGTTTGTTGTTTTTTTGTTGTGTATTATTGCTTGGTTTGCTCTGTCTTATTTTTGTGCATGTTATTATCTCCACAGGTCTGTCAAAATAAGATAGGCTGGATGAACAATATGGAGGAGAAAACAATGTGACTGACAGTTCTGAGGGACATAGGAGATGGGGAGATGGTGGCAAAGGTAGTGGTGTTAACAAACCCAGTGACAAGGGAACAAGTGATCCAAATCGGGGCTGAGGAGTGTGTAGGAGGCCTGGTAGGGCGTGATCAAGGGTAATGGAACTAAGGAATTACTGAGACCCAAATGAAGACTGAGCATGATAGTGGGTCAAGAGGAAAGTCAAAGGAAATAGAGGAAAGACTTAGGAGGCAAAGGGCATTTAGAGGTCTAAATAAAGGCATGTACATATGCAAATATATCTATATATGAGGATGGGGAAATAGATCTATGTGCATATATTTATAAGTTTAGTATTAAGGTAGCAGAAGGACATTGGGCCTCCACTCAAGTACTCCCTCAATGCAAGAATACTTTCTTCTTTTAAATTGGCATTCTATGATGCTCATCTTCCTGATACAACTGCTGAAAACAAAGCAGGTGAATAAGCAAATGTGTTGAAGAAAGCTGATGGTGTCCAGCTATCAAAAGATATAGCATCTGGGGTCTTAAAAGGCTTGAAGGTAAACAAGTGGCCATCTAGCTCAGAAGCAACAAAGCCCACATGGAAGAAGCACACCAGCCTGTGTGGTCACATGGTGTCAAAGGGATCAGGTATCAGGCATCATCAGAACAAAAAAATCATATCATAGTGAAGGAGGGAGGGAGTGCAGAGTGGAGACCCACAACCCTTACAGAAGGGTCTCGGGGAGGAGACGAGCCAGTTAGGGTGTGATGTAGCAACGATGAAACATACAACTTTCCTCTAGTTCCTAAATGCTTCCTTCTCCCCCACTATCATGATCCCAATTCTACCTTATAAATCCGGCTAGACCAGAGGATGTGCACTGTTACAGATAGGAACTGGAAACACAGGGAATCTAGGACAGATGATCCCTTCAGGATCAGCGGTGTGAGTGGTGATTCTGGGAGGGTAGAGCAAGGGTGGGTTGGAAAGGGGAAACCAATGACAAGGATCTACATGTGACCTCTTCCCTGGAGGACGGACAACAGAAAAGTGGGTGAAGGGAGACGTCGGACAGGGCAAGATATGACAAAATAACAATTTATAAATTATCAAGGGTTCATGAGGGAGAGGGGAGCAGGGAGGGAAGGGTAAAATGAGGAGCTGATGCCAGAGGCTTAGGTGGAAAGCAAATGTTTTGAGAATGATGAGGACAATGAATGTACAAATGTGCTTTTCAAAATTGATGTATGTATGGATTGTGATAAGAGTTGTATGAGCCCCAAATAAAAGGATTTTTAAAAATGATGAACAACAAAAAAAAGATGAACGTAACCGATGCCACAGAATTATACATGTACAATACGCCAAACTAGCAAATGCTTCATTATGTAAGGAGCCTCTAAAAATGAATTTCAAAGAATATATACCCTAAGAAATAATAGACACAACATGAACAGACATTTGCGCACCTCTATTTTTTTAAAGCCATTTCCACAACAGCATAAACATGGAAATCACCAAAAACTCTGATTATAGAAGAGTGGATAAATGAGCTCTGGTATAACAAACTCTCCTTTGAAGGGGGATATGAGCAGCACATGTCCACATCCACCACACTCATGTAATAAAGATACCCCAAATGAGATTACTGAACCATTATTTGTATACCATTGAAGAGTCATGGTTCCTTGCGATGAGCAAATATAGATCTTATTTTTTGTTCCTCATAGTACATGGAGATTTATGATCTTGAGCTTGATCCTGGGGGAGTCTAGAGACTAAAGAGATGGTTGCAGTCTCTTAGTAAATGGCAACAAAAATCAAAGACACGAATTACCCAAGATTAATATCACTTCCCTTAATAATAGTATTGAACTAGGCCATAGGGATTTGATAGAGTATTGTCTGGATTTTAAAGGGATGGTGATGATAATGTTCTTGTCAGAATGGCATGCTAGATGGCATGCCTCCCATGTTAATCTGCCCTAGTTTCATTGGGTTAATTATCTCTAACCCACAGACCTTCTTACTAAATGGTTATACTCTCCACACTTGATTGAACAGCCTTGACCAGGGGAACTAATTTATTTTTTTGAAAAATTATTGAATAAGCATGACCAATGACCAGTCAGATTTTTTTTCTTGTAGGATTTAAACAACAGCAAAAATCCAGCAAATGGCACTGGGTCCTGGAACAAAATGTTTATGTTGACATCATGCCAAGAGCAACACGATAGAAAAACCCAAGTTAAAAAGGTGGTTAAATTAAAAGTCTCATACAAGCAGACAACCTATAGGGAAAGAGGAGGGCTCTACCTGGAGTTATGTTTGGGATTGAGAGTGAGAAATGAAAAAAACAGACGAGTAATGAGTTTCCAATTTGTTATGCTTAACAAATAGAGAGAGACTTGAAAAAATAATAGGGCACAGCAGTATTAGCTAAAATTGGATTATATAAGGCTTTTCTGTATCCTGATAAGTCTATTTTTATGTAAGCCACTTTCAGTAAGTTTTCTAATACTTGCAAACAAATGATGCCTAAACTGAACCTTGGAAATATTTGTATGGATTGAATATGTACTGGATAATGAGCCAGGTGACATTTTATTAGGTCGGTAATTAATCCTTTGAAAACAACATCTCTAGAAAGTACTATTTAATGAATGAATAGGTCGCTAGAAGAAGTTCCACTTTCTGCCATGGGCTTGTTGTCCGCATCACTGAGATATTAATTTTTTTCCTCAATGACTATACTATATATTCAATGAAAGTAGGAGTCAAGACCACCTTATAAAGTGCCACATTTAACACATAACACAGTGTTTAGCATAGAGTATGGGTTCTGTAAAAATATTGCTAAATAAATGAAGGTAGAGATTTTGAAAATTATAGGACTCCAAGAAGGATAATGATGTGGATCAATGCGAGAACTAGAACTCAAGGTGCAATGATTATGTTTTATAAAAACACACTTCTGGAAAGAGGTCTAACATAGCAATAGTGCATCTTCGGAACACCTTGAATCACAATGATAAGTTTTACTTAATGGTGGGCTAAAGAGTCAGCAGTAACGTGATGACACTTGCCAAAGGAACTGAGTAGGCTTGGCTACCTGAATGGAGTTCTAAGATCTGAAGGAGATCCATGCCAGCAATGGGATATTCAGTTCTGGGCACTATCGTAATTTGCAAATCACAAATGACAGCATGTTTACAAAATGGGGGTGAGAATTGCAACGTGGTATTTGAGGAGGACCTAAGGAAAAATTAAAACCTATATTTCATTCACTGCCACCGATTCAGTTCCGACTCACAGCGACCATCTAGAACAGAGTAGAACTGCCCATGTGGATTTCCAAGACTTTAACTCTTGAGGAGATTAGAAAGTCTCACCTTTCTCCCTAGGAGCAGCCAGTGCTTTCAAACTGCTGACCTTGCAGTTAGCAGGGCAACATGTAAACCACTACACTACCAGGACTGCATAGACCTGTAGAAATTCAACATGAAAGGTTCAACGGATTGGGTGGTGAATGTCTTCAAGTCTCCAAACAGTTGTCATGAGAAAGAAAAATTAGACTCATTAAAGTCTCTCCTAGGAGGAAAACTAAGACCAATGGGTGGAATTCTATCAACAAAAATTTAATTGAGCAACTTGCCTTTGGATAGTCATTATCTTGGTGCTGGGGATACTCTGCTGAGCAAAGCAGACCATCTCTGTCCTCATGGAATTTACAATTTACTAGCTTAGTAACCTATGTCAGAAAAGAAATGTTCTTAAGGGTTCTAGTGGAGGCCATTATTAAAGCAGACTCATCCAGTCTCTAATTTGGGATACATTTCTGAAGTTCAGACTTCACACAGACCCAAGACAGTCTATCTCACAATCACTATCCACCCAAAAAATACATAGTTAGTATTGAAAGTAGAAAATAAGCTGTGTGGGCTGCAAAGGTGAATCGCGAAAGGACTTATGCGAAAGTAACAGGGATGCAGAATGTGTTTTAACTTAGGGTCCCAAAGAGAAGCGCAAACCCACTGAGCTAGGGAAACAGGAAAGGTTTTAGTTGTGCTGGATCCTGGAAATGGGCAAGAATGAGACGTTCAAACATAGATGAGCATCAGTCATCTGAGCTACAACACCCTGAGAGAGGAGGGAGCATTTTCCGAGAACAAGGGCTGGGAAAGTAGGAATGTTAACCTCATATGGAATGATGACCAGGAAAATGTTAGAGAAATAGTTCATTTAGTTCGTGAAATGTTTCCCTCCTAATGCATGTTAGGCATCATAGACTCATCCAAGCACCGTTCCATGGGAACTAGAGAGCAAATGCTCCGACCTCATGGATCTCTGCCATGATTTCACTATAATTTAATCATCCAGGCCAGGCTGTCTCCCATGGCAGAAGCATGAAAACTATTCATCTAACTTTTAGGTTTCTGATTACAACTTGGTTTTTTACTACAAGTTTCTTTTAAACTTTGAGCGTTAAAATTGACTTTGCATGATAAGTTTTAAGTCATCCAGATATTACACTAAGTACAATTTCCATTTTTAGGGTTCAAAATTTCAAAGTAAATTTGGAACCACTTATTTGGGGTCCAAATAGTTGAAGCCATTCTGAGTATCCTGTGTGTCTGTATTTTCTACGACGAACTTCAAACCACACTGCATATTTCCAAGGGAGGCCTGAGCGCAACCAGCTCTGGGACATCATCCCCACAGGGAGTCAGGTTAATGTGGGATTGGTGCTTATGGACTCAGAAAAGCAGCAGCGGAGGTTTCTCTTGCTTTTGACCATATATACCAGAAGAGTTTGTGTTTTTTTTTAAATACCTTTCCCCATAAATGGCGTTCTTTACTTTACAAATGCCAGGGACTTTTTGAAATTCCTTGGGATAAGACCATCATGCGTGGTAAAGTAGAAGTCCACGGATAAAGAAGGAAGATCCTCATCAAGCTGCAGTGGCCCAGTGGCTGCAAGAATGGGCTCACATAATCCTTATGAGGCTGGCACAGTTCTGTATACAGCAGTGATGAGTTGCCACCAACTTATCAGCACCTAACAAGAACAAGATGTCTTTTGAGCTGTGCTTTACCACGGTGGCCAAGAAGCCAAAATATCCATTCTTGCTAACCCTCTTAAATAATTGTACTTGAATACTTGTTCAGTATTACAAATAAAAAAGGACAAAAGCAACAAAGCCCACATGGAAGAAGCACACCAGCCTGTGTGATCACGAGGTGCCGAAGAGATCTGGTATCAGGCATCAAAGAACAAAAAAATCATATCATTGTGTGCTCACCTCCCCAATATGATCATTGAAGACAAATGGGTGCATAAGCAAATGCGGTGAAGAAAGTTGATGGTGTCCGGCTATCAAAAGATATAGAGTCTGGGGTCTTAAAGGCTTGAAGGTAAACAAGTGGCCATCTAGCTCAGAAGCAACAAAGCCCACATGGAAGAAGCACACCAGCCTGTGTGATAACAAGGTGCCAAAGGTATCAGGTATCAGGCATCAAAGAACAAAAAATCATATCATTGTGAATGAGGAGGAGTGCAGAGTGGGGACCCAAAGCCCATCTGTAAGAAACTGGACATCCCCTTATGGAAGGGTCACGGGGAGGAGACAAGCCAATCAGGATGCAGTATAGCAATGATGAAACATACAACTTTCCTCTAGTTCCTAAATGCTTCCTCCCACCATCACCCCACCACCACTATCATGATCCCAATTCTACATTACAAATCTGTCTAGACCAGAGGATGTACACTGGTACAGATAGGAACTGGAAACACAGATCATCTAGGACAGATGATCCCTTCAGGACCAGTGCTGAGCTTGGTGATACAGAGAGGGTGGAAGGAGAGTGGGGTGGAAAAGGGGAACTTATTATAAGGATCTACATATAACCTCCTCCCTGGGGGATGGCCAACAGAAAAGTGGGTGAAGGGAGACATCGGACAGTATAAGATATGACAAAAAATAATAATTCATAAGTTATCAAGGGTTCATGAGGGAGCGGGGAGCAGGGAGGGAGGGGGAAAATGAGGAGCTGTTGCCAGGGGTTTAAGTGGAAAGCAAATTTTTTGAGAATGATGAGGGCAATGAATGTACAAATGTGCTTTACACAATGGATGGATGTATGGATTGTGATAAGTGTTGTATGAACCCCCAAGAAAATGATTTTTAAAAAGAATAAAAAAGGATGACATCCACATGAGACAGAACCCATGGATTTGACATTTCCTGTGATGAATTCACTTGGGTTTTCAGCCCCTGGTATTGCAAATAATGAAGGGCTGGACAACTAGCCAAACTGCTGGCAGTTGGAACCCACCCCAAGGTGCCTTCAAAAACAGGCCTGGTGTGCTAGTTTCTGGATCGCAGTTTTGAAAACCCTACCAAGCAGGCCTATTCCACACACAGGTGGAATCCTGTGATTTGGAATTAATTTGAGAACTAACAAAACAGCTACCAGAGTTTACAGGCCTTGATAAGTAGGTAATAGCAATCCAGAGCCTCAAATCATAGGCAGATCTCAGTTCTTTCTGGCAGCACCTGTCTTCCTGCCAAATATGTCACCATTTGTCTGGTCCTGGGGAACTCAATGCCTGGATGTCCCTTGAGGGCCACCTAGGGCGCTTCCCGCATTGAAGGATGATTTATATAGCTTATCACAGCAAGTGCTAGGGAAAGATGGTGAGGTTCACAGAGTAACGACCACCTGTCATCTCTTATTAGTTACATATTTCACTCTGGAGATTTGTTGTATTAAAGAGCACTGGAAGTACTTCCATCAGATAACTAGATTATAATTAAATGCTATGTAGATTATTAAAATACCATTGTTCGTGTTATAGGGAAACATAAATAATCACGTCAAGACAGGCTCATTACAGAATTAGCTTATTTTGAGCACACACTTGATTTGTCATTAAATGGACGCCTTACCAGACCTGTCTTCTTCCACGGATCCTCTTCCATGCCTGCTCTGCTGAGCGCTATCATCCACAGGGGAGGCAAGCAGGGTCGCACGCTTAAAACGAGTTGCTGGAGTGAACACTCCAGAGAGGAGACCCTATAGCTACTGTAGTTCTTCTGCTGGAAGCACCATTGTGCCCCAAAGAACCCACAGGAAGACAGACCAACCATTCCTGAGTCCTCTGTAGATTAGTTATTTACACAGAGAATCTGTATAATGCTGAAGGAAAGGGAAAGGGAGCTCCCCCGAAGTGCTTTTCCATATTGGTGTCAGATCGCCCCCCCCTGCCCG
>NW_022111300.1:42588605-42661532 GCF_000313985.2 Echinops telfairi
AACAGAGGGTGAATCTTAAGGTTTTTGTCACCAACGGCTTTGGCCTTCTCTTTTCCCATTCCATTTTAAGCTCGATGTCCTCTCTGAACAACCAACTCACAATAGCGCATCCTCCCTCTGAACACCTGGAGGATGCGTTGTTGCCAGCTACCTTCAATAGGTTCCAACTCACAGTGACTTGATGACAACAGAAGGAAGCCCTACTGGGTCCTGTACCAGCCTCACAATTGTTGTTGGGTTGCAACCATGGTGCCAATCCATCTCCTTGAGGGTCTTCCTCTTTCGCCCTGACCTACTGCTTTCCCAAGCATGATATCCTTTTAAAAGAATGTAATTGAGGTTCATCTGCTGCGATGGTCTCGTTCATCCACAGACCATAAGAAATAGGGGCATGACAAAGGTCAGTTGTTGGACTAGAAAGGAACCCTCCAAATCAAGAACAAGCAAATAGATTCAATATCATTGAACACAAGACAATCTGAACTGTATAAATGGAAGAATTTTTATAGCCCATTTTAATTCATCTAAAGTAACTGATAAGGTCCTTAGGACCTAAAGCAGTGGTTCTCAACCTTCCCAAGGCCACGACCCTTTCATACAGTTCCTACTTCATAACTGTCATTTTGCTACTGTTATGAATCGGGTGACCCTGTGACAAGGTCATTTGACCCCCAAAAGGGTGGTGACCCACAGGTTGAGAACTGCTGGCCTAAAGATTCAGGATTTGTGATGGAAAAGTCAATTAAGGCACCAATGACATGTTCATGGCCAACACCAGCAGACATATTTCCTTGGTCGGCCTTTGAAAATAATTATGATAGAATGTGTTGCCATCACTGGTCTAAAAGGCATGTGATCCCTCCATGCTCCTGACCCACCTCTCAGTCATTGAACTCTGCTTTACCTGAAGAGACAAACACACAGAGAGACCCATACATATGCTCATGCATGCACACACAGGCAAATGAATTCACGCACATGCATGGGCACGCATCTATGCAAACACACCCACGGTCACTCAATGGAGCATCGGTGCCTATAGAAGAACCAGACAATTAATTCATGTTGCAGGCCTTCTGAGTGGGCTAGTTAGCAAGGCTGCAAAAATGCATGCCACCAATCAGAGGAAATAGTTCATTGTCTGTAAAGTTCTCTGAACCTAAGAATCCGTCTTCCTTTCACCTCTCCTTTTGAGTTAGCACCACTCCTAGATGAGCGGTGTTTTCTCTTTCACCCCTCAGCACATCCTTATAGGATGTGTCTTGTAAATCCCGATCCTGTCCCAGCAAGTGTGACATTCATTCCTCCCCTTTTTTACCTTCGACTCTCTTTGCAGAAGAGCCTCCACAGCAGTGGCAATCACATTAGCTTTACAAATGCTGTTTGGAAGCCCAAGCAGAGCCATTGCTTTCTCAGATGTTTGGGAACTTGGTACTCAACGTGATTTTCCGTTCCCATTTCAGGGTCATGCATCCTCGGATTCATAGAGAGGGGAGGGCAGAGCAAGGGAAGCGGGAGGATCTTCCCCCAACAGGAACACGCAGCTTTCCCCGGAAGAGACCCATGCCACAACAAACACACTAATAAATAATGAAGATTCTTTCACTCAAATGGGAAGTCGCACTTCAGTAAGCAGCACATTAAGCACCGGCCTGGGATAATAAAATGCGAGCATCCCCTTGAATCATTCCCCCTAATACAATGTATTCAGTGCTCGTATGATTACACTTTTACAGCCTGTTAGCAAAAACACACACAATTGCAAAGTGCCGCTAATGCAATGTGACAGAACACTGTTATTACAAGAAGAAGTTGTCAGCAGCGAGCAATTGATTTTTCTTCATCTTCTTCCTGCTTCTGCCCGGCCTGCCCCCGCCCCTCCTGGAGATGTTTATTCTGGACGCTGAGTGCAGAGCTTCCACTGAATCAATTCCGGGAGATGGTGAGGGGAGGAGCACAGAGGCAGAAAGAGGGAACACTATTCCAAGCCTTTTGAAAAAGGGAAATAGTCCTTTGGGTGCAAAGTGGGGGAGGGGGGGCACTTTTCTTCCTAACATCTTTATGAAAGCTTCAAGAACAGGTGTTTGTGTTTGTTGTTGTTGTTCTATTATGTTGTGCCTCTCTGAAGGAGCCCTAGTGGTTACTCTGTCTCTTGGTTACGGTGGAATAGAAGAATTGCACGAGTGGACTGCTAGCCACAAGGTTGGCAGCTCAAACGAACCAGCCACTCTGTGGGTGAAAGGTGAGGCTTTCTAGTCCAGTAAAGAGATACAGCCTTGGAGACCCACTGAGACTGCTCTACCCTGTCCTCGACGCTATGAATCAGAATGGGCTCAATGGCAGTGAGTTTTGGGTCTGTGGTATTCCTTGTGTGCTCAACCACTGACCCCCAAATTGGTGGTTTTAACAAACAGTGCAGGGACAAAGAAAAAGAGGCCCAGGCCCCTGCTTCCCAGTGACTCCAACCAAGCAAACCTCCCGGAGCAGTTACTCTCTGCAACATACAGGATTACCATGAGCTGGAATCGACTTGGCAATGGGTCTGGCTGTTTTCTTTTGTTTTACTTTCTTCTGCTCTTCTCTTACCTCCTATTAATCAATGAACATTGAGATGACTCCCACCTTTCTGCTGATTTGCCACCATGCTGCTTGGAAAGCAGGAGAGAGGAAAGAAATAAAGAATGCAGGAGGAGGCTAAGTGTGATCATTAAGTTTATTCTGCCAACCTGGCCAATAGGAACATTTGAGATTAATCAGGTCACAGTTTGATTGGAGGGCAAAGAGATAAATGGCTCTGCAAGGCATTCCCCTCTCTGTCTTGCTCTCTGGTAATTGAAGAATGCTGGAGCATTCTGTGCTGCTGATATAGCTAAGTTCTCTGCCTCAACCTGTGGGCTAGGCCACCTGTGGGCTAGGCCAGCCTGTGGATAGAGTCACTAGAGCTTGAGGCTCCTTCGAGACCTGCTTCCCCATGCTGCCAGGTGTGCACATCATATATCCCTTGAGCTTGGGGCTGGTGGATTCTGTTGTCTTGCATTGCTTGTGTTGGACATCCTATCTGGGCCAGCTTCCCTAAGCTCCTGAGCAACTGACTGTTGGGGACCCACCCTGCTGCTTGTTGCCTGTGGGAAGACTCTGCTTGCCTTGCTCCAGGGAGGATTCTGCTGTCTGATTCCTTGACCTTGGACCCAGCAGTCAAGGAGAGTTGAAGGACTTCCAGTGTATTAACTGTTCTGAGGAAGTGAGTTGAACTGAACCCTCTGTACTGCTGTGTGGACTGGTTAGCTGTTATATTCCTATTCGCTGTATAAGCCTATCTATCTATAAAATCACAAGTGTCCTGGTCTCGTTTCTCTAGAGAACCCTGCCCAACACATCAAGAAGAACATTGTGGTTGTTTATTGCTTAGCAAGTATTTTCTACACACCTATTTACCTTCATTCTCAGTGATAATAAAGATATCAAACAGTGACATATTTCTCTCTTAAACTTAAAGTATCCTGTGGCTAGCACCAGCATTTAATCTGCCCTCAGAGAATGGTATGATAGAATGGACGGGGACATGAGAACACTCAGGTCCCAAGACTCCAGGAACATATCTGAGGTCTCACCACTAGTTGGCGTTAGAACTGAGCCTCACACTTTCTGCTGCTATGCCGTGTATGATGCCTTTGCATGTAACACTGAATATGAATTACCAAAGGGCTCTCTCTGGTTATTGGGCTGGTTGCTCTGGGGTCAGCTCTGACGCTGGCGACACCGAGTGTGCAGAGGAGAACTGTACCTCAGAGGGTTTTCCAGGGTTTGGGGAGGCAGATCACCAGGTGTTTCTTCAAGCCGTCCCTGGGTGTCTTTAGATGCCCGCCTTACAGGTAGCATCATCCTTGGCCCTTTGAGCAACCCTGGGCCTTCTGAGCCCTCACGCCTTGTCTTGGTTATGGTGGAACAGAAGAATTGCACTGCGCAGTGTTGGTGTCTGGGAAACCAGACAAGTCCAAAGTACTGCATGGCCTTCTGAAAGCACACGCTATCGGAGGAAGCAAATGATTTCCGGTTTTTCCATTTCATCCTGGACTGGTCTGCCTTCCTAGAATATGATGAAGGGCGGTCCTTCCTCTGTTCTATTTAAAGGTGGGATCTCCCTGTCTTCCTTTTCTCACTCTACCTCAATAGATGGGCCTCCCCTTGGCATCTTGGCGTCACAATGGTGAAGCTGTGCACAGCTCACCAAAATGGTGGCAGTGGGAACTCATGAGCCACTCTGCTGGAGAAAGACCTGATGCTCTGTTTTTGTGGAGATGACAGGTAGACTAGGAAAGCTTACAGGGTCATTCTACTTTGTCCCACCCGGTCACTCTGACTCAAAGGCACAAAACAAGCAAGGCCCCGAGTTGTACATGACCTAAATACTTGCCTCCTCCTTTGTTCTCCATAGTCTAATGATCACACGTTCTTGAACATCAGAGTCATCTGAACCAAAGTTACTTCAAGGCCCTCTGCCAGTATCATTGCCCATTAGTATCAGAAAGGTAAAGTCTCATTCGATGGGTTTGGATACAATCCAGTTGGGGAAGTGGCATCTCTTGTTTTGTTTAGACTAACATGTGATCAGGAGAGACCAATCCCTGGGAAAAGATCACATGCTTGTTAAAGTAGGAGGGCAGGGAAAACAGAAAGACCCTTGATGACACGGATCGATGCAGTGGCTGCAACAGTGAACTCAGAGAGAACAAGCACTGGGCCAGTGCAGGGTCGGACTCGCAGTACATAGGGGTGTCATGAACTGAGAATGACTCATTGGCCCCTAACCACAGCCTCATGAGAAAGAGTCACTCACACTCAAGGCAAGAAGCAAAAGCAGTATTCATCCAGCAGGATCTTGTAGGAGCTGATGAGGCTGTAAGGGGTTATGCCACCTCCAGGGGAGACCACCATGTTCTGCCCCAGCAGGAGCAGTGCGGGCAAGTCAGAACCTCGGGGAGGAGGCCTGGGCCAGGCATATGTTTGCCTCGATCTCCCTGTGCTCATTGATAGCGCGATTCAGCTGACCAGCTCTGATCTTCTCCTGAACAGCAGATCACATGACAAAGGGAATGTGGGCCAACACGGAGAAGCTAAGCCAAAGCTGCCAGTTTTAATCTCTACTTCTTTGTAGGCAGGTAGGCCATTATGTAATGATAAGGACACAAGAAATGACCACCATCAAAACAGAAGATGAAAATGAGGCAATTACTGAAGCATCCACTCCTTATAAAATAATGGCTCCTGACCTTGGGTAGTGAAATCACATGATGATATAGCTCACAGGACGGTTTTCCACCATTGCAGGAGGAGAGAGACAGGAGCTGGTTCTAAACACAGGGAAAGCCCAAGTTGATTTGTTAGGCCATCCAGGAAAATCCTCAGTTATCCATACAAGTCTACCCAAGGATGGATATATACATATATATTATATAGTATTATATATTATATTATATTATATTATATTATATTATATTATATATTACTATGAATAAGGGAGGCCAGTGAAGTACTGGTCTCCTTGGTGAAGATGACATGTCATCATCAGTGTCCTGCCCGTATAGGGTCCCTGTAGAATTCCAATGCACATCGGTGACTTCTTGTGTCTCTCTGCCTTAGGATCTCTTCAGCCCACTGCCCAAGAGTCTGGAAGACCTAGGGCCAATCATCACCCAGTTTGGGACAGCAATGGATAGAAAATAATCCAACACCCTCTTGCCCCAATGACAACCCTGCTTGTGTTCTCCATTCTCTCAGGGGATTCGCACCTTGCTGAGCTTCAGTGGCCCACAGCTTTCGCTTGCTTATTCACATGTGTTTCTTGGGCTGTCTTCCCTCTTTGTCTCAAGATCCCAATTCCTCCCCAGGTGTCCTGGGATCAGCTCACTGCTGTCACTAAGGCTGGCGTCACACAGGGCCATCATTCATGGGGACACTCAACCATCACCACCAACATGGGCCTCCTCTCATTCCAAACCATGACGGATCCTTAGCCATGCAGATGATTTATTTCCATCATAAAATAATATCTGATTTAATTGCAAATTGCTTGAAAGAAATATTTCTTAGATTACATGAATAAACACCAAACCAAGCTCTCTGGCTTTAATTTGGACTCATGGCAACCCTATGGGGCAGAGAAGAACGGCCCCCAGAGGGTTTCCAAGGTGGTAAGTCTTGAGCAATTCCAAACTGCCTCATTCATCTTTTCATCTTTCCCCCGGGAATAGCAGGTGGGCTCACCACTGCACCACCACAGCACCTCGATTCGATTAATAATCACAACAAAACACCAACACTTCTCTGTCACTTTGCCATACTGTGGTGGCTTGTGTGTTGTATGATGCTGTCAGCTGTCACACTGGGTCACCCAAAGTGAATGGGTTTCAGCAAGCTTCCCTACTGAGAACAGACTACAAAGAACACGCAGGCTGTCCACGGCAGAGGAGTGAACCACTGACAACCTTCTGAATAGCGCCGAAACCCTGTCAGGGACTGAAAACCTCACGCAGAGCAGAACCTTCCACAATGGGCTCACGCCTGAGAACGACTGGGAGGATGACCCGGGCAGTGTTCCATTCTATCGTCCAGACTCGAGGGCCTCCAGCAACCTCCACAACCGCAACAAAATTGTTTGCACAATCTTTCTACTCTGAATCACATCAGTTACAATATCATTTGTCACTGAGAAGACTTGTAAAAATACTTCCTCTTTTTCCTTTCCACTCTCGAAACAAGAAATGGAGACAAGTTCACAAATGTTACTTGCCACGACATTGTAGCTATAACCCCAGAAAGTCTGACAAAATCGGCAACTATAAAAACACTAGGAGCCATGAACACAATAGCACATGCATGTAGCATGGGCAGATGAAACCACATAATGTCAAGTGTCACTCTAAGCGGGTGATAATGACAGCCCAGACTGGAGCGCATTAGATGTTTCAAAAAGAAATCATTGTAGTTTTAGCCTTGTCGGTATATTGATGCATGTCAACTGGGCCTAGAAAAAAAAAGGATTTTGCTACAATTTACTACAGGCTTATTTTCATAAAAATAATAAATTTCTGAACAGAAATCACACTGACAGTCACCCGGCAGTGTCACCTGGTACAATCTTTACAGCCTACACCCCTTACTGATGACCCTGGGTCCCTTCCCAGATTAACCTGACCTATGGCCTCAGAATCTTTCAGGAGAACCAACCTAAGGCATATCATTTTTTTTGGTGGGGGTGGGGTGGTGATATATCACTGAATAGATAGTTATTGAGTATCTCTTATCTAAATCACCTCAAAGTCACCCTATAGGACAGAGTAGAATTCCCTTTGTAGGTCTCCTGGGCTATAAATCTTTCAGAGGGCAGAAAGCTGCATCCTTTTCTCTCAGAGCAGTTGGTAGATTTGAACTATCAACCTTGCAGTCAGCAGCCCAGCATGTAACCCACAGCACTACCAGGGTTCCTATATGTTCAACTCAACTCAACGGCAGAGTCTAATTTGGGCTCGGATTATCTGAATAACACAGTGGTGGGGCCATGGAATTGCAAGGAAGGCACCATCTGGCTGCACAGGTAGGACATCTGAGTAGATGCAGCAAAGATTAAATAATAAGACGCGGCAGTAGGTGATGCGTGCAAAGTGAGCCATCTAAAGAAAATTGGGAAATGCCTGGAGTTGGGTGGTTGGCAAACAAAAAATCCCCAAACAGAAAAGCAATCCCAGTATTGAAACGACAGAAGTAGATGTACAGTAGCTCGGAGAAATTCTACAGTAAAAGAACCCAGTGAAAATACTTAGCCCAGTGTCTCCTGAACATTTTTAATCCTGGGAATTATTCTTCATTTAACATCTAGTAAGTCTTTAAACAACTGCTCTTCACTGGAACACACCCTGGGAAATGCTCCTTTGCAGAGCTAGTTCTGGTTTCCAGCGCTACAGGTCAGTGCTTCTCAGTTTAGCCTACGCTTTCCTCCCCACCGGCTCCCTGGTTCGCTCATATGAAATCGCTCCTTCATTTTGGACAAACCATTGGACTCGTTTGGGTGGATCAAGTGTGTTGAGCAGTCTTCTAAGGTCTTTGCGTCTCTCGCTGTGACTCCAATGTGGTTAGATAGTCATCTTATCGTTCTGACATCTAACGATATTCGAAACCCTGGTAAGAGGAGGTGGAAAGAAAACCAAACTGCTTCCATCGAGTCCATGCTGACTCGGAGACCCTGGAGGACAGGGCAGAGCAGCCCCTGTGGATTTCTGAGGCTGGACTCTTTACAGGAGTAGAAAGCCTCGTCTTTCTCTTGTGGTGCAGCTGGCAGCTTTGAACTTTTCTGAACTGGTGGTTGGCAGGCCAACTGGAAGCTGGCAGACCTCCAACTGCTGTGGATAGAAAATGACCAATTGTTTTTCCATGAGAACACACACACACACACACACACACACATGCACTCACACAACCATTGCCATCAAGTCGATTCAGACTAGACACTTTTTTTTTAATATAACTGTGATCATCTGTATTTGACCAAGTCCAACCTTACTCCAGTTTGAGAACTTTGGGTGAGTCGCTTTGATAGTTCGGTTTTTTGCCAAACCCAGCCTAACACAGTCATGTAATTTCCCTGTGACTGTTCCTTCACCTGTCAAATGTGTGAAGATACAGAGAAGCAACCCATTTAAAGAGCTTCTCATACTCCCTGGTCCCATCCAATTGCTCCACAGGTGTAGTTATGCAGATTCCTACTCTGAGAACTCGTATCAGTACCACAACGTGGCTCTCTTTCCACTTGAGTGGGTTTCTCTCTCTTTGGGGACCAAAAACACCTTTATGAGACCATAGCCAAACTTTGGCAGTGGGTGGTGCTGGGATAAAGCCCAGATGAGCCTGACACAGTTCTTAAAAAGGCAACTTGAAAATCTTCCAGAGGGAATTATCTCTATTCCTGTAGCTTTGGGAAATCTGCATTCAATCTATGGCATTTCCCTCTCAAACCACTTTTCAGTCGAGAAATGATTGCAAATAAATAACATCACGAGATAGGCTGAGGTATGTACGGTCACAGAGTTTTGTACCCCCGCCCTCTTGGCTTCTTTCTTCAATGCGTATAATTGTTCCAAAGTGTTTCGTTCAATGCTGCAGTCTCTCTCGCCACTTCTTCATGAGCTGAGTTTTCAGTTTCCATGTAGATGATCCCAAATACCATGTCTTCGTCTCGCTCACCCAACCTCCCTGCCTCTCTCCCAGTCTTTCCACTTCTCCAACTTACTGTGCAGTCTGTTCTCTTGGTGGTTCTCAGCCTCTCCCCTGTGCTTAGTCTCCCCCTCCATCCCTTTCTCTCTGGGTGTCTGGGTCTCTCGGCCTCCCTGCCCTTCCTTTTGCCCACTGTTCTAGCTCTCTGTCTCCTGTTTTTCTCCATCTCTCTCTCCCCCTCCCCACACCCATATCTGTTTCTCTGACCCTCTTCATCCATTTCTCTCTGTTGCTCTCAAACTGAGCTTCGGACAGAGGCGGAATGACCTGTGTCGTCTATTGTCCTCTTAGACAGGAGTTCCTGAGGTCAGCGGAGCACACACCACTTAAAACTGCCGACAGCCTAATGAGAGACACCGGATCAACAGACTTTGCTGTCTCTGCTGCCGGAGGGGAGAACGCGACCCTCTTAAATCACGGCAAACACTGAAGCAGATTAACAAAGGAAATGAAACCACTTGCATCCAACAGACTTTAAAACACACTCACAAACCTCCCTGCCCCCTCCTCCATCAGCAGATCTTCACACTTTCACTAATACCAGCTGGTTCATACACTCCAGAAGTATCACCCTCGCCAGTTTCTGAAAGTGAGACTTGAAATCCACTCTGGTCCTTAACCAGTCTTTTTGTACAATGCCCCACCCCCTGGATTTTCTTCAGACCTGCAGAACCTTCATCCTTGATCTGTCCATCATCGGCGGGAAAGGAAAGGCAGGAAGAGCCTGGACAAACGAGGCCCCCAAACTTGGACTTTTCCTGTTTTAAAAGCAAGAGAGGGCCTCAGAAGGACATTCATTGCTGCTTCTATCTCTCTGGTGTCTGGGAAATTGCGTGCCTTCCACAAATAGGAAGAAATACCTGATGTGTGTGATATATTTGGGGAAATGAGTCAAAGAATATGAGTTGTTGTTTTTCTTGTTTAGGATCATCAAGTCTATTCCTGAGCCCCTGTGTGACAGAGAAGGACTGTCCCATGGAATTTTCTAAGCTTCCGTATTTATGAAAACAGACTGGCAAGTCTTCCTCTTGTGGAGCTGTTGGATGGGTTTGAACCACCAGACTTTAGGTTAGCAGCCAAACCATTGTGCTACCAGGGTGTCACGAATGTGAGATTCACTGGCAAAGGTCTGTCATCTACTCTGAAAGATGATACCAGTTTGCCCCTCTCACTTCCTGCCTCGGGGAAGCCTGGGGTGACGGCTGGACTGGGTCCAGACAAAATCTAAGGAGTAAAGGTAGCTAGTGGACCTCTCTTGTCTTTTGGACCTCAGGTGTTGCACATACACAGCGCTCTACAGTGGTTCCCACCCCCTCCAAATATTCCACGAGCTCAGCATGCCCTTCTCTTCTTGCCTCCACCTTGGTCCCGGCCAGGGCGACTTCCGTGTTGGGATGGCCTTTCTCCAGCGTTTGGGTCCCTCTCTTCTAAGAAGTAAGCTAGTTGATCTGGGAGGCAGCTAATCCCCAAGATGGGTTTCATGGGCCAATGTGTTTCCCCTTTAAGCTACCATTTGTCCAATGCAATCATGAATCATGATCATCTAAGGCCATTGGCATTTTCGGCACCATGGCTGACAGAGATTGGAAGTTCTGCGGGCAGAGCAGCTGCCGGCTCCTTTTCTTGAAAGGCTAGTTTGGGATGAGCCTCGGGATTCTGAGCTCTTCCTGTTGAATTTCACTGCTTCCTCCTACATTGATTGAGATACAGAAGCCTCAAGTGTGTATGCTCTGGCAGCTAATCTCTCAGTTACAGGATAAAACATTTTTTTAAACCTTTGTGCATCAGAACTTAGCCGCACAAACATTCAATATGTAGTAGGGTTTTACTTGAAGCAGGTACTTCTCAGCATCAGCTTGAAAGATGCAAGTACATCAAGGGCTTCATTTGAAGTTGGTCTCACCTGCACAACAGATTTAGCACGTGGGTACCAAAAATAGGAATTGAAGGAACTTTAATCTCAGGCTTTTTCAATGTTACTGTTTTCTTGCTTTGGGACAAAGACCTTCAACATATCCAGGAGAAAGGGACAGGGTTCAAAATACAGTGAAGTTCAGGTAAACTAGCAAGATGTCTTTTTTTTTTTTTTTAATTTCAAGTTAGATTTTAAAACAAGCAAGGGACTATATCATGAACCTCGTGAGCATAAATGCACATTTAAGCTTAGGCCCTAAAATTTTAAAAAATGATTCATTGCTTACCCACAATTTGCCAGGTGGAATGCTAGGTACCAAGGCCCAGAGGTCAACAAGATGGACATGATGGCCCCTGACCTTACAGAGCGTATCATTGTCTAGCTGGAAAGGCAACTAAACAGATACAAGAAAACACAGGGAAATCTCACGATCGAAGTGCAAAGAACTATTCAAGATTATGTGACTATGTAGCCAGGACACCTAACTCAATTCAGAGGATGAGAGATGAGAGACGGAGGATGATGAAAGGGAGGGTCCAAGATTTTTTAAATCACTAGGCTCTGAAATATATAGAAAAACATATAGATAGATATAGATATATCAGTGTTGTGCAAGCTGAGCAGAGTACAGAAAGTTGAAGATGGCAAGGCAAGTGGGGCAGATGGAGAGGGCAGAGAAGCTATGCTAAGGAGTTTTCACTTTATCCTTGTAGCCACAGGGGTCATTGAAGGGTTTGAGTGAGCTACTGATTTGTTCGGACGTGATTATCATTTATATGACAATCAGGGCTAAGAGAGATTCTATATGCTGCACATATGTCTGTTAACATACACAGGACATCTGAAACTGTGCAAGTCATCTCAGTAAATGTCTGGAAAGCATCAGATGTACCAAGCTCAGCTGCCCCAGGAAAACCAGACACTGCTGCCACCGGGGCTTGGGTGTTGTCTTTGTTTTCCAGATTGGTGGGGGGGGGGGTGACTTAGGATCCTAGAGGTTTGCTCACATTTGAGGGAGGTCAGATGAACTGCATTGGAAAGATTCACTCTCCAGCATCATATTAGGCACTAATCAGACCAATATTTCCCATCAACGATTCAGTCAGCAAGCCTAGTAGCTAAATGGCCTATAGAATTGTAGGTAAAGGGAAGCAATTGATGGAGTTCCAAGTCAGTCCTGATGTCCCTACAGTGGGATAGACTATAATGTTGTCCAATGACCCTCAGATGGTCACCAGAACACAGGCTCTGAGGGGAAGACTCCCCTGTAGACTTTCTAGGGATTCTAGGTGAAGCCATGATACAAGGTTTCGATGGTAACCTCTTTCTCAATGGCATCCCCCCCTGAACTGCCCTGTTCATGTCATCCAATACATCTTATTCCAAGCTGTTCAGAAAAGGGGGGGGCCCCCCCGCAAGTGCCAGGCTATGCCCATACTTCATGACCCAGGGGCTCCCATACCAACCATAGGAGCTACGTGACAACATTGGCGAGAGCCATTGTTAATTGACTGTTTTCATTGTTTGTTTGATTTTATAACTAAACTAGTCTCCAAGGAGTAAACTTTCTAGTCCACCATATGTACTATACAGTTAATTATAACACATTCCCGTTCTTACCCATGGACCCTGAACATAAGGATGCTTCTAGTCTACATATGGTGAACAATACTGTTTAAGCATTCTACCCTCGGTGCAGTTCCTTGCGCCCTCACACAGTGGCCATTAATGACTTCTTTGGGCCCCTTCCGGTTTCACCAGATGAACAAAAATGAAAATAAGCAGCTGTCATACTTAAACTTAAAAAGAAAGAAAAGAAATCGAGCCTCGTCCAAATTGGAGAAGTACTTGGCTGAGAGCGAGGGGGATCGGCTGTACCATGGATGGCAAAAAGCTCACTTACTAAGGCACCACTTCGTGACATTTAATTTGCACAATTTGTCTCTTCTTATCTGGCATCTCTCAGAAGACTTTGGAAGCAGGAAACGAGAGAGAAGGCAGAGACAGAAGAAGCAGTAAGATTAAAAAGTGGGCGCACAGGAAGCACCACAAGTCAGATCGCCAGTCCCCAGGCCCTGTAGTCTGGCCAATCCGCACCTGTTGACAAACCACGCCCACCAGGAAATAGGCTCTTGCAAGGCAACCAAATGGAAGAGCGGCCAGCAGAGATCCGCAACAATAAAGCCAAAGTCATTTGTGCTAGTCCTGTGGCACTTTAGACACCGGCCACCTCGTGGGAATCTAAACTTAGACATGATGTACCAGAAAATATTGTTGTTCACCTAGATGGGGCCTGGGGGGCAGGGTGAGCACAAAACCCTACATATTTCCATCTTTAACAAATATCAAAATGTTTTATCTGTGCTTCTGTAATTCAAAAATGACTGAAACTGTGAACTTCAAATTTGGCAAGACCGGAGTCCTCATTAAGGAAGGGAGTGGGAGCCAATTCTGTAGAAAAATGGTTTCCTATTTTTGCGTTTCGAAGGTTTAAACAATGAGTGTTGAGCCTAAGATGGGGAACATAGCTCCTCTTGCTACTTGAGTGTTCATCTGGAAAAAAAAAATTTTAACCACAGGAGAAAACAAAATGTCTCCTTTAGACTCGAAAGGAGAATATCATTCCAAATTGCGCCCGCGCCCCTTCCCACCCTTTTTTTGTGTTTTGTTTTGTTTTTGTCTCTCTTCCGCCTCTCAAAATCTGGGTCTAAGCACTTTGTCAATGTGAAGCTAAGCTGTACAATGCAACCACATCGAAAGCCAGGCCATTCAGGAAATGGCCATACTAGTGTTTGTGGAATTAAAAGGCTGATACGCAGTACACTGGGTGTGCAAGGGTCTAAGAGAATAATTTAGTTAGAGGAAACGTAACTTCGGAATTTCCTGATTTAACTGCAAGGCTTTCAGTCTTAACGCTATGTCAATATTGGTTTTAAATATATACATGTTTGTTTTTTGGCACACACACACACACACACTCAGGAATCACATCCATAAAATGCACCCACATCTGTGGTTAAACACAGCAGCTGTTTAACAGCCCAGTATAATATTCTAGGGGGAGGGGGGAGCGAAAGAAAGACAAAACGGGGCCTGAATTAAGAATGCCACTTCCAGCGGCGGCGGCTGCAGGAAGGGAGGTCCCGCGTCCTCAGAGCCTGCCAAGCTTCCTCCAGACAGGACTGCTTTGCCAAACACACAGCGTGGTCCCAAAAATTTGGAATCGATCTCAAACATCCCTGACTTTATGCTTTGCTCAATCATTGTATTGTAATATATAATACTTTGAAGGCTAGTACAAAATAGAACCAAAGGCGATTTGAAGTCGACGACAGAAGTCTGTTCACTGTCCCCCATGATGTCTGCGATGCCCGGAAACAAAAGAAGCAGGAGAAATCCCAGAGTTCTGTCCACGGAATGGAGAGGAAAAGCCTCCCCCAAAGCTAGTGACCAATGGGCGCCGGCATAGGGGCCCGCGCACAGCCTCTGTTAGCATTCCACACCATGGCAGCCGCTTCCCCGTGCTCCAGAAGGCTGATAACCCAAGCGAAAATAATCTTGCAAAGGATAGAGGAAATGTACAGCGATCTGAAATCACACTCATGCATCATCAGGACGCACGAGAGCAGGGACTCCGGAAAGCAGGGCACCCCACGGTGGTTCCTGGCCACCGCTGAGGCTCTTGGAGAGTCTGGGGAAGGGACTGCCACGTGGAAGGTCCCACATCCCTTGATGCAGAGATGAGACACTTCTTTTACAAAATGAGTTTCCAGACTCATGTTACAGCTTTTCTCATGGAATGTCTCTTTGCTCTCTGCTCCCAGGCAGTTTTTCACTTTTCCTTCTAATTTTACTGTCTAGCCTGTGAGTGGTATCAAGGCATCTTGCCCACATCCTCCTACTGCCTTTTCCTTCCAATGGCTGCACGGTGAATTTCAATGACCCTCGCCTAGCACAAAGCACCGTGGTGGCATGAGGATTATGCCGGGGGCTGCTAACCACAAGGTGAACGGTTTGAAACCACTAGCTGCTCTGTGGGGGGAAAGACGGGGCTTTCTACTCCCATAAAGAGTTATAGGCTCAGAACAACAGCCGCGGTTCCAACCCTCCAGCTGCTCTGAGGGAGAAAGACAAGTGTTTCTGCCCCTGTGAAGACTGACCATCTCAGGAACTCACAGGCGGCAGCTCAACTCTGTCCTCGAAGGTTTGGAGTCTTGCATAGAAGGTCCTCTATAATCTAACATTACTCATTTCACTTACTTCTTCACGTAACTTTTCATTAGCAAGTATTCATGAAGCTTCTATTATGTCTAAGACGTCCTGGTAACCCGTAACCCACCCTCTGCCACAGGCTCAATTCCAACCTGTAGGAACCCCAGGCTTGTAAATCTTGACTGAGGCAGATAGCCTCAGCATTCGCCCACGGAGCAACGGGTGGGCTTGAACAGCAGACCTTGCTACCGTCAGCCCACTGCTTAGCTGAGAGCACTATCGGGACTCTTCAAATATTGTAATTAAATACACACACACACACACACACACACACACAACCATAACCAAATCCGTTGCCATCGAGTCAATTTTGATTCATGGCAACTCTATACAGGGTTTCCAAGATTGTAAATCTTTATGGGAGTAGAAAGCCTCATCTTTCTACTGTGGTGTGATTGGAAGGTTCGAACTGCTGACCTTGAGGTTTGCAGCCCAATTTATAACTCACTACTCATTATACATTATTGTAGAGATTAGAAATACATGGCTTAGATACACTAACTGCCTTAAGGAACTGGAGTCTGGCATGAAGCACACAGTAAGTATTAATCACAGTGATGTATCTTTTCCACATAGAGGGCTATGCACTGAGCTTCTAACCTCAAAGTCAATCGTTCAAACCCACCAGCCACTCCTTGGGAGAAAGATGAAGCTGTCTACTCCCATAATGGTTTAAAGTCTTGGAAATCCAAAAGAGCAGTACTGCTCTGTCCTGTGGGGTCACCATGAGTTGGAATTGACTTGATGGCAGTGAGTTTGGTTTTCTGTTGATGTGTCACACTGTGGTGGCTTATGTGCTGCTCTGATGCTGGCAGTTAGGCCCCCAACATTTCAAATACCATAGGGTCACCCAGGTTGGACAGATGATAGTCAATCTTCTAGACTAAGACACTCTAGGAAGACCGGGGGAACACCTTCAGAAAAATTAGTCAATGCAAAACCACAAGGGTCACAACAGAACATTGCTATAGTGCTGACCACATGAGCCCTTTCGGTGGGAAATCACAACACAACAGCCCTAGCAATGGCTCAAGCAGGCCAATGGTTGCAAAGATGTCCCAGGGCTAAGCTACGTTTCGGCTATTGGTTGTTCCTGTTCATTTGTATGTAAGCATGGATGTAATGCAATACCTGATGATCCCACAGCCCACAGCCACTACCTGCTCAGATGGTGACAAGTGGCCCATGCGGCCTCCTGCCTGGGATTCTGACTCAGTGACGAGCTCAAAAGCAGCAGATGAACAAATGTACAAATGCTTGACACAATGGATGGATGGGTTGTGATAAGAGTTGTACGAGCTCCCAATAAAATGATTTTAAAAGGAAAGAGCTGGAAACACGGGGAATCCAGGACAAATAAACCCCTCAGGACCAATAATGAGAGTAGTGATACCAGCAGGAGAAGGGGAAGGTGGGGGCAGAAAGGGGAAAGCGATCACAATGATAGACATATAACCCTCTCCCAAGGGGACAGACAAAATAAAAATGGGTGAAGGGAGACAGCGGTCGGTGTAAGACATGAAAAAAAATTATCAAGGGTTCATGAGGGGGGGTGGGGGAGTGAGCTGATACCAAGGGCTCAAGTAGAAAGAAAAGGTTTTGAAAATGATGATGACAACATAGGTACAAATGTGCTTGACCCAATAGATGGGTGTATGCATTGTGATAAGAGCTGTATGAGCCCCCAATAAAATGATTTTTTTTAAAAGAAAAAAAGCAGCAGATGTAGAGCAGGCCATGAAACAATTCCCCCAGAGGCTTTCCATTCGGTAGTGTTGCAAGTCTTCAGGGCCAGTGTTTCCAGTTCCGATCACCTGGAATCTGGTTGGAAAGTGGGTTCTGTGGGTCTGAGGTGGAGGCTGAGCTTCTGCAATTCTAATAAGCCTTCGGGTGCTGCTGGTTCCTGGACCACCGCGAGCAGCAGGGAGCTGGGTGCTAATCGTGTTCTTTCCCCCTGAGCCATTCTTTGTCTTCTGTAACTGTATTCTTTAGGGTTCTCTTGAAGTACTCAATTATTCAAATATCTCAAAAACAGTGGCTCTTCGAAGGCCAAGAATCTGTCTTCTACATTCTTGAACCTCCTTGAAAAGGTCAGAGACTGGAAAATGAATGGCTGATTCCAACTGGGCTCCTGCCTCGGCGCACCATGTGCTCTTAAGCCCCATTGCTGGCTTTCACCTCTCAGGATTCACTTCAAACTCCGTAGATCTTGCTGGAAAAGTCAGGGGTGACCTGGTCTGGGTTTCCTCTTCAGCCAGCTCTCCGGTTGCACACGCACCTCTTGCCCTGTGCTGCGGGCCCCACCCACCCATCCACACACACCATATACGTATGTAGGCCTCAGGTCTAAGGTTTACTGCACAGGTAGCCTCCCCTTAGGACACTGAAGAGTTAAGGAAAGGGAAAGGAGGCTGTCCTATTTCTCCCCCGCTCTCGGCTTTAACCTGGACACCGGGTGTGCCAAAGGTCAGAAACAGAGACGGCCTCTCCTCAGGTCTGAGGCATATGAGAAAGACAACTGAAATGCCGTCTCAGAGTTGCCGTCGTGGAAACCCACAGGGGCAGTTCGACCCTGTTGGTGGGCTGCTGTGAGTTGGCATCACCTTGAGGGCAGTGAGTCCGGCGTTTGGCTTGGTTGGCTTCTATGTGGAGCGTCAGAGGCAGCAAACAGCTGAATCATGACAAACGGGGAGCCCTTCTCTCCATCTCGCTGGTCCTCAGTTCTCGCCTCTGTGCTTTCATTCTGTTTATGCTTTTTGTTTTCTCTCCCTGCACCTGCTCATTTTGGTACGACTAACATTCTTCCATCCCCTGGTCTACCTTTCCCTTACTTTTCTCTCTCCAGGGGCATTATTACGATGGGGAATTCAAGGGATGTAGACAAACTGCATGACACTGTCAGAGAGGGTGACACCAAAATGGCTATATAAAACTTCCTATGCAGTGTTTCAGCAGAAATCTGTTCTTTTTAACAAAGTAAACTCTCTATAGTTAATTGTAGCAAAAACATTCCCCATAGGCCCAGCTTGGCTACCAGTATACCTACCAGGCAGAGACCTCTATGCTAATTTACTTTGGGGAGCTTGTAACACACTCTAATGAGCCCGAGTGGTGCAGTCGGTTAAGTATTGGGAGGATAGTTTCCAGGGAGATGGTTGAAGTCCACCAGCCTCCTCTGTGGGAGAAAGATGTAGCAGTTGACTTCCATCAAGATTACAGCCTTCAAAACTCTCCAGAGCCATTCTACTTTGTCTTCTAGGGCCAATGTGAGTCGGAATCAACTCTATAACCATGGATTGTGTGTGTGTGTCTTATGCCCATTGGTCAGACCTGTCATTATGATTCAAGTACAATGAAGCTTGGATCATATAGCTTCATCTGCACATACTACTAGCACACACTGTTGTTTTCGTTCCTGCTAGTCTTTTGTTATTGTTGTCATTGCTGTTGTTGTTGTTGTTTTATTATCTTTTTTAAATTAAAAGATCACTTTATTGGGGGAATTGCTGGTGTTGTTATCGTCACTGACTTTGTCAAATTTCCTGATGTTCTAGCTGCAAAATTATGGTAAGTAGTGTTTGTGAGACTATCTCAGTACATCTTGTTTGAAAACGAAGTAGTAGGTAAATGAAAACGAGAAAAATCAACAAAGGCTTCTACTCAGTTGTAGATCATCTTGTAGGGAATCATGCTGTACTTCAATGGGGGAAGATTTTCAAAAACAATTTTGCTTGTGTTAGGTGCCATCGACTTATTTCTGATCCATTTAGACTCTATGCGCAACAGAACAAAAGACTGCCTGGTTCTGCACCTTTTCCTTGTCTGTTCTCAGTGTGGAAGTTCCACAGACACCTGTTCCCTTTGAGTAACCCGACAGACATCTGACATACCAGGGCAATAGCTTTCAGCATCACAGCAACACAGAAGCCATCACAGTACAACAAATTGACAGTCAAGTTGTGGGTTTTGATGGTAGCCTGCATACAATATAAGCAATACTACACTGGGCCGTTCAAAACTTGATCATATATGTCTTGTCATGAACCAGTAGCTCTAAACTTGCCTCCAAATACCGAGACAGCAGAGAGGCTGAAGAACATAACTGGCTACTCCTGGATTGCAATCAAGGCGTTAATTAGGGACTTGCAAAGCCTGGGTGGCAGTCGGGTAAATGGGAGTCTCACTGATCCCAATGAGTAGCAGGGTCTTTTCTGACTCTCGAGAACAAAGATGGCTTCATTCGGGGCCTCTGCACCCCCACGGGCACCCCAGCAAGTGTTGTATAAGAATGACTTAGCACGCAGAGTGATGTAGCAGGAAGCAAGAGCACAGTCCTACTTGATCTCACATCCAGCATATCCTTTGAGGACAAACTGGTAGTAGTGTTCCGAAGGATGCTGGCTGCTCTAGTGTCGGAAGTGACACCATGAGTTAGAGCACTGGATGACACCCACCTAGTGACATTGTCCCATGCTCATCGTCAAGAATGTTGAGTTTTCACTCAGACTACCCCGCGACAGCCTCGGTTTCTCTCCCGACCCTAGGCCCTCTTCGCAGATGCCTGTTCTTGGTTCCCTGGCAGGGCTTTTCCTTCTGCCTCCTGTGCTCAATGGCCCTGATGCTACTTCTGTGTCTGGTTGACCTTGGATAGCCTTCCCCTCCTAGCTGGCCAAGGTACTTGGGTTCCCAGTGTATTCCTCTTGCACCAGCTCCAGCTCTATCAAATCGGATAGGATGCCCCATGGCCTCCTGCACGCCATTTAGCCCTTTTTCATCTCATTCCCCATCTTCATTAAATAAAATGTTACACTTGCATGTGCAAATTAAAGCAAATTTTACATACCTTCCCTTTATAGTTCCTGGCAATTTGTATGTGAGCATGGAAGTTAATACAATACGTGATGATGTTATAGCCGACAGCTGCTACCTGCTGCAGACCCTGACGGAGTTTGCTGACAGGCGGCCCAAGTGGTCTCCAGGCTGGAATCTTGACAAGTGCTGCACCTGCTGAGGGAATTGATCCGATCGGAGCTTGTTTAGAGACAGTGACATCGATGAAGATCTTCTCCCTCATCCGGTTGCAGATTGCTTTCCCAGAAGCCAACGGAAATCTAAAGACTCATTGGAAACTTCAGGGAAATCCTCACCCAGCTGCTTTTTGCTCTAAATGGCTTGACTATTGCTAGAGTGATGGCTCAGGGTTTGGCGTGAGAATTTTATCCAGATGTGGAGGGCTTCAGGCCCCAGCACACTCTTCCCTTTAAGTGGTGGCCTGAAACCTGCTATCGCAAGACACAAGGCAAGAGTGGCTGCCAGCTCTTGAGAGGATATTAGCAGATTGCTCCAATGTCCTCTTGGGCAGCTTTCTGTTTTTCTTGTGCATTAAATTAGCATGCTAAGGATATGCTTGCTCATGAAGAGTGAGGATGAGCTGACACCTACGGTGAGAATGGTCAGATTCGGTTAAAGCAGGGGCACGATGTGGGGAAGCTCAGCATATTTGCAGGGCACACCATCAGGGGCCCAAAGACATCACACCAAGCCAAAGGAATCCAGCAGTCAGTCACCAAGCCCTTTCATCCAAGCAGCAAGCTCGACTCCTTTGCAGCCACAACTCTCCCTCCGCCATGGTCACGTTCAAGACTGGAGCTGTGTCTTGGCCAAGCAGGTGTGAGAAAATAGGGAAATTGAGACAAAACCTGGCAGTAAAAAGAGAAACGAGTGAGAAGTTTGCTGGAATGGCAGGGCGGGGCTAGAGGAAGAAAGCTGAGGGCGCTTTCAGGACTCGAATGCCTACTACACGTGGACACTGCCATGAATTTTGACAGTCATTTTAATTTTGTCATAACATTTGCCATCTTGCATTTTTAAAATGCCTTGTAGAAATGAAAACGTATCCCTCAAGTGCTTTCCTTTTATATTTCAATTTGGGGGTGATGAAAGGAAGGAGCTGTATTTTTCCTTCTATCTCTTTCCTGAAAAGAGGGTGTGGGGGAGGGTGCAGAAAACAAACACAGGTGCTTTAAATTTTTTTTCCAAGGTGCAAACTAAATTACATGATGCCCAGGAGTGTGCAGTAGCATTTCTTTGTTTGAGCATGGAATAAAAGACAGATAATTAGGAAATTGGGAGTCTATTAATTTTCCAAATTTACTCATGCAAGAACCACTGAGCTATGGTGATATTTGCTTACCTCGTCATTATGCAAAAATATATTAGCTAATTATTTTGACTAATGCAATTAAGATATGCATATTTAGCATAAACCATACAATAGAAATGTTACAGTCAGCAATTGCTGGGTTGCGCTCATGGGTAGCAGAGAGGCAAAAGTCCCTGCTCAGTCTCCATTGGTGAACCACAAGATTGCTACAACTCTGCCGGCTCAGTTCTTATTAGTTTGGTTGCAGTAATTAATTTACTTTACAGCATGACTAGGTGGCAGAGCTAGCAGTGGTATTAATTTCTGTTATGAGACACCTGAAGATGTCAGCTTTAGAGCAGCAAAGTCTGCACCTTTAATTGACTTAATCAGTGGAAACGCAGTATCTCTTTCAGGGATCCAATTAAGAAACACGATTGTTACTTTTCTTTTCTCCCAAACCCTTCCTAACGAATCTAGGAGACAGTCATAGTGAAGGTGATGGTGGGAGCCAAGAAGAGCACCTTCTAATCTTAACTTCAGAATCCCGCTGAGCCAGGGGTTCTGGAGAGGTTGGGGATTGGCCCTGAGTCTCCAGCCTCCCATCGGCCTTTATTATTTGATGAGGTTCGAGGACCAGCCGCCTCAGCTGCACACAGGAGCTTGTTTAAGAATGTCCCCACACCGGACCCAGTGGATCAGAATCTGCTTCTTAGCAGAAGTCCCTAGGTGATGAATGGGTATTCGGGTGGGAGAGTTGTTGCTAGAGAGAAGAGGACAAAGTCCGCCTTCCACCTAGAAGAAGTCATCAGTGCAGTGATGGGAGGGTGGGCTGGGAAGAAGCCTGTGAAGAAAATAAATAAATAAATAAACAAACAAACAAATAAATAAATATCAGCTCTACTACCCATTGGCTGTCCACTGGAGTACCTGTGGGTACAAATGTATTAGCACACGTCAGTGCTAACCAAAAGGTTAGAGGTTCCAGGCCAGCCCAAGGCTCCTCAGAATAAAGATAGGACAATCCACTTCTGCAAGAGCAGCCATTGGAAAGCTCGGTGGAGACTAGGTCCTCTTGGGTACACAGGGGGGACCCAGGAGTCAGCCTTGATTCCAAAGCAACTGGAGGACAATCATTCCTTCCTTAGCACTTGGAAGTATTTCAACCTCTACCAGTTTCAAAGAAAAAGGCATGTGCTGTGGAGAGAGATCTAGATTTTTCTCAGCTCTCTTATTCACTCAACTGACAGCCATCCACTCCACTCAGACTCACTGTGAACCTGCAGGACAGAGTAGCATTTTACTTGTGGGTTTCCAAGGCTGTACATCTTTATGGGAGTAGAATTTCTCATGTTACCTGGGGTCAACTGAGAACAGTAGAAAGGCAATGTTGGAAGCTGGTACCAAGGGCTCAAGTAGAAAGAATATGTTTTGAAAATGATATGGGAACATATGTACAAATGTGCTTGTTACAATTGATGTATGGATTGCTAAAAGGGCTATAAAGAGCCCCCAATAAAATGATTTATAGAAAGAAAGAAAGAAAGAAAGAAAGAAAGAAAGAAAGAAAGAAAGAAAGAAAGAAAGAAAGGCAATATTGGCGAGAAAAGGCCAAGAGAAGTAAAAGGTCTTGGGAGAGCAAATATTGAAGATAGCACCCTAATTTCATATAGTTCAACCACAGAGCCCCACAGTGAAGCCCCATGGACTTCATGATCTTGTCTAAGGACCTCTGCGACCAGGCTCAGCCAAGTCCCCTGATAGTGTCTGAGAGCACATTCCCAACAAACTGTACATGTTAGTCCAAGCGCTCTCTCTTTTGCTCTTTCTTGCTTTGAACCAATGCTGAGAGAGTTATACCAGTCATGTTATCATGAATGGTACCCAGGTTCTGACTTCCTCTAGTTTTTCTATCTGGCATATTCTGCCTGGATCACCCTTCTCTATTCATACCTCTATTCATGGTAGCTTCTTCTCCTAGAAAACACCACAAAGACTTTTGATGTACATAGCTGGTCATAAGCTGGGTTCAAAAAACACACCTAAACTTTGGACCCTTTAATTTTTCATCTCCATTCCATGCTCAGGTTCTAAACTGTCATGTCTCATCATCACGCTAGGTTTAGTACCATTGAGTCCATTTCTGAGATCCCCCAGGCTAGCATCGCTTTGGAACAAATGGGCTGGCCATTAGCAACAGTGAAGGATCGACACATTGCCAATAAAAGGAGCAGGACCAATGGGTAGAGAAGGATACTATTCTAGCCTATAGCATCAGAACTATAATAAGATCCTTAAAGAACAGGAATCTTGACCACATATTTATCTCCTAGTTGTCAGGGTGATCCAAGCAAGCAGTTTTGTGATCAGCTGCTAATTTAAGGCCTCGGTATCTGCTTTCATAAGATCACTCTCATTCAAACGTTATGGAGCTCAGTTCTACTCTGGGATGCACAGGGTTGTCATGAATCAGAGTCGACTCGACCTCAATGTTTTGTTTATTTTGCTTTTATCTCCTCAAGATATCTGAGGTAGATAGTTTATTGTGCCAACCTGGCCGATAAACACATGTGGGGTTACTTGACGGGTGGAGAGATAAATGGCTTGGTGAGCCTCACCTTTCTAGTTCTCGGGTCTCTTGCTTTGTAATGGTTGGACTAGAGCGCAGCTGCCTTAGCTCACTTCCTGCAAGACATCCCTGAGGAGAAGCCGCATGGACCTACCCTGATGCAGCCCTGGGTGCTGGAGCAGCTGTGTGGAGTCCCCTGCCAGCGCTGAGATGCTTACATATTCACTGATTCGGCTTTCCTCCTGCAGTTAGCGTCACAGTGTGTTTTGTGAGATGAGGAGGACTTTGTGGATAAGTGTCAGACATATGGGCTAATGTTGGACTTGTGGGCTTGGGCAGCACTGGGTTGGGATGTTTTCTTGATGTGCACTTACCCTTTATATAAAACTCTCTTATACACATGAATTTCTGTGGATTTGTTTCTCTAAAGTACCCAGACTAACACAATATCTAACACAAGAGTCGGTGTCACATAGTATGTTCAATAAACACTAATTGAGAAGACAAATAGATATATGAATGGATGAGTGATGTAAAGAATCATTCCCGGGTTGTTGATGCTGTGGAACTTCTGCCACATGCACCTTCTGCCCCAACGGGAAACAAGGGCTGATCCTGGAACCAGCCACGTGGAGGGGAAACATGCTCCCAAAGACCCGTGTTTTCAGCCACCAAGGGCTTTTTGCTGGTCCTTCAAGGAATCGTCAGCATGTTGGAGAGTATGAGTCAGCCAACTGGCAAACATATTTGTTTCCACATATTAGTCACATATTTGATAGAGTGTATAGAAAATGTATGTGATAACATAAAATATATTTTAAAGCTACCCATTTGGACAGCTGTCCTGACATTTGAAAGAGTACATTAAAAACGCTGTTGTATCCGTTTTTAAATGCCATGCTGAATGGCTAAATTTATCAGCCTCGCCACATATTTTATATTTGATTGTTTTGATTTTATCAAAATGAGCTCACGAGGTGATGGCTGGGCAGCTGGGCAATGTTCTTGGAAACTATGCTCTCTGAAAGCTAAGAAAGAGCCTGAATCTCGGAAGAGCCCCACTCAACCATCCCCGAGCTGTCCTGTTTCACACAGAGAAGATCCTCTCAGAAACAGAGTAGGAGATTGCACAAAATGGGAGGTGAAAGGACAACAGGAAAGCCACCTTGGGGGCTTAACATTTGGCATTTCAAACACCGTGTAGTTGGGTTGAAGCTGGCATCGTGTGGCAGTGCTCAGTGTCAATGCAATGGAGGGACAGCTGTTGTTGGACCCCTGACAACATTAGCATGAGGCAAAACAGACCCAGAGTGAGAGGAGAAATGGAAATCCCATATTTTTAGGGAAAAATCCCCTTAGATTTTCAAAGATCATGTTTAAAACACTTCCAATTATAAATTTTGTAAGCACTACGAAAGATGTGACCAGTGTCTGCCATTTTACCTCACTCTGTGCTGGAGAGAGAAGAGCCATGGCCGCATGGTGGTCACACCTTGACTGCTACCTTCAAGGTCAGCAGCTTGAAAATACCAGCCAGCCACCCTTCATGAGGAGGAGGAGGCTTCCTATTCCCCTAAAGAGTGACCATCTTAGAAACTCGCAAGGGCAGTTCTACCATGTCCTATGGGGGCACTACACGTCAGAATTCATGTCATGGCGGTCAGTTGGGGCCTGGGTATGCAGGAGAGGATTTCAGACCAGGGGATTTCCAGACCACACTGGTTTCTCACCACTGACATCCTACTGAGTTTGTCTTAGGGGTTAACTGATGTGTGCAACTGCCTTAATCAATTAATTTATAAGCATATTCTAGGAAAATCTCCGTTGTGGGAAAGACAAACATTGGCACAGATAATGCAACGCATTGCAGGGCTGTTGGGTTTTCTTGTTTGTTTGTTTTCTTGTTGGATTTCATTTACGAAAGAAAATGTGACTTTCTGATTTTCTTAAGGTTGAATCAAGAAATCACAATCCGTTTGCTTTGCCTGTACATCTAAACTGAAAACGAGCAATGGAGATTCGCATGCATAAGGGTGGCAGAAGGGAGATAGCCCAGAACCCAAAATGTGCCACGGATCACCAAGTGTCAACTGCACTGTGGCAACGTTAAGTAGTCCTTTGGAGCTGAGCTAATCCTTAAACTGTGTGCAATATTCAAAACATTAGCTATCTGCTGTCAGGACTTTATGTGCCACATGCTGAGTTAATTAACACAGAGATGCTTGATACAGGAACCCTCCAGAGGGGAAAACAGAACGTGGTCCAGGCCTGAGAAGAGGCAGAGCCCTTGGGGAGATGGAAAGTGCATGGATCTGTTGGGTTTTTATTTCTTTCTGCTCCTGTAATGCAAGGTCAATGGGTTAGTCAACCCCATTTTTGTTCCACTGTCTGTTGTAATTCTGAGGAAAGACACCCTCCATGAATAATAAAGCCTTACTGCATTCCAAAACCTAGACATCCAAACTGCCAACATGCTTTCTATGATGGTCAAAGAGAAGACTTCGTGCCCACATAAAACAGCAACCCTGTCCTGGGAGCACACTGTGAAGGCCATGACTCTCTTCTCTGCTCACTGTTTCACTCTTATGGCTGCATTTCTTTATAAAGGCACGTGTATGTTTTAATGGTTTTATATGTTGGAGTGTTAGCAGTATACACATCTGCCTGACTCAGGATGACTCCCACATGTCCTAGAGCAGAACTGGACCTTAGGGGACTCGAACAACCAACCTTCCTCTTAGAACACCCAGGGACTTCTTCGTAGCATTAGAAAATGTTGAATAAAGAAAGCCTTCTATCACCACTTTACTCCCAGGCTGCAAGATGATGGTGTCCATCTTCTGAGACCCTTGCCTGCCAATACTGGCATCGTGTGGGCAGCCACGGTTTGAAGGAAGGCTTGTGAGGATCAATGGCAGACATTTTCCTAACACTTGGAACCAAGACATCTCATCTGAACTGCCTAGGAGTCATGGGGAAGGAGAAGGAAAGAGCAGCAAGGAGGGTGGGCACTGTGTAAGAGGAAGAGAGAAAATGTGGACAGTGACAAATACCATGGTCCTATGTCACCGAGGTGTCAAGCCTACAGAGCAATGGAGAGGAATCTGAGAAGATGGCGGGGAACATGCATCTAACAGGGTGACCCATCACAGTTTTGGAGACAAAGAGAGTTAACTCGTGTTAACATGTGGCCCCAGGAAAGATATTACCTTCCCTGAGCCACCATTGCCTCAGCTGTATTAGAAGAATGAGGACAACATCTTGATGAGGCTGTTGTGGTAGTTACATAATTTGTTGTCAGCTTGAGACTTAAGAGTTAAGGGGTGGGGTTTAGCCTGTCAATCAGGTCACAGCTTGATGACCTCATCTGGAAGCACTAAGGAGATAAACAGCTGTCTGTAAGTGGGACACCCACTCACTTCCTGCTGACAGTCCTATTGACAAGCCACATAGAGCTACACTGATGGAACCAGACCCCTGGAGCTGGAGAAGCCACGTGGAGACCCATGCCAGCACCGAGATGCTTTCACCGCCACTGGATACACAAGACTTCCCACCCACTGGCTTGTGATCTTCCTGCATTCAGTGTCCTTGCATGTGTTTCATGAGTCTGAAGAGGACTTTATAGATTGGTATAGGACATATGTGCTAATACTAGACTTATAGATTTGATCTGGACTGGGCTGGGGTGTTTTCTCAATGTTCAATTGCTCTTCTATATAAAACTCTGTCCTATACACATATGAGTCTTCCTGAATTTGCTTCAACCCAGACTACCGCAGTTGTCATATGGATGAAAGTAGAGACTTTTTGCATGAGAGGCTGTAGAGCATGGTAGCATTGACACTGAGGTCAGAAAAAACCCTCTCCCCTTCTAACTAACCGTGGAACCTTGGACAAGTTCTTTAAGACCTGTAGGTCTCCCTTTCCCCACGGGCCAAATTAAGATGATACGAGAGTACTTAACTAGTTAGATGGCTGTGGGGATTAAAGAAGATGAGGCATGTAAGTCCTCACTCCACCACATGTGTGAGCTATGAGTAGGTAGAGCCCTTAGCACCGAGCCTAGAACACATCAGGAGCTCAATTCACAACAGCCATGCTGGTGCGGGTTCTGATGGGGTGTGCAGTGGCCTGCAGTGTTCTTACGGGTTTCAACAAGGGAGAGGCCACTCCACAGAGATCCAGGAATAAGGAAAGCATGGCAGTGACAACCAACGTCTACTCCACCCAGGGCAAGCACAGAAGAGGCCTCCTGGCTATTGAGTCACAGGCCAGGATAGATCAGCTCAGCTGTGCCCATCGCCCTTGGTCTTGGCCCTGGATGTGGCCCTTCTCCATGAGCACACGCTGCAGGTTGAGGCTCACAGAAGTCCACGGAAGTGGCCCAGTGCAATAATGGAGGAAGTGTCTGAAAGTCTCCCAGTGCCTATCTTCCCACCCCCTCTACCTCCCAGCCTAGTCTACGTCTCACCCAAAACACCCCCACTACCACGGCCGCCATCATTTTGGCTAATTCTTCATTAGCCATGTGGACTGTTGGATGGTTTCTGCTGTATTTTGTTGCCCTTTCAAATATTTCTTAAATAGAAGATTGTACCATCTGGTGGACAATCTGCCTGTGTGCTATCTCACCTATCGCAGTGTGGCTCCCTCTCCTATTAGGGAAGGAGCGAGGGAGCGAAGATGCTGCTTGTGAGAACGCTGCCTCGGGGCCCCCTGCAGCCCTCTGTCGCTGGTCTCTCCCTTTCTCCCAGTGGTTGAGTTCTGCCTGCACAGCAGTCCATTTCTGTGTGCTGAGCAGATGTTTCTCCTGCCTACTCCATGGTCAGGCTATCCCTCACGGGGGCTGCCGGGAGCAGATGCCTCCTTAGAAAGCCCTCGCTGACCTGTGCTGACACTTTACCTACATGAGCATCAGAGGGTGGTGCTGCTACATCTGTAAGCGCAAGAGCGGGCTGCCTCAGGAAAATTCTGCTCATAAATTCCACACACTCCCAAGTTCAAAAAAAAATGATTGAAGGTGCTCAGGCTGCCAACAATGGAAAGACTCCGAAGGATGGCGCCATTGTGGTTGGGTGCTACCCAGTGGGTTCTGACTCAGAGTGACCCCCAGGTGACAGAGCAGAAGAGCCCCCACAGGGTTCCTTAGACTATCAGCTTTCCAGAAGCAACCTGCCAGGTCCTCGTGGAGCCTCTGGATAAACCTGAACTGCCAACCTTTTCCTTAGTCGTTGAGCATTTGCACCCTTGCATCACTAGAGAGCCTCACTCAGATGAACCAACAACCAGAAAGCTCCTTAGAAGAGAGGATGTTTTGTGGACTTTGGACATGTTAGCAGGAGAGACTCCTCCCTGGGGAAAAAAAACACACGCTTGGTACAGTAGAAGGGCAGTGGGAATAAAGGAAGACAGTCAAGGAGATGGACTGATCCAGTGGTAGCAACAATGGGCTCCCACATACTGATGGGAAGCAGGGCCCAAGACGAGGCAGGATTTGACTCTGTTGTACTGAGGATTGCTATGAATAGGAACTAACGCAACAGCACCTAACAAAAACACGGGGCACACATGCACACACACAGGCTCACGCTTGCACACACACAAGGAGTTTCAAAATGTTCATGGGAAAATGAAGTTTAAAGATATTTTTCCAAGATAATTTTCCAGGAACTTTTTCAAGGTCCCCTGGACATAGATCTATGTCTGTCTGCATATGTGCATGTAAAGATCATATACCTCATGGATCTTGACATGGAGATGCGTGGCATATCTATCTTTTCTTTAGCTGCAGGGAGCATTCATTGTGTCTGGGGAGAAATGTGTTATTCGTGATCTGGATTGGAAAGATGGTACTATCAAGGAGAACAACAGCGTGAGAAAATTATGGGATAAAATGTTTGGTGGCAACCAAAGCGATTTGTCTAATTTGTCTTCCATTTTGGGGGGTGGGGTGAGCAGTATAGTCTGAATGAGGCACAGGGAAGAATCTCAAGTAGTTATCAAGTGCGAGAGAGTGGTAAGAAGGGACTATCTAGAACGAGACAGTCTAGAATCAGTTCCAGGTACTTCCTTCTACAAGATGAGGAAGTTATAGAGGGTCAGTTCCATCACTTGTAAAATGGGTATAACAGCGACCTCACGGAGTTGTTTCTGTCCAGACAAAAAAGAAAGAAGGGTAGCCTACAAGTTGGTAGTGGGAGAAGACACCCTCCCCACAGGTCTTTGACCACTAATTACTGGTAGCTAAACCTTTTCCCCAGATAACCAAAAGGTGGGTGGTTTGAACCCACCACCATTCTATGGGAGAAAGATTTCATGGGGAAATTTTCCAGTTACATCTTCCCATCTTTAAGCAAGAAGAAATACCTTGGAATTGATAGCGGTGATAGTCGCACAGCTCTGATGAATGTGACTGAACTGACGATAAGTATGATATGTGAATCGTATGATGGCGAAGCTGTTAAAATTAAATTAATGAACTAATTTAAAAGAAAGACAAATTACAGCCTTGGGAACCCTAATGGTCCTACAGGGTCAGCATGGACTGGAAAGCAATGAATGAATCAATACTTTGTGGTAGCTCTCCTATTAAGACTTTGAAAATAAAACGCTTTCAAGCTTTTGACCTGGTCATTTAAAGGATGGCTGCCATACTAAAATTCCTCATTTGAACAGGTTGTGATAGTTATCATGATAACTAACCTGTATCAAATACTCACTAGGCGTCAGGAACTGTTCTAAATGCTTTACAAATAATATTGCATTGCATGTCCACAGCTGCCTTCTGAGATAGCTACCATGTTTATCCTGACTTCACACAAGAGGAAATGGAATGACAGAGAAGAGAACTTTCCCAAGATGGTACATCTAGCCAGTGGTTGAGTGAATTGATGAAATACAGAGATCTCATTTATAATCCCTTGGCCTTTATGGTATACTTTGAGAAATTTCCAAATCTAAAAAATCTCACTTTCCTTTCTCTCACTCGTTCTATCACGGAAAACCACGTTGGGGACTGGAAGATGCTATCTAGGGGCTCCCTCCTCCTTTGATTTGTCTTTTAAAAGTTACAATACAACATAGGGGAAGTTTGAATTGATTGAAAAGATGATCCTATGTGTTGGATTATAAACTTTTTTCAAGAACAATCTTAAATGACCAATGAGTAATTCTCAGCCTAAAGGAGTACTGTCCAATAGAACTTTCTGTGACGCTAAATATGCTTTCTAGCCATGCTGTCCAACATAGTATTCAAGGGCCACGTGTGACTGTTGAGTCCTTTGTAATGTGGCTAATGAGAAATTCAAAATAAATATTTACCTTGACGTAAATATTCTACTACAAGTAGAATTCAAATTTTATGGCTAATGACGATAGCATGACCTTACACAAGTCTAGGACCCTAAGGTCAGAGAACCCTTCAAGGTCTCTACCTATTCCAAAATAAATAATGACAACACCCTCACTGCCATCAGGTCAATGCTGACTCCTGTGCATTTCAGAGTTGGTGACTGTTGACGGGAGTAGAAAGCCCAGGCTGTCTGCCGAGGAGCTGCTGGTGGTGGCACACTGCCAATCATGCCGATCGCAGCCGAATGCAAAACCACTACACCCACCACCAGGGCTCCTTCCATCGGCAATTTCCCTGGCCTCAGCTGGAGAAATTCTGCCAATAACCAAAGATGGGCCAGATGGGTCAGTCAGATGATTTCAGGATGGAAGATGGAGCTGCCCGAGTGCCTGTGGCTCTCCAGAAGACACGCTCTCACGCCTGTCCACCAGCTCTAGCCACTCTGATGCTAAGAATCCAGATGCTTCCTGCAGCCCACTCTCTGGAATGCCACTTCCCGGGTTCGCCACTGCTTTGAAGGGTCTGAAGACATTTAATTTAAATTTCATTTTAAATATTAGCATTTAATTTAAATTTCATTTTAAATATATCTGAATTTCTTCCACAGGAATTAAAAGCACTCACACTCAAAATGATATGAACAAATATGAAGCAGCTGGACTGTGAAATGCATGTTGTCAAGTTTAACTTGATTTTAGGCCCATTTCAGAAACCCTTCTCGACAGATACCTCCTAAAAATGGAGAATGTTCCTGGTCCACTAAGACCCGAGGATGATCTTCCTGCTTAGAGCAGCCAATGCACAGAGAGGACCATAGGGCCGGCCCCACCACAAGACACGACATCCTTCCCTGAACCACAGCGCTATTGGGGACAACACTGGAGACACAGTGCAAGAATTGTGCTCATTCTTACCCATAACACTGGAGTTAAACACTAAAGGCATGCAACAGAGCAGCAAGGGGAGCAAAGTGCTGAAATCTCCAAGGAATACCAAAAATAGACTTTGGAGACAGAGTGTGGCATCCCATCAGACTCGAATGAAAAACACTCATAAAAGCCAACAAACAGACCTTGAACTATTTATAGACTTGTCCATCTTTGTCAGTGGCTTTCTTTTTGTTGTTGTTATTTTGGTTTTGGTTTTTGCTGTTACTGCTTTGTTGGTTTTGACTTGCTTTGTTGTTTTGTTAAGCTTTGCCTGGTTTTTGCACTTATTAATGTCTCTGCATGTCTATGTAGATAAGGTAGGTGAGATAAATAATTCAGAGATGAAGAGAACGAGACCGATGGTTCTGGGGAGATGCTGGGAGAAGGGGAGGTGGGAGAAAGGAAGGGGGTTGGGTGGTTGGGAAACAAACCAGGGACAAGGGAACAACAAGTGAGCTAAAATCAATGGAGAGAAGGGCATAGGATACCTAGTGGGGCTTAATCAAGGGCGATGTACCAGCGAGGAATTCCTAAACCCGAATGAAGGCTGAACATGATGGTCGGGCAAGAGGAAAGTAAAAGGAAATAGAGGAAAGAACCAGACAAAGGACTTTTATAGAGGTCTACAAACAAGCATGTACATATATTTATATATAACGAGAGGGGAATAGATCTATGTACATATATCTATATGCTAAGAATCTATATGTTAAGGTTGCAGATAGACATTGGGCCTTGACTCAAGTACTCCCTCAACACAAGAACACTTTGTTCTAATAAACTGGCATTCTGCGATGCTCACCTTCCCAGCATGATCACTAAAGACAAAATTGGTGCATAAGTAAATGTGAAGAAAGCTGATGGTGCCTGGCTATCAAAAGATATAGCACCTGGGGTCTTAAAGGCTTGAAGATAAGCAAACGATCACCTAGCTGTGAAGTAATAAAGCCCACATGGAAGAAGTACACCAGCTCGTGTCATCATGAGGTGCCAATGAGATCAGGTATCAGGCATCTAAGACCAGAACAAAATCATACCCAATGTGAATGGGGAGTAGTGGTGGAGTGGAGTGGAGTGGAGTGGAGTGGAGACCCAAAGTCCAACTATAGACAATTGGACATCCCCTCACAGAAGGGTCACAGTGAAGAGATGAGCCAGTCAGGGTGCAGTATAGCACCGATGAAACACGCAACTTTCCTCTAGTTCTTTAATGCTTCCTTCCCCCCACTATCATGACCTAAATTCTACCTTACAAATCAGATTAGACCAGAATATGCACACTGCTACAGATAATAGCAGCATCGTTGACAAGGCAATGATAAATATCATCACCTGGCCTCTAGTGACACAGGGAATCCAAGCTAGATAAACCCCTCAGGACCAACAGTGAGAATAGAGATACCAGGAGGATAAGGGGAAGGTAGTGGGAGAAAGGGGGAATCGATCACAAGGATCGATCTATAACTCCCTCCCAGGGGGATGAACAACAGAAAAATGGGTGAAGAGCGATAAAGAATGATGCAAGATATGAAAATAATTATCTATAACTTATCAAGGGTTCATGAGAGAGGGCGACTGGGAGAGGAAGGAGAAAAAAATGAGGATCTGATATCAAGGGCTCAAGTAGAAAGGAAATGTTTTGAAAATGATGATGGCAGCCTATGTACAAATGTGCTTGACACAATGGATGAATGTATGGGTTTTGATAAGAGATGTAAGAGCCCCCAATAAAAGTATTTAATTTTTTTAAATGGAGAATATTCTAATAAATTTACTTTTTAAAAAGAGAGAAAACATTTTATCATGGCCCTCTACTTAAATGTCTGAATCAGAATTTTTCCATATTCTATAAGCAAAAGAAAAAAATCATAAATTAAAACAGGAAATTGGATAGCAATGTTGTTAGGAAATGCTGACAGTCCTTTATAAATTATTCCCAATTTCTTTCTTTCTTTTTTTTTAGAGGAGACTATTTATGATGTCAAAACCAACCCTGTGTTAATAAGTTGATTGTGAATCATAGAAATGTTACAGGACATAGTAGAAATGCTCAGATGATTCCCAATTTCAATTGTTTGTATTTAACCAAACAGCCTCAGAATTCTCTCTGATCACCTTTGAAATAAATTCATTTTAAAAATATAGTCCCTTGCTGAAGACTAATGGGTGCATAAGCAAATGTGGTGAATAAAGCTGATGGTGCCCAGCTATCAAAAGATATAGCATCTGGGATGGGGATGAGCCAGTCAGGGTGCAGTGCAGCAATGATGAAACATACAACTTTCCTCTATTTCCTAAATGCTTCCTCCCCTCTTCCCCCACTATGATGATCCCATTATACCTTACAAATCCGGCTAGACCAGAGGATGTATACTGGTGCAGATAGGAACTGGAAACACAGGGAATCCAGGACAGATGATCCCTTCAGGACCAGTGGTGAGAGGGTGGGGTAAAAAGGGGGAACTGATTACAGGGATCTACATATAACCTCCTTTATAGTCCCATAAACTTATAAATTACTTTTTTAAAAAGGAAGCTATGCAAATGTTACTTTTGCTATTTTATATATTCAAATGTCAACTAACGTGTTTTATGCAGGGCAGGGGAAATCAGTGCTTAAAAGAAATTTGACAATCACGGAGTGTAACAAATGTCTAGCAAATGACAAGGAAGCCTCCCTTTCCCTCCGTAAAGGAGGGAGAGTAAAATAACCCGACAACCTTCTCTGAGTTCTACCTGTGGCTATGTGAAGCCGAGCAGAGAGGAAAGTGAGAAGATATTAATTTAAATTCCACCAGGAAAGAGGCTAACCCCAAACACCAAACCCATTGCTCTCCAGTTAATTCCAACTCTTCGCGACCCCACAGGATAGAGGAGAACTACTCCCTAGAGTTTCTGAGACTATAAATCTTTACAGGCAGAGTCAGCCTCATCTTTCTCCCCAGGAGCGGCTGATGGGTTTGAACTGCCCCTCTCCAGGTTAGCAGCCCCATGCTTCCCCTATAGTGTCACTAGAGGCTGGGTGATGATACTTATCATCGCCTTGTCAAGGATGCTGGCGACTCAAGGATGAAGGACTTTCCTGGACCTGACAAAGAGTCTTACTGTGTGTGGCCATTCAGCAGTGTGAGGAGGAGGAGCCCCATGCATGCCAGGGGACTGTCCTTAGCCAAAGCAAAACCAGGGGCCTCGGAGCTCACGCCAACTCAGGGTGACCCGGTATGTAGCACGTCGGTGTGCTCCAGAGGAATTTCGATGGTGGTTTGGGGGAAGACTGCTCAACTCTTGGTGGACTTCCATCTCCATTCTCTCGGTTAACCACTGACCACGTTCACCTTTTGCACCACATGGAACGTCTACTGATGTCTCAAAAGCAATCCCGCCCACCCCTGCCACAGAGCCCAAGAGGCCCAGGAGTGCTAAGAGCAGGCCTTTGTTGTGCAATGTTGTACACTGTTGTGCAATGCCTCTTTCTATCTCCTCTCACTTATTTTCATTTCTCTTTAGAGCTAGTTTTCCTCTAGGGACCACGCGCCGTTTCAGAGTCTGCCTGCCTGTTCACGTTGATGAAGAACTGTGACAGGTGCTGTTGCCTTTGAGCACATATTCCAAAAGAGAGGCCAGCAACCTGGAGACAGCAGCCGGATTTCAATCTTTAGAGGAACACGCGTTATGAGCGGGACTTGATTTGGTGGTTGTCTGGGAGAATGGAGAGCTGCAGGGGGACATGCCATTGCTGAAACACTGGAGAGGAAGTATCCAGACTGATGCAATAGGGGCCCCCAGAGAGAACTGCATTAACTAGGGCTCATCGGTGTTAGTGAACCTTCTCACAGGCTTATTTCCTCTACTCATTGGATCCTTGTCCACACTGGCTTATAGTAGAATAATTTCTCTACCCACCTTCTCTCCCAAAACACTCTATAAAAAAAGGGGGGGGGAGGCTGCTTTATTTTACAGCTAATTTGCTGAAAGCACATAGCCCAGCTGCTCACAGTGAAGTAGAAGAGGAAATGGGAACAGAGGGAACCTTCTAATGAAGGGAGGTGGGGGTGCGGCGTGAAGCAGTAGGTAGGCTGGGCTAGACAATCTTCGTATGATTAAAGACAAGCAGAATCCAGTAGCAAGCAGTTATGTTCATCTTGTTATGTTCAGCTGAGGAACAGAGAAACAAGAGATAAAAATTACTCAAGAGCAAAAACATTGTTCAAGATGGTACTTTAACTGGCCCAAAGAAATGTCTCCGACTGTTCTATTCTACAACGGTGTAGTTGAGACTGCTCTTGATTGAGTGGTGCTGTTGGCCTGTGGTCTGTAGACCAGAGAGACCTCGAACAGCAGCAGTTAAAAATGAATGATTCCGTAAGGAAGTGTTCAGAGGGGTGGGTTTCATTGATCAGACTGGGAAAAGTGTAAATGAAATCATCTGGGAGAGCCATTGGAAAAGCGATGCCCTACATTTCGTGAATGAGTAGGTGGTGTGCCTCCTGTTTATACAATATTACCTTATAGGTTATTTCATTCTGCAGATTCAGCACACACCCCTCCACCCCCACTACCCCTGCCAGCAGGACCTCTAACTGTGTCTCCTGGGGTCAGCATGCAGAAGAGGATGCATCTTCTACGTTTGTACTTCTTCAAACTGCCAATGTGATATTCTTATGGAAATGAGCCTTTTCCTGAAGTTTCAGCACTAATTCGTTAATAATGTAACCATTAAAGGGTGGGGGCAGTGGTGAGGCAAAAGGAAAATAAATAGGTTTTAATATTCAGCTTTAAATAAATGTCTTGAATGGGACTGTATGATAATAGTGCCAAAATAATTAATTTGAGCCCAGCCTTCTCATTTGTCAGGGAGAGCAAGTTGCTGTGCTCTAAGGCTTGTGTGAAACTGGAAAAGAAATGGCCCATCATCACTTTAAAGCCCAGCGCTCCTCCTCATCTGCCCCTGGTGGAAGCCAGGGCTCATTTCCTTGGGCCCAGCAGGGAACTCGTCTGGGGTGGCCTCAGACTCCACATTCAGAGAACTGTTTGGGTGCCCAGGGAGCTCCTTGTCCCACCTCATCTCCTGAAGCATTTTGGCTAGCTGTTCTTCCGGGGAAACAACCATGTTTAGTTGCTATCTCCTAGCAGGTATTGGGAATTCCAAGTTTCTTTCTTTTTTTTTTTTTAAACCCCACTCAGTCACTTGGTGAGGAGCATCGAAACCTGCTGTTCTAGACAAAGCACTCTGCTGGGCACGTCAGTGAATATCCACAACATCTGACAGCAATAACCAAATTTTAATTTTTCCTTAGGACCCGTCATAGCCCAGCAGGTTAAACATTGTGTTGCTAACCTAAAGACCAGCTGGTTCAAGGCCACCAGACAAAGTTCTCCTCAATCTGACAGGGTCACTCTGAGTCCAAATTGACTCAACCATGGTGGGGTTTTTTGTTTTGTTTTGTTTTAGCTTTGAGAATGAAAATTCATTTTAAAGAATCATCAGTGATAGAAAGGGGGGGCCATCAAATTTGTTTGGGGACTTAATAAAATTTGAATATGTAGGGTGAGAACAAAGATAAATTTTCTTTTTATTTTGTTTTTTTTGGGGGGGGTTGTTTTTGTTCTGATTCGTTTTTAACATTATTTCTGTTTTGGAGTTCATGTTATTTCATGATGTTGTTTTGGGTTTTTTTTCCCCAAAAAACATTTCATTGGGAGCTAATAAAGATATCATTGTCATTCCATAGTTCAATCACATGGCTATTAAATTTTTCCATTAGGTTCTTAAATTTACTATTAGTAGACTGTTAGATATTTTCAGGGGTCTGGGAACTGTCAGGTAAGTATTAGACTGCTAACCAACCCACCAGCCGCTCTGAGGGAGAGGGATGAGACTCTCTGCTCCCACAAAGATTTACTGATGAGGTGGTCTAGTGGCTACTTCTTGGGCTGTGACTTCCACGGTCAGAAATTCAAAACCACCGGCAGCTCTGAGGGAGAAAGATTGGGTCATCTACTGCCGTAGACAGTTATGGTCACAGAAACCCACAGGGTCACTGTGAATCAGCATTGACTTGATGGTGGCGTGTTGGAGTTTTCTGTGAATGATCACCATAGTCGGTGCGAGCAGATTTGGGATTGGGTGTGCGTGTGTGCAGAGCCGGAAGGAGGCTCACATACAGAATGGCTCAGATGTAGAGACGATGCACCTGGGAAGGAGAGCGCAGAATGTTCCTGCATAGCACGAAGGAATAACCTCTAGGATCTATCTTGGATGCAAGCAAGTGAGATGGAGACAATGAGGATAGTCTGACTGTAGGGAGAAGAGGTGAAGATAATTGAATAACATACATATAAATGAGTCTGTTTATAAATGTATGTATAAACCAATGGTTCTCAACCCAAAGTGATTTGACACCCAGGGACAGCTACCAACGTCTGGACATAATCTTCACTTTCACAGCTGTGGAGAGGATGTAATGGCATCTATCTATGGCATATAGGCTGAGGATTCTGCTAAACATTTGTGCTAGTCTGGGTAGACTAGAGAAATAAATCCAGAGAGACACATATGTATGAGAAAGAGTTTTATCTACAACAGCAATTGAATATTGAGAAAACATCCCAGCCCAGTCCAGATCAAGTCCATAAGTCCAGTAGTATCCCATATGGCTGATACAATCTATAAATTCCTCTTCAGACTATGAAACACGTTCAATGATGCCAAATGCAGGATGATCACATGTTAATAAAGCCTCTGTAAGCATATATGCATATATGCATGTGTGTGTATATATATGTATGTATATATTTGCATGCATGAATTTCCTTATATGAAAAAGGGAACCATAGTTATGATATTAAAGTGAGTGTGTTGCATATGGCACTCTCTCTCTCAATGCATTCGAGCTGAGTCTGACTAACAGGGACCCTCGAGGAGAGAGGAGAACTGCCCTTGTGGGTTTCTGAGATGGTCACTTTTGACAGGACTAGAAAACCTCCTCTTCCTCCTGCAGAGAGGGAGAGGCTGGTGTTTTCAAACTGCTGACCTTGCTGGTCACAGCCCAACACACAACACATGCAGCTCCTCTGGCACTCCTTAGCTAGTGCAAGTGGTCTGTGCTGTACTGATAATCTAAATGTTGGCAGTGTGAGCCCACTGAACGGCTCCTTGAGCCGATACATATATATTCAAGAAAACCTGATGGGCCAGTCCTACCCTGTGGCACATGAGATCATCATGGGTCAGAACCACCCTGACACCAACCTGACACCATTCCCTAATCGTGCAATAAGGGAACAAGGTAAAGGGACTAGGAAGAGAAGCAAGACTTATTTAGTCATACCTTGTTTTAAAGATTTGCTTTTAAAATCATGGAAATATTTTACATAATCACCAACAAAATTAAATTTAACATGCAAACTCCAACTTCCATAAGCAAAATGAAACAAATGAATCTATGTTTTGACAAGGCAACATAATCACACAAGGAAGGATTAAGTGGCTTTAAAACACATACGTTGACCATACGGTCCAATGAGATAATTCCTAGGGACAAGAAGAACTACGAAAATCATCTTAAACTTTTTTTTCACTTATAATTTTAATTGTATTTTATTCTAACACTTTTTAAAAAAATTTTGGATTGTGGAATAAAATTCACTAATTGAAACACTGGGATTCTGGCATACGGATAGACTATGGTTCCCATGAAGCTCAGCACTGCCCTCTAGGACAGAGAAGAACCCTGGAAACCTCCAGGGTCTCCCATGCGGCAATCTTTGTGGGAGGGAATTGACATATCTTTGTCCTACAGAGCACCTGGTGGTCATGAACCATCAAAGTTTCAGTTAGCAGCCCAGTGCTTAACCACTAAACCATCAGGGCTTCTTTTAAAAAAAGGAAAGAAAGAAATAATTTTAAGATTCCTTTAGTAGGTGAGCAAATTTGCTTGAGCATAATGAATATAGAAATAGAATCACAATATCTTAAAAAAAAAAAGAATCACAATATCCTAAAAATGCTTATTTTCTAGCATTGTCCACTAGAAAGAGCTAGAAACAATAATGAATATAGTAGCAATGAGGACTCTGGATTAGTTATGGTTCATAATTACCATTTTCTGAGAAAAATAATTGAGTTCAGGTTGGAGGAAAAAATGTGCTCAACAAGAAGAGCGTGGAATTATCCTATCATAATAGCACATGAAGAAGCTATCAAAATCACTGGAATCCTGTTTAAGAACAAACAAACACAAAAAGCCATTTTGAAGAGGCTTTCACTGCTAAATATGGCATTATTTGAGGATCAATAAAAATTAATCATTGCAATGGATTGAGCCACATTAAACATATTTAAATCCTTGAGTTTGTGTATATATCTTTGAAGAATACTAAAGAACCAAGTAATAATTTCTGAGCCAATATTGATAAAGGAAATTTTCTTCTTCTTGATGTATTTTAGGTTATAAAATGTGAAAGTAAAATTCATTTTTGATACTAAATTAAGAAACCAAGATAGCATATTCTGTCAATGGCAGTTCATGTCACAACACAATCGACATGAAGCGGCTAATGTCAGGAAAACACACAACCAGCAAGCAAGAGTTCTTTCAAAATAATTTGAATCCCCAAAACCTCTATATCTTACTACCAGTTATAGGAAAAACAGATGATAGAGAAATAGACACCATTGGAATGTGATTAGCCACATACAGAATTTAAAACACTTCAACAAATAAATTGTAAAGTGAAAAAACAATATGGAGGGAGAACCTATCTTTAAAACAAGAGTTTAGAACTATCAGTTAGAGCATGATAGAGGGACAAGAGGAAAGTGAAAGGAAATAGAGGAAAGAACAAGGAGGAAAGGGGTATTTATAGAGGTCTAAATACAGGTATGTACATATGTAAATATATTTATATAGGATGGTGGGGGAATACATCTACGTGCATATATTTATAGGTTTAGTATTAAGGCAGCAGATGAAATTGGATCTCCACTCAAGTACTTACTTAATGCAAGAACACTTTGTTCTATTAAACTGGCATTCCATGATGCTCACCTTCCCCACAAGATCACTGAAGACAAATGTGTGCATAACCAAATATAGTGAAGAAAGCTGATGGTGCCCAGCTATCAAAAGATATAGTGTCTGGGGTCTTAAAGGCTTGAAGATAAACAAGTGGCCATCTAGCTCAAAAGCAACAAAGCCCACATGGAAGAAGCACATCAGCCTGTGTGACCATGGGGTGTCGAAGGGATCAGGTATCAGGTATCAAAGAACAATAAATCGTATCATTGTAAATGAGGGTGAGTGGAGGGTGGAGACCCAGTCAGGGTGCGGTATAGCAATGATGAAACATATAACTTTCTGCTAGTTCTTAAATGCTTCCTTCCCCCACTATCATGATCCCAATTCTACCTTACAAATCTGGCTAGACCAGAGGATGTACACTGGTACAGATAGGAACTGGAAACACAGGGAATCCAGGACAGATGAAGCCCTCAGGACCAGTGGTGAGAGTGGTGATACCAGGAGGGTGGAGGGAAGGTGGGGTAGAAAGGGGGGACTGATTACAAGGATCTACATATAACCTCCTCCCTGGGGGATGGACAACAGAAAAGTGGGTGAAGGGAGACGTCAGACAGTGTAAGATATCACAAAATAATAATAATTTATAAATTTTCAAGGGTTCATGAGGGAAGGGGAGTAGGGAAGGAGGGGGGAAATGAGGAGCTGATATCAAGGGCTCAAGTAGAAAGCAAATCTTTTGAGAATGATGATGGCAACAAATGTACAAATGTGCTTGACACAATGGATGGATGGATGGATTGTGATAAGAATTGTACAAGACCCCAATAAAATTATTTTTAAAAAAACAAGAAAACTATCAATTAATTGTAATATATCAATCTTACACTATAATTCTAACAACAACAAAACAACTGTTGAATTTTTAAATTATTATATGCAATAATGATATTAAATAATTATTTTTAAATTTTTAGATAAGATTTTTTTTCAGATTGATAACGGTATTATTATTGCTATTTTTAAACCTGCTATTTCAGAGACAGGCACCCTGATGGCGCAGTGGTTTTCTCTGGGCTGGGATGTACATGGTCAGCAGTCCAAAACAACAGTAGCTCTCGGGAGAAAGACTCTCTGACATTATTGTGCTCTAAGTAGATAGCCCGAAGATTCCAGTATTAGCTGCGGTCATTACATCAGTAAGCCAAGATGGCGATGCAAGCAGCTAAGAGGGCGAACATTCGGCTTCCGCCTGAAGTGAATCGGATTTTATATATAAGAAATTTGCCGTACAAAATCACAGCTGAAGAAATGTATGATATATTTGGAAAATATGGACCTATTCGTCAAATCACAGTGGGGAACACACCTGAAACGAGAGGAACGGCCTACGTGGTCTATGAAGACATCTTTGATGCCAAGAATGCGTGTGATCACCTGTCGGGATTCAACGTTTGTAACAGATACCTTGTGGTTGTGTACTACAATGCCAACGGGGCTTTTCAGAAGACGGACACGAAGAAGAAGGGGGAACAGCTGAAGCTTCTGAAGGAGGAGTACGGCATCAACACGGATCCACCCAAGTAACACTTGTCTGCACTTCATCTTGGACTCAACCCACGAACCAGCACCACCACTGTTTTCTTTCCTTTTAATCAATACTAAGTAATGTGATGTTTGTATTTGAGACTCAAAACGACCAGCTAGAAACTTGATACATGTTAGAATGTGTTCATAATAAACTTGGAGTTTTTGGTAAAAAATAAATAAATAAAAAAGCTGGGGCCCCGGAGATTGGACAGCCTGATGCTCCCTCCTCTGCCCTGGCCCAGGGAAGCCCGCCAGGAGTCCCGGCTCCTGAGGGGTGCCTCTCCCTCTCCTCCCTAATCCTCCCACTTGTTCCAGCTCTTTGACATAATCCGTGTGAAGGTGAAAGTGCAGTTCAGTAATAAACTGTGTTTAATCAGTGAAAATGATTCAACAGTCAACAGTACTGTCAACAGTACTCTCTACTCCTCGGATACCCAAGAGGGCCACTGTGAGTCCGCATTAACTCCATGGCAGAGAGCTTGGTTGTTGTTGATTAGAAAGAAATACATACTAATGAAATATCTGTGTATGAAATGATAAGTTGTCAAGGATTTGCTCTAAAATAGTTCTAGGGGAAAGAATAAGTCTAGATGACACAAGATGGCCAATCGATTAATGATACTCACTGAAAATGGGTGATAGATCCACAGCCAACCAAACTCACTGCCACTGAGTTCACTGAGAATCATAGCAACCCTACATGGCAGAGTAAAAACCCTAGTGTTTCTGAGGCTGTAAATCTTTGCGGGAAAAGAAAACCTCTTCTTTCTCTCATAGTGTAGCTAGTGGGTTTGAACTGTTGAATGTGTGGTTAGCAAGCACACCAATATGTAACCTACTATGCTACCAGCATTCCTTGCGTGATGAACAGATGATATATACTATAAATTCTCTCTATTTTCATATAAAACTTTATGCATATTTTTAAAAACCTAAAAATAATTGGACATTTTATAAGGCATGGATCTTCCTTAATTTCTTGATGTGCTAGAAATATTTCACAGCAATCTTTCTGTGAAATGAAATTGCAGAAAATATACTTTGGAAATCATTCTTTGGCTTCTCTGCTCTCCAAACCTCTTGCCCATTCATCCCAGACCTGTGAAAACTCTCACTAGGAAGTTTTCCTCCTTCCCTCCTCCAGGAAAAATCCCTTGGGAGCCCTGGGAGCACTTCATTCTGATGGCTGATTAAAAAGAGGGAAGCAAGAAGTAACCATGCCCACTATCAATTGTTGAAAACTCCTCTATATTCCTTAGATTCTTTTTAACCTCTAAAACAAGCAGAACATGATGATCCTCATTTCACAGAATGAGGAAAGAGGGGTATAGAGAATAAAGCCATTTGTCCATAGCTACACAGCAAAGAAGCATTTAAGTTAGGATCACCACACGGGTCTTTCACACTCCAAAGAAGCCTGTCATCAAACTCTACCATCATCTCATTGTGGATGACAACCTCCCCATGCCAAGCCCATCAAAGCTTCCTGTGCCCAGTGAGTACCGAACTTTAAGGTGCATTGGAGTCACCTGCATGCAGATGCTGGACTCACACCCAGACCTTCTGACTTCATATGTCTAGGACAGAGACGTAAGAATCCATATGAGGCCAATAATTCAGATTCTGATGGTCTGGAAACACAGCTTTAAACAAACATGGTTTAGATCTACCACAACCTTAAGCTTAAAATGTATTACAATCTGATTTAGAGATCTTAATTTCTAGGAAATTTAAAAATAAAAATGCCTTCAAGTTGATTCCAACTTATATGACCTAAGTATTTATTTGAGAGCTTCTGAAAGTCTCTATGCTCCTGTTCTCTCTTTGCCCAGAATACCATAATAATAATAATAATAATCCATAATATATCTCATGAGTGCACAGGAAGCCATGTTTCTGAGCAGCAGACAGATCATGCCAACATGAGTATTTCATTCTTCAGAGTGCATTCAGTGAGTTCAATGTGAAATTCCAGAACCTCAAGGCTACAGTTTATCATTACAATTACCCAGCCTGATCCTTTCAGATCAATTGTTATCATACCCGTCACACAGCAGCATACAGAGATGATGAAGACATCGTCCTTCCATTGGGAACAGCCTGGAAGCAGAGATTGATATGTGAGCAAATAAATACAACAAAGCACCATACGTACAAAAGTCCAACAACATCACAGAGGAAGAGGCGCTTTTCCTCGAAGCCAGTGGTTCTCAACCTGTGGGTCATGAACCCTTTTGGGGGGCGAACAACCCTTTCACAGGGGTCGCCCAATTCATAGCAGTAGCAAAATGACAGTGATGAGGTAGTAACAACAATAAGTTTATGGTTGGGGGGTGGTCACCACAACATGAGGAACTGTATGAAAGGGTCACGGAATTAGAAAGGTTGAGAACCACTGCTTTAAGCAATGCAATGGATGCTTCTCAGTGTTCATGATGTCACCGAGAACTATGACCAGTAAGGAAGGGAAATTTCCACACTGAACATTTACCAGTTGTATTCCAGTCAACTGTGACTCGTGTCACCCCCGTGAGTATTAGAGAAAAGCTGTGCTCCTAAGTGTTTTCGGTAGTTGATTTTTTAAAATTTAGATCGCCAGCCCTTCCTTGAAGTCACCCCTGGATTGACTTGAACAGGCAACCTCGGCACTAGCAGCTGATCATGTTTTCCCTTTACACCAACCAGAGACTCCACCTTAAACACATAAGAAACAAAATCCCTCAAGGCTAAATGACCTGCTACTAATGATCCCACTGATATGACCCTCCCTGATCCTGGACAGCTTATAGGGAGAACACGCTCTGCGTTTTACAACATCTGTGCCATTTGTACCTTGAGCCTTCAAGACTTCGGCAGCCTCCCCCAGGGATTCAACCTCACCGTCTACAAGTCTTCCCACAATGTGATTTATTTTTGCTCTGAATTTGTCAGCCACATAAAAACATGTTCAACCTATTGCGATTTAGCCCTTCCATTTACCACCTCATGCTTTCCCATCCTCAGATGCTGTCTCCCAACCCATCTGGCTGTGGCAAAACTTCTCCAAGGACCAGACATCTCTAAAATTAGGCATCGGCTAAGATTTATGCTGGTTTACTTGATTTAGTCCAGACTTGTTAACTTCCCGGGACGGAAACAGATCTTCCATAAATTAGTGAAGCCTTTAACCAACCAAACTATTTTTAAAGGGTGGTCTACATCAAATGCAATTAAACCTAAACCATTGCCTCAATAACTGTCTTCTTTCACTTCTTATTCACTAAGCTCCCCGAGTGTATTTCGCTTGTCATGCGTAAGGCGCTCAGTTCATCAGGCTTTGATGAACTAGAGCCACTCCGACATCCTTGCTGTTGTGGTTTTGTTGTTAGGTGCCATTGACTCAGTCCTGGCCCATAGTGACCCTGTGCACAGCAGACGGAAATAGTACCTGGTCGTCCGTTATGCTCACAAGTGCCCCTAGGTTGCAGCCACTGTATCAATCCATCTTCTTAAGAGCCTTCTTTGTCACTGCCCCTCTACTTTAACAAACATGATATCCTCCTCCAGGGACTGGTCTCCGCTGGCAACGGGTCCTGACATCCTTGAGTTGTGCAACAAGTGAAGCACTCAGCCATGCACTAGCAGGTTGAGGGTTCAAACCCAGCCAGAGATGCATTGGATGAAATGCGTGGGGATCTGCTTTGGAAAGGCCCCGGCTGAGAAAACCCTCGGCCGTGCAGTTCCATTCCACCACACCTGGGGTCGCCAGGAGTTGGAAATGGCTCGACAGCCACTGGTTTGGACCGTTTGTTTGTTTACTTGGAGCCACTCTACCCCTGAGCTTCTCGCTCTGCGAAACCAGGAGTGTCCATCAGGCTTAGGATGACTGGGGCCACGGGCCAGTGGAAGGCCAGGGAGGCTTCACTTGTCCATTACCGTCCCCTGTTCACTGATGCTAGAACTCCAACTAGAAGACCTCCTTGTCTGCCCTGCGAGACTTCCGTTTCTAGCAGTGAGAGACAAAGCGGTGGGGTGTTTTCATGAATGGACTGGGAACAGCTAAGTAGACTCAGCTGATTTCGTTCTGCTTGCTGCTTTGAGGGAGCTGTTTCATAACAAGTGAAAACAGCACCCACCTTACGTGCATGCATTTTATTTTTTTGTTGAATCTCCAAGGGACCAAATCATTGATAGCTTCCCAAGAAAAAGAGGCTTTCCAAAACACCCAGCTGCACTCAGGCAAACAGGAGGAAACCCACACCCCTGGCCCTGCCATACTGGTTTGTTTTGTTTTGTTTTCCCAGTCCTAGAACAAACAATTCCACTTCACCAGCGACTGCCGCTTCACTGTTCTCGCAGGCCAGATCTTGTTCCCTTACGCTGCTCGGAGAGCTGTTTTCACGCCGTGAGGCCATACAATTAACAGGATGTTCGGCCCTCGTGATCTCTTCCCTAAGGAGCCCTGGTGACGCAGTGGCTGACACGTTGGACTGCTAACGGGAAAGTCAGTAATGTGAGCCCAGCGGCCACTCTGGGGGAGAAGGACGAGGCTTTCTGCTGACGGTCTTAGGAGCCCTGAGAAGGTGGCTAAGAGTCAGAATCACCTCAAAGGCGGTGCGTTGAAGGTCTTCTCTAGTGGTTTTTAAAAAGGTTCTTCCTGCCCCCTTTCCCAGATGAAAGCCTCCACCCACCCACTGCCACCAAGTCAATCCTGATTCACAGCAACCCTGTAGTACCGAGTCAAACCCCCCTGTGGGTTTCCGTGGTTTCTAAGACTGGAGAAAAACCTCTCAGAGGGCAGCGGTGGTTTGTCCCTGCTGGCTTGGGGCTAACAGCCCAACTTTCAGCCCGCTCCACCAGCAGATGAGACAGCAGAGGGTGAATTAATTTCTCTAGACGACTCAAAGTGCAAGGAGCCCTAGCGGTGTTGTGCGTTACGCAATGTGCTGCGGGCCGCAAGGTCAGAAGTTCAAACCGACCAGTAGTTCTACAGGAGAAAGGTGAGTCTGTTCCTGCAAAGATTTGAAGTCTCAGAAACTCAAAAGGGCAGTTCTACTCCATCCTATGTGGTCACTACACGTAGGGATTGACCTGATGGTGCTGAGTTTGGTATGCAAAGGGTAGCTCACGGTAGCCAATGCTATATGAAGAACAGAGGCAGTTATTGGATCCCTCAAATCAACACTGCCCCCTGTTAGTCTCCTCAGATAATGAACCCTGGCCCTCTCGCGGGTTTATCTACAGAGACAACCCCCTGCTGCTGGATGACTCCCTGTAAGGATCAGTGGGTTTTCCATGTGTTAACCCAAGACCCTCATGCAGACCCACCTTCCCTTTAGGGATCTGATTGATTCGCCAACATTTTTCAAGATTAGAGATCAAAAATATCTATGACCAACTACAGTTAGAGTTGTGATTATGTGTCCAGTTCTTCTTTTTGAAATCATCTCAGAAAGTGCTGTGGCTGTGCACGGCGTTCTAATGAACTCCATTCTTTCATAATGAACGGACCAAGAGGAAAGGGGTCTGTGTTAGTCTGGGTACACTAGAGAAACAAATCCATAGAAACTCATATGTATACGAGAGAGTTTTATATAAAGGGTGAGTGCACTTCAAAAAAAATCCCAACCCAGTGCTGCCCAAGCCCACAAGTTCAACATTAACCCATATGTCCAACACCAATCCACAAAGCCCTCCTCTATCTCACAAAGACAAGCAACGATGTCGACTGCAGGAGGAAAGCTGAGTCAGTGAATGTGTAAGCATCTCAGCACTGGCAGGGGTCTCCACACGGCTGCTCCAGCACCCAGGGCTGCATGGGGATAGGTCCATGCGGCTTCACCTTGGGAATGTCTTGCAGGAAGTGACCCTTGTCAGCTGAAGCAGGGAACTGGCTAAGGCAGGTGCAGCCTGGTCCGACCATCACAAAGCAAGAAACCTGAGAACTAGAAAGGCAAGGCTCACCGAGCCATTTATCCCTCTGCCCTTCAATTAACCCCACATGTGTTTATTGGCCAGGTTGGCACAATAAACTAACTACCTCAGGGTCCTAGATCCCACAGCTGGAAGGAGTTTTGGTGATCTGACTCCCACCTCCTGCTATAAATTGAATTGTGTCCTCCCAAAAGGTGTGTTGTAATCATACACCCTAATACCTGGGGATGTAACCCCAGAGTTGCCATCTCAGGAACCCACAGGGGGCGTCTACTCTGTCCTTTCAGTTTGCTAGAAGTCAGAATCAGCTAGTGAGTTTGGATTTTTGGTTGACCTCATATTTTAATGAGGCCTTTTTAGTGTAGGGTGTCTTTTAAGCCAATCAACTTTGAGATACAAAAAGACCAGAGAAGGAAAGCCAATAGGAAAAATACACACCACAGGAAGATCACCCAGAAACCGAGGAACAGAGCTGAAAAGTCAAGAACCGGCCCCCAGAGCCAACACAGAAAGAGAAAAGACTTTGCCTAGAGCCAGGTCCTGAAATCTAGCCTCCTACACTGGGAGACGTTTGTGAAAGCCACCCTTGGGTGGTATTTCTGTTATCACAGCACTAAGAAGCTAAGACATCTTGACTCTATAGTCCTGTTGTGGTCAGTAGCTGCCTTTGAGCCAGGCTTCAACTCCTGGAGTCCCTGGCACAGTGGGAGAACACTCTGCCCCAGCCCTGCACCATGCCCGTTATCCATGTGCCCATAGTCTTCTAATTGGCTGACTTTCAGAAGTATTGGTCCAACTTTCTTTCTTAATCTGTCTTGGTCTAGAAGGTCTATTGAAACTCGTTTAACGTCCTAGCAACATGCAAGCCAGAGGGGTGGTAGCTGTTCATGACCCCAGTTGCCAGATTGCAAAGGGAAAATTTTACCTGTGAACCAGAAATGCCTCCCCCAGTCTACCTGAACCCTGCCCAGTCACTTTATTAGAAAATCCTTTCTAAGGTTGAGGCAAATTTCCTTCTTCTTCCTGTACCTTTACCCACAGGTGGTGGTAGTGCCCACTGGTGTTTCTCAGAACAAAGCTTTTCTCTTTCACAAGACAGTTCCATCTGATATTTTAAGATTGCCACCTCAGAATCTAGAATTATTTCTCATGCCAAACAGCCTCATTTCCCTCAGCCTTCATATTGAAGTGCACAATCCCAAACCGCTTAGGATTCTCACCATTCCTAATGATCTATAGGCTCCAGGAGATAACAGAGACTTTTATGAAAAACAATATGCACAAACATTCCCAAATCTATATGGTCTATAAATGCCCATTGAATAACACTGCTTTTTATGGGCTTGTATGTTATGACCTTCTGAAAAATTATAAAGTTAGTTGGATTCCTATGATTCTGTGAGTTCAGGTCCATACTTCCTAAAGAATCCTTGCAACCCAGCAATGAGCCCTTCACTAGAGCAAGGAGCCCAGTCCTCTTTCTAACATCATTCACTGTGGAGCTCTCTAGATATAAGCTGGTCTTGTCTACAATGAACAACCATTATATGATTTTTAGATGAATGCTAAGTATTGTCACATCTATTTAAAACTTAAAAATTCCTCCATTAGTACGGGTGAACACGTTGGAAGTCAGTTGAAGATTTCCGTGTGGCAAAAGGAGATGTGCAGAACCAATTGTGCTTAACCCTTAGTCTCCATAACCAAGTAGTCCTTGAGGGCACAGTTCTGGGGTGAAAATCACAAATCAGTCAATCAACAATGAATCCATTGAGGACCTACTTTGTACAAAGCACCATAATTACTTAGAGTCAGAATATAAGCAAGTCTGACATGAGCCAACCATAGAGTTCACCATCTAGTTGTGGGGCTAAGACATGTATTACCTGTTGTTAGTTGCCCTAAAGTTGGCTCCAACTTCTGGTAGTCTGATCCATGTATGGAAGACTGAAACACTGCGCAGCCCTGCACTCATGATAGTTGATCTGTGTGGCCCATTATTGTAGCTGTTGTGCCAACCCATCTCCCTAAGGGTTTCTCTTGCCTGGACTGGTGCTCCATTTTACCTTCTATGCTCTTCTTCCCCTGTGATTGGTCCCTCTTGATGATATATCAAGTAGGTGAGAGCTGAAGTGTTATGCAGTATTCCGTGGTCCATTGAATTGTGACCACTGAGGAGTGTTTACAAGTAGATTGCTAGATCCTTCTTCCTAGTCATTCTTCATCTAGAACAGTGGTTCTCAACCTTCCTCCTGCCGCGACCCTGTAATACAGTTCCTCATGTTGTGGTGACCCCCAACCATGAAATTATTTTCGTTGCTGCATCATCACTGTCATTTTGCTGCTGTTATGAATCATCCTGTAAATATCTGATACACAGGATGTATTTTCTTTGTTACAAAATTTAACATAATTAAAACAGTGATTCATCACAAAAACAATAGGTAACTACATACTGTGAAATATTTATTTCTAATTACAAATAACTGAAATTTTGTCTTGAAGCATGGTGTAGCATGGGTAAGAGTCTTCACCCCGGGTACTCCTCTGTGGGCGTATCTGCATGTGGCCGGACCCGCCTGGAGATGGATAAAGGAGCTGTGTCTTGGTTCCTAAGACCATCAGCAATATGTGTTTTCCGATGGTCTTAGGCAACCCCTGTGAAAGGGTCATTTCACCCCCAAATGGGCCGCAACTCACAGGTTGAGAACCGCTGATCTAGAAGTTCTGCTGAAATCTGTCCATCATGGGTGACACTGATGGCATTTGAAATACCGGTGACATTGCTTCCCAACATGAAAACCATCAAAATGCAGTATGACACACTGACAGGTGGTGGTGATAACTACTGAGTACTAATACACGGAGGAAATAATTAGTTCAGAAATGTTACAAAAGTTAAAAAGGGCAAATGTATATCCTACTACATGCTTAAAATTTTTTTTCTTGTAGTTATCTATGGCTTTTGTTCAGGTATTCCTAGTCTATGTGCTGAGCAAAAGGAGACTGAGTAGTGCAGTGGTTAACCGAAGGGTTGATGGTTGAAACCCAGAAGCTGCTCTGCAGGAGAAAGCTGCAGCAGTCTGCTACCAGACAGACTGACAGCCTTGGGGTAGTTCTATCCTGCCCTACAGGGGTGCTATGACTTGGAATCACTTCAGTTTGGAATTTGGTATTTGGTTTTGTGATGAGATGGTGGAAATGAGCAATTGCAAGGTGGTGACATGCATCCTCAGTGCACTTTCCTTAGAGTGGGAGAAGAAAAGACACCGCCACAAAGCCGGGAAAGTCCAAACGTCCTTGTCCTTATCTGAGTGGCTCAGAGATAACAAGATGGGACTGAGCAGAATCACTGAGCTGAGCAGGGTAGAGGGTGAGAAGCCGGTGGCATGGCCCAGCAGGTGTGGGTGGAAAGAGAGACTGCATGTGTCTGGCACTTGGCTAGTATTTGCCCTGGGAAGATAGCCCAGAGTTTGTTTAGAGCTGCGGTTCTCAACCTGTGGGTTGTGACCTCTTTGGGGGTCGAGCAACCCTTTCACAGGGGTCACCCAATTTATAACAGTAGCAAAATTACAGTTATGAAGTAGCAATGAAAATAATTTGATGGTTGGGGGTCACCACAACGTGAGGAACTGTATGAAAGGGTCGCAGCATGAGGGAGGTTGCGAACCACTGGAGGAAGACAATGTCGTGCGGCTGAGTGGGAAGGCTGGGAAAACTCTGATCTTAGATCAGAAAATCTTAGACGTGCCCGCGGTGTTCCTCTCCTCCAGCTCTCCTTAGGTGCTGAGGACACGATCGTCTTAGGGTTTAATTGATGCTTAACTATTTCCTCAAGACCGGGAGCTACTGGGGAGCCCAAGTCATATGAAAAACTCAGCTCACGGGCACAGTTTTCATGTGCTTTTGTTTTTCAAACCATCTCCAGTGCTCTATCTGTGTTTGAGTCAGAATTAAGTCCATTCTTTAATAATTATGGGCATTAGGCCACTACCCGGCTGATTGATGCTCACTACCCGGCTGGGATTAAATGCACACTTTCCATGCTCTGCCCACTCCTTTCCAGCAAAGCACCATGCTTCTACAGAGCCCGCTCCCTCCTCAGGCTACCCCATCTCCTTAGCCCCGCCCCAGTCTCACATGGTTTCCCCAGGAAGGAGGAGCTTAAGGCACCAGAAGCACTGGCGGCAACAGCACTTTACATAAGTCCTCCTGGACAGCCACAGCACAGGCTCACAGGGGAAGGGGGAAAAACAGTGTGCGTGTGTTGCTATAAATAAAAGCCCCAAACGAGGGAAAGTTTCTAGATCTCCTTTTTATTTAAATGTTCCTCATTTATATGCAACCAATTCACAAAAGCCCACACACCAATCTGTAATGCACCTGGTATTGTGAGAAGTTGCCAGTTGTAGTGTGGCTTCCCTGCCCCCCCCCCCAAGAAGAACTGTACAAAGCCATATCCTTAGGGTTCTTTCTTTCTTTCTTTTTCTTTTTTTAAAAATGAATCCCCCAAAGAGAGAGGTTTACAAAATCCATGAAACGAATGGGCTCTATTTCTCACCTGAACCTGCTACGGATGCTCGTCCAGGTCGAATTTTCTTGAAGAGTGGCCATTATTTCTGCCATGGTCTCCTCCCTCTACCTACAGCAGTTTCTACAACTGGAATTTAAAGGGCAGGGGCAAAGATTGGTGTTACGTCTCCTCCTCACCCAAGCCCGGAATTTCAGCCTCATGTACAGCACCACGAACAGAGACCTGCAATAACGGACCCTTCCAGGAGGGTTTGCAACTCCGAACGACTCAGTCGGGAGACAAGAAGTCGCGTCTCTCAAGATCCTGACCCACAACGTGAAGGGGGACTTGGATGGACTTCTGAGGAGAAGGAAACAGGCATCTCCTCTGCGCTAGTGTTCGAAAAGAAGCTGATCTCCTCTGTTCTCGGGAGGCAGACAGAGAGAGCTGAATCAGCTCACACTGGGGTAAAAATAGCTAAGTGGACAACTTGAGTGAAACTTAGCAGTTCACCTGTTTTCCTTATTATCAGCTGCACAAGAGAGTGTATCGAGGACTGCAGGAATAGAAGCCATTGTAAAACCAAAGCTCTGTGCAAACGGCCTATCTGGAATTGACAAGTGGTAGGCAGCTCACCGGGAGTGCAAATAGGCAGCTGCTTGGATGTGTCTCCTGAACAGCTGCCCGGGGAGCGACAGGCCACAGGAAGCCTCCATGGTACCAGGAGCGCGTTGGGGCAGTCACCATGGAAGACTCCCCAGCCGCAGGAGGCAGGCAGATCTCCGAGGAGGAAAGAATCACATGGGCTTCTCACCCTCAACTGCTAGCTTTCCAAAGTTCTCCGTAATGACTGGCTGAGCCAAGACGCAACCACAGGTCGGGTTCATGAGAGGTAGCTCAGGCTCTCAAACTGATGTTTGATGCACAGGACTACTTGACCCCTCCCATGGCTGGATCCTGACATCAAAGTTACAACGTGGGCCTGGCTCCCCACCAGCAAGGGAAATGGCTCAGCGTGGGGGGATGGAGGCATGGCGAGAATGTCTGGCCTCTGAGTGTCATTCCAGTGATTTCTATGATTTTGATCCACTAAGCCGATGGCCTTGAGACCGTCGTCTCAGGGGACACCAGAGGTCAACAGACAGAACCCAGTTCACAAAGGCCAGGTCCTACATCCTGCTTGGGTTAGAAGTGACCAGGGTCTTAAAAGCTCATGAGCAGCCATCTAAGATGTAACGAACTGTCTGCCTGCCTAGTAGAAAGAGAAGGGAAGAAATCAGAGATGCTTGGGACAATTAGTGTAATGAACTAAGAGACTGCTGGAGCACCACTTTCCATGTCCTGAGACCAGAAAAAACTAGCTGGTGCCTGGATTAACACCACCAACTGCTCTGAAATAGATTAATTAGAAGTTTCTAGCGAGTGTGGTCAGGAGCCCTGACGTCATGGGCTATGTGTTTGAACAGTTAAGCCCAAAGTCAGCAGTTCAAATTCCACCAACCTGCCCTCAGGGTGTAAAATGAAACTTTCTGCTGTCTAAAGATTCGTCTTGGAAACCCAAAGCAATTCTATTCCATCCTATAGAGTGCTATAGGAATCAACTCAGTGACAGTGAGTTTAGACAGCGTGGGAGAAAGATGCGGAAGAAAACACAAAGTCATAAAAAAGATTAGGCTCAGTGGTTGAAGGGAGACCAGAACAATTCCTGAGACTCTGGCTGTTAGTCACTGTTCAGGCCTGGAACTGATCTGATTCCCATTTCTCAACAACAAGGACACAGTCGTTTCAGGGAAGGATCCCTGGGGGTATAGTGACTTATGTTCGGGCTGCTAACTATAGGGTCAGCAGTTCAAGCCCACCAGCTGCTCTGTAGGAGAAAGGTGAGGCTTTCAGCTTCCATAAAGACTGACAGCCTCAGAAACCCACATGGTTATTTCTACCCTGTCTTAATGGTCAGATAAGTAAGAATCAAGTGGCTGATCTCAGGATAGCCATGAGTTTTGAGAATCCCAGGGAGGTCCACACTTCTCAGAATAATCAATCATTTGTGATCATAGGGCGGCATGTTCCCAAGCACGGATTTCAGAGTGGTTAGGGAAGAAAGAGGAATGGAAACTGAAAACACCGGGAGGAAATAGGAAGCATCATATTACAGTTGGGGCCCTGGAACCAATACTATGAAACAAAATGCGCTTGGACTGTAAACCATCGCCTAATTCATGATAAAAAGGTTTTTTTTAAAGAAGCGAAACAGGAAATATGATCCATTCTCAATTCTGCTTTTGTTAGCTGCTATCCAGTCAACCTCAAATGAGGGCAACCCCAGGCACAGGAGGTGCCCAGCCAGGGAGAGAATGTCTGTGCTGAGCCACAGATCCGCGCGCACTCAGTTCTACGGAGGCTGCACAGAGGGCCCACAGGGGAGGGAGGAAATAGTACTGGTGGTTTGTGCAATACTATACACCAATTAGTATATAGTATTATATACATATTGGATTATATGATATAATTATATATATATATATACTATGTGCCTATATATATTCTCTATTTTGAAGAGAGAAGAAGAGATGTTTTAAGACTGTGAGACATCCCCCAGTGTGCCCACCTTACACACCATTAGATGCATGTTATGTTGACAAAACATCCTCGACCAAGGACAGCCCTAGTGGCATTGTCAGATAAGTGTTGCACTGCTAACCACAAGATTGGTGGTTCAAACCCATCAGCTGCTGAGCCAGAGAAAGGTAAAGCTGTCTGAAAGGTAAAGCTGTCCGTTCCTATAAACATTTACACCTTCAGCAACCCTATACAGGGTCTCTATGTGTCAGAGTTGATTGGATGGCAATAGTTTGGCTTTTATAAGGGTGGCTCCAAGTAGCCCTGATGGCAGTTTGAACTTGCCAGGCTCTCTAAAGGGGGAAAAATTTGGCAGTCTGCTTTATTACAGGTTTGGAAGTCACAAGGGATAGTTCTGCCTTGTCCTATAATGTCACTAGGAATCAGAATCATCCTGATGACAATGGGAAATGGTTTGGGATTTGGATTTTAAGGGCAGCTTGGAATCATTTTTATAGCAATGGATGACTGGATGGTGAATGGATGGGTAGATGGGTGAGCTGATGGATGGTGGGTAGGTGGATGGATGGATGGATGGATGGATGGATGGTGGATAGATGGATGGATAGATAAAAGGGCAGCCTCAGCAGAAAAGGCCAGGCTCCTGCTCCTCCCAGATGCAAATTGTGGGATATAAAGGCCTGTACCAAGCCTACATGTGCTCTAAAAATACATGCCTGCCACATCCCTGTGGGGATCTGCTTTCCAGGTACCAGCTCTAGGCCTGGACAGGGGCTGGAGCCTCAGCCTCCACCAGGGTGAATTACCCAAGGACCTGGGACTGGCAGCTGCCACCCAGTTCCCTATTCTGGAGCCGGTGGCAGGCAGTGGTTCTAACTTTAGAACTGCACTCCAGACTTTGATCTTCCAGAGCTGCCTGGCTTTAGGCAAAACACAAACTTAAGAGCTACAGCATGTTTTTTACATTTTATTCCCCTGGCAGTTTTAGAATAAGGACAGGAATTATTTTCAAATGAGAATCTTTGACTGCATAACACAGGCTTCCAGAATTAAGCAGAAACACATGGTGGCTCTTAATATTAAATTTCCCTTGGAAAACAATGGTTTAAATTATGAGAGGTGCGGGTGGGGGGTGGGGAGGTCAGCTTGATAAAACTTTGAAATGTGAAGCCTACAGTTTAAAATATAAAATAGTCCTGATGGTCTTGGGGTTTTGTTTTTATTTTACTTTTCATTTTCATGATGGTTACAAGGCTTTCTGAGCCCTGCCACTCCTTATCTGTACTAGCGCTTAAAAACTAGGATGCCTGAGGTTTGAACTCAAAAGGGCAATTTTTAAAGTTAAAAGTCAGGTGCTTAGGGGCTTCCTGGAGCCCAGACAGAGATTTGAGCTACTTGATGAGAAATCATCGCCCTATAGGGCCACATATGATTTCAAAAACAAAAAACGACGAAAAACATAGGAACACAGAATTGAACTGCCCATGATCTGTACCTGGTTCTGGGTAGCTTTTAACAGGAAAGACAATAAAACCTTCCAGCCAGGTATGGTGTGTCTCCAGGCTGGTGTGGAATGAAAATACGCAGGGACCCCGTGGTTAGAGCTGGAGAGGCCTTCTAACTTCAACGTCAACGAATGCTTGAGGCTCCTATCATCCGCCACTCTTGCCTGGAAAGCGATTTGGGCACGAGAATGCTCCCAGAAACGGTAGCGCTGGCAGCCTCCCAAGCCCTGTTTAATTCCCCCTTCCCTCCAAGGACTAGCGCCAGCGGGTCCGCAGTTCCGAACCTCCAATTTACGGACTTCTGGCCAACTCCTACTTGCCCTTGAATGTGACGGAAATCTGCCCTCACTATGAAGCCACTCTTACTAGCAGCAGACGCTTCGTCGCCATCATCTTCGCTTGCTGCACAAGCAGCTTTTACATCATCGAAAAGGCTCTGAGCCATTCCTTGCCTTAAATAAGAAGGCAGGCTAAATAAGAACCCGAGGCACCTGTTTCGATTTACCTACACATTTGGCTCCAAGACGCAGTTGGGAAAGAATCTTGCAGGTAGCCAGGGACTGCCTGTCCTCTCGTGTCCACAGATCCTTTCTGATGACCTCCTTTCCAAGATTCCCCACGTGCTCCTCAGCCTGCGTGCACCCTCACTGTGCATCGCCGGTTCAGAACGGATTATTGCCTGCTGGGCGCGGTTAGTGAGTGATCCTACTTCCCCGGCTGGGCTCTTCCCCCAGCTACCTTATAAGCTTGTAAGATCTGTAACTGTGAGAAACAGCTCTTTTTCGTTTCTCACCCCACCCCAGCCCCCTTGGACTCTGCTGAAGGAGCCATGGTGGGGCCGTGGATGACGCAGTGGGCTGCTAGCCAACAAAGTCAGCAGTTCAAACCCACCAGCCGCTCCTCAAGAGAAAGCTGAGGCTTTTTGCTCGCGTAAAGATTCACAGTTTGAGAACCTCTGTATAAGGTGGCTCACGAGCTGGACTGGAAGGGACTTGGGGGCTGAGGACTAGCTCAGGGCCCTGCACGTATCCATGAGGTTTGTGGACCCAGTAAGGCAGAGAAAAATAGCAGGTCTCCCAGAACCGAGAAGTTATCTTCTAGCAGCACCCAGAGGATGCCCTGGGGAATAAACACCAGAGAAAAGCAATCCCCGGCTCCTCCTTTCCCCTCCTGCGCATGCCCAGGAGAGCCGGTGTGCATCTGCTGAGGCCGGGCCGCCAGCTGGGCTGGCCAGGGTGGTCGAGGCTCAGAGTGGAGAAACCCAGGCGATCTGCGAGCGCAGTGTTCCCTCTAGATCTCCGCGTTCGCTCACCGCCCTCCTCCACCTTCGTGGCCTGGCCTGGTTCTCACTTCCCTGATGAATGAGGTGGTTTCTGGACTGACTGTTGGGTCCTACTGGTGCCCAGCCAACTCCCGTGCCATCTCAGCAGTATTTCTGAAACCATGTTAATACTCGCGGTTGGGAAACAAGAGCATCGTTCACAAAGCTGTAACCGGACTCCAGCTTGGGATGGCTTGCTTTTCTGTGATTAAAAAAAAAGGGGGGGGATTGAGCCTCTAGTGAATCTCCTCTGACCATTGCCCAGAGATCTGAATCGCCTTGCTATCAGAGTGAATGGAAAATGGATTCATGATGCTGGGTGCACTCACTGCCATTGAGTAGAGACTCACAGCGACCGTATAGGACAGGGTAGAACTACCCCGTTTCTGTGAGTAGAAAGCTCTGTCTTTGTCCCGAGGTTTTGAACTGCAGACCTGGCAGGCCACAGTCCCTGTGTAACCACCACACCAGGGTTAGGTGAGGTTAAAATGAATGCCTTCTCATTAGCTTTCGCTCTCTCTTTGGACCCAATTTAAGTTTGTTCTAATGTTTTATTATTTTCTGCTTTCTTTTCGATTGAGGTTTTCCCTGTTTGATTTTGGTAGTGTTGCTCAATGGTCTTTGTTTGTGTTTTATTTTTGTATTTTTTATATGAAATCCAGGATAAGTAAATGTATAGAGACCGTAACTGGATTAATGGTTTCTTAGGATTATGGCAGGCAGGGAGGGGGTGCATGCAGAGAAATGGGGAGCTAATCATAAGAAGTACAAGCAAAAAGAAAAGGTTCTAAAAATTGATTGGGGTGATGATTGCCCAACTCCTTAGAATATGTTTAACCCATTGATGTGTACATTATGTGACTTATATGCCAATAAAACTGTTTTTAAAAGTTTCTGAAATTCATCTCATCCTCAAATAGCCAATAAAGTCCTTTAATATTTCAGCTAGAGATTTCTCCTAGAAATGGGGTCCTGAAGAGACAACACCTGTGCTGAGGAGAGCGCCCTGCCCAGGTTAGTGTGTAAGAAGCAGGTGGTGTCTCTGATTAGAACCTCATTACTGAGGGTCATGGGAGTCCTGGGGTAGAATGCTGCCTTCCCTGAGGAAGATCCCGGTGTGATGCCCAGCCAGGACACCTCATGCAGAGCCACCACTGTCTGCCACAAAGGCCGTGAGCGTGGTTATGGTGGTGACACAGGTATCAGTGGAGCTTCCAAATAATGACAGACTGGAGATCTACTTCTGAACATCATCCCATGAAAGCCCTCTGGATTGCAAGGGTCCAGTCTCTAAGCAACCAAGAGGATGGTGTGGGCCGGGCAGCACTTCGTCCCATTTTTGCCTGGGCCTACCCTGAGTCAGAATAGATCCAGGGAAGCAGTTCCTACAGAACTGGTACAAAGTACGGAGTATCCATTTCTGCTCCAGACCCAGTGAATTCGAATCTGCATGTTAACAGAATACGCTACATATTGGCAGGGGCTGGAACCATCCCATACAATTCCTCTCCCCAACAGTCTTCTCCCACCGCTCTGTGAGGCCTGCCTGAAGTGAAAACCGCCGAGATTCATGGATGGAACTTAACAGTGCTTCTTCGTCAGTAAACGGCAAATTCTCCAGGAGGGACAATTTATCAGAGCCCATCAGCTAGTAGGACTCAGAGGCCAGTTGAACCTTCTTACAGGGAAACTACATGTTCGAAGTCACAATCAGAACCCTAGACTACTTTTCAGACTACAGCACCCTATGGAATTCCTTCATACACTTTGAGTCCTCTGGTCATGGGGATGCCTTACCTGTGCTCCTTGCCGGCCCTCTGGACACCTGCTCAGGGAGGAGAGGGACCTGACATAGCCAAATGTCACTGCTCACCAGGGGGAAATGCTACTGTCACTGCTGCTGCTGTCATAATGTAAAGTGGAGTTAATTCCAGCTCATGGCGACACACACACACACTCACACACACACACCGTGGCATAGAAGGGCACTGTCGGATTTCCTAGTCACGTTTTTCTCCCGAGTGGATTCGAACTGCCAACCTTTGGTTAAGTCTTGTGCCACATAATCACCTGTGTGAACAAACTAAAAGTAAACTTCGAGGGAAGCAGAAAGGGACAGCGGCTAGGGAGCAGTAGTGGTTCCCCCCACTTTTTCTCCTGTGTCATTGCATCAGCACCTCCAACAGCAAACAGTGGTGAGTGGCTGCACCAGCGAATGTGCTGGCAGCTGAGTGGGACACCAGAATGCAGTAGTTGGGAAGCAGCAGCCAGGAAAAGGAGCCAAGGCCTCTCCGGCCCAGGGGTGAGGACTGACGAGCAGGGAGCACATAGTTGGGAACAAGACAGGCCTCCCAGGACGGGGGCTCAGGGAAGTGGTGTGGCTCATAAACAGCCCGAGATAGACAAATGGCAGCGCAGTTTGGGGTGCCTGCTAAGGGAACCACCTCCTATGACGGTTTGGGATGTTTCTACTGGGACTGGCAGTCCCATTCAAGACCAGGGGTCCCACCCCCAGACATCGGATGGGTTATATTCCCCAAATTCTAAGGAGAGTTCAGATCCACTGGTAGCAGCTGGCCATCATGAATACAGAAGGGGGATAAAAGAAAATGGGACTGGTGTGTCTATTGAAGGGGGGGAGGGGGGGAGTGGGGAGACCAGCAAGGAGACTGTTGTCATCCAGATGAGGGAGTTCCTGACTCTTTGATCCTGGAGAGGAAGGGAATGTGGCCCAGGACATGAAGCAATGCACTTTACAGAGGACGCCTCGCCACTGGAGAAAGAGGAAGCGAAGCAGTTCTGATAAGAAAACCCAGGGAACTAGGCAGTTTTCTGCTAAAACCTGCTGCTAAAGAGACAGTCAAATGTAAAGGGGGAATCAGACTGACTTGGTTGGGATTGCACTGGATGACAGGATAAAAATCCAGATGCTGCGCTTTCAATTCCAAGGCTGTCTTGCAAGCTGGCTTTGAGCTGGAGGGAATTGGGTTGTGGTACATATTTATGTTTGAATACAAGCCAGCACATATACTACAGGCCCTGAGTTCTGTTATGCTCAGTGGGGGGAAAAGGGTATTTTTTTTTTAATTCCTCTTCTTATATATTTTTTCATCCTAAATCTGAAGCACTTAAGAAGAAGTCAGGGTTGGCGAAGGCCTGATTTGAAGCAAGGCTGTGTGTGTGTGTGTGTGTGTGTGTGTGTGTGTGTGTGTGTGTGTAAGACAAAGTGCATGGTGGGCCGGATTAGCCACCAATGGATAACAGGAACTTGCCACAGTTTGTCACAATAATGTGATGGGGGTCATACTTTAATGTGCATTGTTCTCAGGCTTCTACTTCGCCTTCGTTTTTTGTTTTTGCCTAACTAGCTCCCACCCCGGGCCACATGGGCCATATCCAATAAATCTGGTTTCTATTCTCATAAACTAGATCAGTTGGTAGTGTTCATGAAGGGCGTCAGGTATTTCTACACCCCCATGCTCTACTTCCCAAGCTCTTATCCCCAAATTGCAAATCCCCTGAAAGCAGAAAATAAAATCCAGGCTGATGAGCACCATTTGGAATGTGGGTTCTTGAGGGCAGATCAATTCCCTGGAGATTCCTTCCTGGAATTTTGAAGACAGAAATCAATGGCCATATTGTCGAAGAGAAGGGTAACAGGTGTGCCCAGGTAAGTCCCGGACAGCTGGATCTGTGGAAGCAAGTGCCGTGCAGGTGCAGTGGCTGCTCCGGCCATATGTCCTGAGCAGACATGAGATACAGAGCAAGGAGCAAGACCATGAATCAGAGAAGACAGGCCCATTCAGCCATCCGTGCCTCGTTTGTCTCCCGGTTTGCAGGACAAAGCCACAGGTAGGAACAAGAATGTAGCAGATGGGGCTTTCCAGGAGGAACCTGCTTCCTGCTCTGGAGCAATCAGAAACACCAGTAAAATGCAAGCAGCATTTCCTTTGGCCACAGACTTCTCTGCCAACCAAGAGAATAAACTCTCCAGGATCCATGAAGAAGCTCTCAATGACAAGAAGTAACAGGGAATTGGAGCCCGGTGGCCTCTAAACATTACCAGAAGGGAATAGAGGGTTTCAAGCCATCTAGCTGACTTTTAAAGGTTGGAAAGCCTTGGGCTACTAAGCTTTGGCCTTACACAGACTCTCTGGGTGGCTTTAATTGACCCCAAACATTCACACCATTAATGAACTGATGACTCTCTAATCTAATAGCCTATCTTGGCCTCTCCCCTGAGCTCCAGACTCAGAATCTGGGTGCCTGAACAACCTCAGATGCTTCATATTGTGGTTGTTGTTGTTTTTGCTAGGTGCCACCAAGCGGGTTCCAACTCTTAACGACCATGTCTGCAACAGAATGAAACACCACCCGGTCCTGCACCAGCCTCGCAATTGGTCTTAGGTTGGAGCCTATTGTTGCAGCCACTATGTCAATCCGTCTTGTTGAAGGTCTTCTTCTTTTTCACTGCCTCTCTACTTTACCAAGAGTGATGTCCTTCTCCTGGAACGGATCTCTGCTGACAACATGTCCAAAGTATGTGAGACAAAGTCACCATCCTTCTCTCGAAGAGGCGTTCTGGCTGTACTTCTTCCAAGACCCATTTGTGTGTTCTTTTGGCAATCTATGATTTATTTTCAATATTCTTCACCAGCACCATAATTCAAATGCATTGATTCTTATTCTTCAGCCTTCCTTATTAAATGTCCAACTTTCACATGCACATGAAACCATGAAAACTATCTTGGTTTGGGTCCTGTACCCTTTAACCTTCCAAGTAATATCCTTGCATTTCAATTCTTTACAAGGTCTTGTGCAGCAGATTTATGTACCCATTGCAGTGTGCCGTTTGGTCTCTTGACTTCTGCTTCCATGAACATTGATTGTGGATTCAAGCAAGACAAAAGCCTTGACAACGTCAATCTCCATTTATCATGATGTTACCGATTGGTCCCATTTTGTCTTTGCGTTGTGTTGTCATCCATACTGAGGGCTGCAATCTTTGATTTTCAAGTCCTCTTCACTTTCAGCAAGAAAGGCTGTGCCATCTGCTTATCTCGGTTTATTAATAAACCTTCCTCCAATCCTAATGCCACATTCTTCTTCATAGAATCCAGCTTCTCTGTTTGTTTAGCATAGAGACTGAATAAGCATAGTGAGATGATAAAACCCTTTTCTGGTTTTAAACCAAGTAGAATTCCTCTGCACTCTTCTCACAATTGCCTCTTGATCCATGTTTAGGTTCTGCATGAGCACAATGAAGTGTTCTGGAATTCCCATTTTTCAAAAGGCTATCCGTAGTTTGTTATGATCCCCAGAGTTCAATGCCTTAGACTAGTCAATAAAACACAAGTAAATAGCTTTCTGGTATTCTCTGCTTTCAGCCCAGATCCATCTGACAGCAGCGAGGATATCTGTCCCTTGTTCCACCATTCTCTTCTGAATCTGGCCTGAACCTCTAGCAATTCCCTCTCAAAGCACTGCTGCAGCCATCGTTGGATGATCTTCAGCAAACTTTTACTTGCATGTTATATTAACGATATTGCTCTATAATTTGAGCCTTCTGGTGGGTTGCCTCTCTTTAGAATGAGTACAAATATCGATCTCTTCTAGTCAGTTGGCTACGTAGCTGTCTTCCAAATTTCCTGGCATAGATTAGTGAGTGCTTCCAGTGCTTCACCAGCTTGTTGAAACATTTCAATTGGTAGCCCATCAGTTTTCGGAGTTATTTTTGACTAATGCTTTCAGTGCAGCTTGAACTACTTCGGCTTCCTCCTGAAATTATTATTGTCATCTAGTTCTTTTAGGTTCAATGACTGTGTATTCTTTTACATCTTCTTTTGATGCTTCTGGCATCACTCAATATTTCCCCCATAGAAACTTTCAAAATGGCAACTCAAAGCCTGACTTCTTTCTTGCATTCTTTCAGTTTCAGCTGTGCAGTGTGTTCTTCGGTTTTCTACCTCTAAGTCTTTGCACGTGTCATTATCATACATGACTTAGTCTTCTTGAGCTGCCTTTTGATATTTTCTGTTCAGCTCTTTGACTTCTTCTATGAACATGTGCCTTCGCTATGGTACAATTAAAAGCAAGTGTCAGGGTCTTTCCTAACACCCACATTGATGCTGTCTTTCTGTCTGTCGCTTCAATGACCTTTTGCTTTCTTCATGAACGATGTTCTTGATGTCTTCCCGCAGCTCATCTGGTCTTCTGTCATTCGTGCTCAATGCGGGCAATCTGTTCAGGAGATGTTCTTGAAATTTAGGTGCAATGGACTCAAGTTCATATTTTGGCTCTTGTGAACTCTTTTTTAATTTTCTTCAGCTTACCTGCACTTACATAATGAACATTTGGGGGTCTGTACCACAGTCAGCCCTTGCCTGGTTTCAGTTGTTGATATTGAGCTTCTCTATGGTCTCCTAACATGACACATGCAAATGAAGCACAAAATTCTTACAATGACCCACAAAATCTAACATGGACCGATATTGGCCAATTTGAGTCAGAAATATATAGATTATTATATGTTTATAATAATCAAGAGGATAATAAACAATCAAGAGGAATGACATTGCATTCATTGTCAAAAAGGACATTGAAGATATCTCTTGAAGTGCAGTGCTGTCTGTGATAAGATTATACTATCTGCGCTCAAGGAAATTCAATCAATACAACTATTATTCAAATGTAACGTTAGTGATGCAGAAATTGAAGAATTATTCCAATGTCTTCCGTCTGAAATTGATAAAACATGCAATCAAGATGCTCGCTCAGTCTGCCACTCCAACCTTATCGCCTTTCATCATCAGTCAAGGGACCATCCAACGGCACCAGCCTCCCGGTGCTTCTGCAAAGTACATTGTTGAGATTCTTTCTATTTGCTGTTCCAGCCACTTGGAACACACTTCCTTAAATCTTCAGTTTGCTCCCCTCTGCTCCATTCCTTGCCCTACTAAGAGACCTGCGAGACGAATTTGGGGCTGCCCTTCATCATGGTGCTTTTTATCTTCTTTTAGTTCTCCTTCTTCCTTCCTTCTTCCCTTTCTTTCTTTAATTGTGGTGAGTACCTATATCACCGCCACACACACACACACAAGGTTGCCATTTCAACAAATTGAATATGTACAATTCAGAGGCATTCATTATTTTCCTCATGTCGTATACTCAGCAGAAGACCTGATGGCTCAGTGGTTAAAGCACTTTCCCACTAACCAAAAGGTTTACAGCTCAAACTCACCAGTTGAGTTTCTTCTACATCTGCAGAAGATGTAGCAGTCTGTTTGTGAAAATATTTACAGCCGTGGCAAGCCTCTGGGCAGTTCGACTCTGTCCCATAAAGTCACTGGGAATTGGAATTGGCTGGATGTCAGTGGGTTTGACTTTCTTGGTTTGCATAACCATCACCAGTCTCTTTCCAAATTTCTCCATCACCCTTAACAGAATTACTTTAATGACTTTGCTCTATTTTGAAAATGCCAGGGCTTTCTAAGGCAGAAACAAGAAAACTACTTTATCTACATTTTTGGTAACTGGGACACAAATGGGATATCAGGTCTCCCATCCCCAGAGAGACCTACATGAGATTTTAATTGTGGAATTGAACATCTTGATGGGGTGGGGGCAGGGGCAGGTCTAATAAGAAAATAGCTGTTTATGTTTTCCTGATTAGACCTCAGACATCAAGGAGCAAAGCACGAACCATCCCTACATGGCCTGTCCAAATTCCTGGTCCATAAGAAAATAGGGGTTATCTCATACCATTAAAGCTGAGGTAGCTTGTTACACAATAATACTAACAAAATAATAATAACTTCTGATAGTGCAATTTGTGGAAGATGGAGGGAAAGACATATTGAATTGTCTTTGCAAGAAAGATGCTGGGTTTGTTGAACTAGCTGACGCTTACAGGCCTGAGGACCATCAGGGTATATGAAAGTCTGGAATCCTGAAAATTCAGAAGAAGATTTCAAAAATCTTGGCACAGTATGAATGAAAGATCCTCTCATGACATGAAAGCAATTCATCACAAATGTCAAAGTTGTGCTAAGCTTGCTTATAGTCACACTTTCATGCCAGCTCCTTATAACCATGAAGAGCAGATACCGCCATTCCTGTAATGAGAAATCATATTAATGAGGTCCAGGGAGTACGAAAACCACACCTGATGCTTTGAACCTTAAAGAAACTTGACATTCTGAGCTATCCCAGCCCATCTCCTTGAGCTATTTTAAACAACCACACAGTGTAGACGGAGAAGGCTGGAAGGCCAAGTGATCTAATGGATCCCCTTTCCTGATATTTCAAGGGCTTGCCAACAACAATGTTGTCACAGAGTCAGTGGAGGGTCATTACCAAATGTGGGAGAAAACCATCAGGGTGCCTGTAAAGGCCATAATCCAAAGTACAGAGCAGCAGGTGATAAATTACTTTTATAAGAGGCCAGGCCAGGCATCAACCTCTCACAGCCTTGACTCAGCTTGTGTGGAATGTTGTGATGTGAGGCAGAAATGCATAGTGGAAGAAAGTTCCTTGCTATATTTTTCATGCCATTGGATAGAGCTAAGCATTTGTTCTGATTTAAATTAAATGAGCCCTAAGGTGATATGCTGGGAGAACGATAAGAGTTACAGTCTAAGACACCTGGGGGCAGTTCAACCCTGTCTTACAGGGTGCTATGAGTCAGGATCACTTCTATGAGTCCGTGGGTTTGCGTTTTGGGGGAAATGATATTCTGGAACAGACATTAATCAAATCGTTTCAGTAAATATCTATGAGCGCTCAATGGGTACTGAGCGTTACCCATTGTTGGATTTGCTGACATCACTGAAATGAAAGAAAATGCCTGGGAGACGGACAACAGAGTAGTGGGTGAGGGGAGATGTTGGACAGGGCAAGATATGACAAAATAATAATTTATAAATCATCAAGGGTTCATGAGGGAGAAGGGAGCGGGGAGGGATGGGACAAATGAGGAGCTGATGCTAGGGGCTTAGATGGAAAGCAAATGTTTTGAGAGTGATGAGGGCAATGAATGTACAAATGTGCTTGACACAATTGATGTATGGATGGATTATGATAAGAGTTGTATGAGCCCCTAATTAAACAATTTTAAAAAGAAGAAATGAAAGAAAATGGCACCCTGTTTGGGCTGGCACCATCTAACCTAGTGGCAAGAGTTACCTCACATTTTCATGCCAATTTAGAGACAATATTCCTTCTCAGACTACTAACTTAATAAAGATAATCCGTTGTTGTTGTTGGTAGCTGGTGTTGGGTTGGTCCCAACTCATAGTGAACATGATTTATGACAAGCTCCTGTGTAACAGAACGGTTTCTACATCAACCTCCTGGATGCAGGTAAGACCATTATGGTCCCTAAAGCTCTCCTTGGTGATTTTTGGAAGATAACCAGACCTTTATTCCAGGTCCATCTCCATCTGGAAACTCCAATGAAACCCATTCAGCATCTTTGCAACATGCAAGCCTCTACCAACCGGACGTGCACTGGCCAGGAAACAGACCTGGGCTCCTGCCCAGAGAGTGTGACTGTTCCCCAGTCTCACTGCTGAACCACCTGGCTCTCCTAGAAATAACAATGTCAGAGCACGAATTTACACCCTCCCAAGGATACTTTCAGTACTTGATCAGTTTCAAAAGAATATAAGCCACAATAGAACCACGCAGAAAACTAACTAGAGACTCAGACTCTTCTTTCCAAACTACAAGCAAAAGAGATCTAAGTCCTATGACTTCATTACGCAAATGAGAAAAATCACAGCTCATGAAGATCAAGAAATGCTAGTTCATGGTTGTTTAGAGCTCCGTTTGTAGAGGCAGAGAGACTTGTGTCACTACCAATTACTAGTGGTGTGGCAAGATAATCCATTTCCCTGGGCCTCAGCTTGTTTCCTTGTTTATAAACGTGAGATGCTAATGGTTCTCACGTCCCAATTCCATTGCTGTTCTTCAGTCATCTTTCGTTGCTGCTATTCTTTTCCAGGCAACTAAATGTTATTGACAAGTAAACCTAAACAAATCTTGGCCAATGCAGGATCAGAACCCATGACTGAAAGAGACAGATTTTTCCCATTTCTGTCCTGGGCTTTACATTCCCACCCTCCAGGACACTGGCCAGACTTCATAATTTCAATAAAACATAACTCCAAGAATTATCTTTTTTCAAGATCAATGTGAAGTTCAGCAAGCTGTCCCACAGCCCCACCACACCTAATTCATAAAACTGTAGGCAGTTTCCTAAGGGACCAACATTTTCTGGGTAATTAAAATAAATGTTGTATTGATGAAAGATTATTTTTAAATGGCACTGATAGTGTTTAGACGTTGTCATAACATCAGCCGGTGGATTACCAATTTGCAAATTTTACTAAAGATTTTGCCAATTAAAACTCCTTCAAGACATTCTCAAACACACTGTCAGAGACAGCTGATAGACCACATGGTAAAGACACGATCACATTAAAATCACACAAGACCGTTCTCCCTGGGAGGGCTGAGGGAGCAAGACAGGGCATGTCCTCGACGTGCCATTGAGTCGACCCAGCCAGATTGTCAGTGGAAACATTCAAATCTTTTGAGTTTTATTTCACCCTAACTGTTTCCTACAACACTGTTTCCTACAACTTCTGAAAAAGAAAAGAAAAAGCTGTAGGAAATTAGCATCCCCCAGGATTGTTCTATGTTTCTCTTAAGAAGATCAATCAAGACAATGGAATTTCTGTACCAAATTGAAGTTCGCCAAGACACAAACCAGGGCACCAAGGAGCCAGTGGGCTCAGTGCAGTGTCCTCTGGGGTTAGTTCACACTTCTCGGGGGGTGTTCAAAAAGAGCAACAAGAGTGATCAAACTGTTCCTGAGAAGTCACCTCCATTAACAGCCACCAGGAATGGCTGTCAAAGGCAACTTTACAAGCTCAGCCCAGCAGTGGGTCCCTGGAGGAAATTTTCCAGATTGGTAAGTTAAGGTGGCCTGACTCATAGCTACTTGAATGGACATATTTTATAACTACAACACTGCTGTTTGGGTGCTGTGGAGCCGGCTGTACAACAGAACAAAATGCTGCTCAGTCCTAGGTCATACAACGGATGCTATGTGGGAGCTCCTTGGTGCAGCCACGGTGCCAATCCATCTCACGGATGGTCTTCCTCTTTGTCACTGGTCCTCACCTTTCCCAAACATATTGTCCTTCAGAGGCTGGCCTTTCCTGATAGTACAACCAAAGCATGGTCGATGAAGTCTCTCCCTCCGCACTTTGAAACATTCTGACTATGCTTCTTGCAGGCGAGATTTGTCCCGCTTCTGGTAGGGTGTGGTACACTGAATGTGCTTCGCCGGCACCATTTCTTCTTTGGTCTTCTGCATCTATTGTCCAGCTTTTGAGGGCGTGCAAGGTCATTGGAAACCTGATGGCTTGGGGCATGATGGCTTGGGGGATAGCTTAGTCCTCAAAGTGTTCTTTAATGATTTAGAATACAAAGATGTCTTTGGTAGCAGATTTTCCCAATGCAGTATGTTGCTTGATTTCTTGATGGCTGCTTCCATGAATCCTGCCTGTGGACCCAAGTCAAGTGAAATCCTGGAGAACGCCAATCTTTTCTCCATTTGTCTTGATGTTGCGCGGAGTCCTCCTGTGAGGATTTTTGTCTTCTTTGTTAGTTGTAACGGTCCTAAAAGCTAGTATCTTTGATCTTCATCATTAAGTACTTCCGATCCTCTTTGCTTTCAGCAAGCAAGTTTGTGTCATCTGCATATCACAGGTTGTTAATGAGCCTTTCTCCAACCCGGATGCCATGTTCTTCTTCATAACGGTAGTAGTTAACATTTATCGAGTGCCTGCCATGTACATTATGTGACGTAGTCATTGCAGCTACCCTATAGGATTAGCACTAGTATTATCCCCCAAAGGACAGATAAGGAAATAAGATATAGAAGTTATCCTGGTACACACAGTTGCTATGCAGCAGAACTGGGATTTCAGCACACTACCCGAGGACTTTGAGATCCTACTGGTTAAACTCTGTAATGTGCCGAGCCTTATTGCTGACATTTATGATCTACCCACAATGGGTCGATCTGAGATTGCATGCGACCTTTTCTAAGATCTATGACTAATACTTTTCCATTCACCAACATATTCAGGAATAAATATGAGGTTACACAGTGTAATTGTATATACTTTTACTGCATCCAGAAAAACCTTGTTAAGAATTCATATTCCAAAGGGGGAACTAATCAGGAGCTGATAACAAGGGCTCAAGTAGAATGCAAATGTTTTCAGAATGATGATGGCAACAATTGTACAAATGTGCTTGACACAATGGATGGATGGATTGCGATCAGAGTTGTATGAGCCCCCAATAAAATGATTTTTTATAAGAATTCACATTCAAAAGATATGATTATGAAGACTACAAATAGCATTATTAAACAAAGTGTGAGAAAAATAGGAAGGCAGCAATGTTCCAATGCCTATAAATGTATAAAAAATTACTGCAAATCTTGGAAGCAATTAAGAATTATTTCTTATGCTCATGAAACGTATAAGTCAAAGAATTAATCAGCACAGTAGGGACAACTTGGCTCTTAGTCCATTGTATCTTGTCCCTTAACCAGAAACTTGAGAGAAATATCTGGAATCACCTGAAAGTTGCTTTGCTCATAGGTCTGGTGGCTGAAGCTGACCATTAGCTGGAGCCTCAGATCCTCTCCAAGTGTCCAACAGACTTGCTCCCACCATATTGCCTGGATTCGAACCCACTCTCCCTCTACGCTCCCAGTATCGCTACTCACACCACTGGTCTTGAAGGGATCATCCACCCTCGATTCCCTGTGTTTCCAGTTCCTATCTGTACCAGTGTACACCCTCTGGTCTAGTCAGACTTGCGAGGGAGAATTCAGATCATGATAGTGGGGGGGAGGAAGCATTTAGGAACTAGAGGAAAGTTATATGTTTCATCGTTGCTACATCGCCCTGACTGGCTCATCTCCCCAGACCCTCCTGTAAGGGGATGTCCAGTGGGCTAAAAATGGGCTTTGGGTCTCCACTCCGCACTCCCCCCCTCAATCACAGAGAGAGAACACCTCAGAAGGCACACAATCTGGTTTCGTGGCGTTCTCTCCACCAGCAGTGAATCAATGGAGCCTGCACACCATTCCGGGATAGGAAACTAGACTCTGCTTCTTGCTGGAAGGTCATATTCTAGTTCTCGAAAAGTAGGTGCTCCTGGATTTCCCACAAGATGTGGGCTAGGCAGACAGGCTTCTCAGACCCCCGACCATGATGACCGACAACATGAGCAACCAAATGAAACAGATAAGGATCACAAGTCTGGAACCTGGAGCTTCAGAGGAAAGCCTTGTTTGGGACTAATGTTCGCAGTGCAGCTTGAACCGATTCCTCCAGTATCATGAGGCGTCAATACACTGATAATGTTAATCTACCTTTAAATAGCGTGGGATGAGAATGAAACTGGAGTGGAGAGGCCCCTGTAGGACTTGCAAGGCGCTGTGTGTGGAGGCTGGGGGCCTCTTGGACATGTAAGGAGGGAAGAGGAAGAGAAAACAGCATTGCTCATAAAGGTACAATGTCAAGGTGAGCTCCCTGCCTCCTAAAGATCATGATGCAATTGAGGTGCTAGGTATAGCGAACAGCAACTCCCATCTTTATCTGTCAAGTAATTTAATCCCGGTATGGAAAAACAAAATTTTACTTGTTAAAAAAAATCAAATGTGTATTTTGCCTTCATTTCTACGAGATATTTTCACGAGGTAAAGACTGCGGGTTGACAGTTCTGTCCTTTGCACCTTTCTGAAGCCTCTGTTACCTTCTCCCTCGCGTGGTTTGCGACGAGAGGTCCTCTGCCATCCTTATCTTTGTTTCTCTGCAAGCAATGCGTGTTTCTCCTCTGGCTGCTTTCTTTGTTTTTTTTTAGGGGCTCATACAACTCTTATCACAATCCATACATACATCAATTGTGTAAAGCACATTTGTACATTCGTTGCCCTCATCATTCTCA
>NW_022111300.1:42661868-42707260 GCF_000313985.2 Echinops telfairi
ATTTAGGAACTAGAGGAAAGTTATATGTTTCATCGTTGCTACATCGCCCTGACTGGCTCATCTCCCCAGACCCTCCTGTAAGGGGATGTCCAGTGGGCTAAAAATGGGCTTTGGGTCTCCACTCCGCACTCCCCCCCTCAATCACTATGGTAATATTTTTTGTTCTGATGATGCCTGATACCGGATCCCTTTGACACCTCGTGATCACACCAGCTGCCTCTGGCTGCTTTTAAAATGTTCTCTTTATCGCTGCTTCTGAGAAAATTGATTCTGGTGTTCCTTGGTGTAGTTTTCTTCATGTTTCCTGTTCTCGAGGCTCACTCATTCTTGCTGGTATTAATCTTAATCTACAAACAGGTGTGAAAGGAGTATCAAATTTCCTTTTGTTTGGTTGTGTTCCAAATCAAGTTAAATAGAATTCAGAGCCATTCTCACCCCCATATGCGGTGAGAAATTCAGTCACAGCCATGATATTCCTTTCCCTCACAGGAATGAGGGCAGTCCCTGGGCCTTACACTCAACCAACACATGGGAAGAACTCGCCGGGCATGGGTCATTGGTATCCCCTGGTTGCCATGGTGACACCGATGTTTGCATTTATAGTCAATGCTGCCGATTTCATGCCTGGGATACAAAAATCTGCAGGTGGCCAGAGTCCTGTGCCTGAATTCCTAACTTGGGACAGGTCCTATCTTCCAAAGTCTGGGTCTTTCTTCTGTCTCCACAGATGTGACCCTGAAACTGGAAACAAATGCAATGCCTTTTCTACTCTGATAGACTCTCTTCCTCACTATTTTCAGAGACAATCTTCCCCTCTTCATTTTCCTCTTCCAAATATCTGGCACAATCTATTCAATAGGTCTGGGTTTTGATCAGACACAAACAAACAAATGAACAAGCAGGAATTTCAGATAATGTCAATGAGTTTCTGCTTTCTATGATGCGAAAATTTGCAAAGCAAAGAAATGTCAATGGCTTGGGTATCTATTTGAAAGGGTTTTGGGGGTTTTGTTGTTGTTTTTCAGAAATCAAAATCCAAATTAACATTAAAGTTGATGTTATTGTTAAACAGATAAACTCTGAAGTTGGAGATAGCTTGATAAAATTTCCCAAGACCAATGATATCTTCATTACAAATAGCCTTTTTCAACAACACAAACAGGAACTTCACATGTGGACTTCTCCAAATGGCATATACAGAAATCAAATTAACTGTCTCTGTGGGAAGAGACAATCAGAGAAACTCAACATCAGCAGTTAAAACCAGGTCAGGGGCCAACTATGGTATTATTTTGTCACATTCTTCCCTGTCCAACGCCTCTCTTCACCCACTTTTTTGCTGTCTGTCCCCTAGGGAAGAGGTCACATGCAGATCCTTGTAATCAGTTCCCCCTTTCCAACCCACTCTCCCTCTACGCTCCCAGTATCGCTATCGTTGCTCAGGTGTAAGTTCAGAGGGAAGCTGAAGAAAATTTAAACACCACGAGAGCCAAAATACAACCCTAAGTCTATCCCACTTGAATTTCAGAAACATCTCAAGACCAAAATTGATGCGCTGAGCACTAATGACAGAAGACCTGACGAACTCTGGGAAGACACCATGGTCATCATACATGAAGAGAGCAAAACGCATCAAAAAGTAAAGAAGAAAGAAAAGAAAGTGAATGTCAGAAGAGACCCTGAAAGCTGCTCTTAAGGGTAGGGTAGCAAAGGCCCGTGGAAGAAAGGATGAAGTGAAAGAATGGAACAGAGACGTCAAAGGGCAGCCGAGAAGACAAAGCCATGTCCTATAATGAAAAGTGAAAAGACCTAGAGCTTGAAAACCAAAGGGAAAGAACATGCTCAGCATATCTCGAACTGACAGATCTCGAGAAAAATTCCAGCCTCGAGGTCAATATTTTAAAATTCCATGTCTAAAAACAAATTTCAAATTCCATGGAAAAAAATTTTAATGGTGCATGAAGCATCAAAAGAATCCACACAGGGAGTCCAGGGCGGATGATCCCTTCAGGACCAGTGGTGTGAGTGGCGATACTGGGAGGGTAGAGGGAGGGTGGGTTGGAAAGGGGGAACGGATCACAAGGATCTACATGTGACCTCTTCCCTGGGAGGAGAAAAGTGGGTGAGGGGAGATGTCAGACAGGGAAAGATATGACAAAATAATAATTTATAAATTATCAAGGGGTTCGTGAGAGAGGGGGGAGCAGGGAGGGAGGGGAGAAAAATGAGGACCTGATACCATGGGCTTAAGTGGAGAGCAAATGTTTTGAGACCGATGAGAGCAATGAATGTATGCTGAGGGCAATGAATGCTTTACACAATTTAGTATGTATGGATTGTGATAAGTGTTGTATTCACCCCTAATAAAACAATTTTTTAAAAAAGAAGATGGAAAGAACACAGTCACTGTACCAAAAAGAACAAGTAGACATTCAACCATTTCAAGAGGTAGCACATGAGCAAGAACCAATGGTATTGAAGGAAGAAGTCCAAACTACTGAGAAGTCGAAAGGTTGAGCAATAAGGCAAGGCTCCAGAAATCGATGGCATAGCAATTTAAATGTGTCAACAACTAATGAAGCCCTGGAAGCACTCGTTCATTTATGCCAAGAAATTTAGATGATAGGTACATAGCCAACAGACTAAAAGCAATCTGTATTTTTGCCCATTCCAAAGAAAGGTCACTCAAGAGAAAGAGCAAAGGACAAAACAATAGCATAAATATCACAAGCAAGTAAAATTTGCTAAAGTGCCTTGAACCGAGAGCTGCCAGAAGTTCAGGCCAAATTCAGAAGAGGACCTGGAACAAGGGATATCATAACTGATGTCAGGTGGATCTTGGCTGAAAGCAGAGAATACCAGAAATATATTTACCTGTGTTTTATTGATGATGCCAAGGCATTCGACTGAATGAATCATAACAAACTGTGGATAGCCTTTTGAAAAATAGGAATTCCAGAATACTTCATTGTGCTCATGAAGAACCTGTCTACCAATCAAGGGCCAGATGTGAGAACAGAGCAAAGGAAAAGTACATGGCTTAACAGCAAGAACGGTGTGTGTCAGATTGTATCCTTTCATTACACTTATTCAACTTGTATGGCGAACAAACAATCCTGGAAGCTTATTTATATGAAGAACAACTTGTCCTCAGCCCTGAAGGAAGGTTTTATTAACAATTTGGAAATGACACAGCCTTTCTCTTTGAAAGTGGGGAGGACTGAAGCACTTGCTGATGAAGGTCTAGTCTTCAGTGTGGTTACAACTTAAGGTAAGGAAAACAAGAACCCACACCTGGCCCAATAGGTAACATCCTGGAAAAGGAGAGATGACTACAGTGGTCACAGATTTCATCGGCCTTGGATCCCCCATCAGTGCTCACGAAAGTGGCATTAAGGGTAAATCTGCCGCACAACACCTCTTGAAAGTGTTGAAGGGGAAGGATGCTGAGAGTTTATTGTGCCAGCCTGGCCGGTAAACACATGTGGGATTCATTGAAGGGTGGAGAGATAAATGGTTCGGTAAGCCTTGCCTTTCTTGTCTCTCGCTCTTTGATCATCAGTCCAGTGCGTGGCTGCCTTGCTTGTTCTGTGCCTCAGTTTGCAAGCTACACTACCTGTGGGACACATAACCTGTGGACTGTGTTGCTATAATTTAAGGTCCCTTTAAGACCTGGGTTTTGCCACACAATTGGAATTTACATCTCTTGAGCTGGGGACTGAACTGTTGGTGACCTGGCTGACTGTTGGTGACCTGCCTGGCTATTTGTTGCCTGTGCTGGAGAATCTGAATCTCTCTACAGAGGACTACCTGGTGGCCCTCAAAACTTGAAGGACTGCCAGTGTCTGACAACTCTCTAACACGTTTGAATTATACTGAGCCATTCATACTGTTTTATAATTTAACTGTTTATTTCTTGTGTTATATATCCACCTATCTGTATACCTGCTTTATAATTTAACTGTTTATTTCTTGTGTTATCTATCTATGTATAAATATATATATAATTATTAGCAATCTGGTTTTGTCTCTCTAGAGAACCCTGTCTAACACAGATGCTAATTTGAATGCTAAGATGCGCTTGAACCAAGCCATGATATTTCCAATCACTCCATGTGATTGTTGTGAAAGTTGGGTATTGAAGATGGAAGACTGAACAGGAAATTCGATGGATGTGAATGATGGTCCTGGTGAATAATATTGAAAGTACCATAGCTCTCCAAAAGAACAAGCAACTATGTCCTGGAAGAAGGACAGACAGACTGCTTCTTAGAGGTAAGGATGGCGAGCTTTGTTTTCAGGGGCTTAGGACATGGTAGCGGTCTCTGGAAAAGGACATCATGCTTGGTCATGTATCCAAACTCCAAAATCAATGCCATCAAGTTGATGCCAACTCATAGGGACCCTGCAGGACAGGGTAGAACGGTGCCCTGGGGGGTTCTGAGATGGTCACTCCTTAGCAGAGTAGAAAGTCTCTGCTCTTCTGAAAGAGCAGTCTGTGATTTCAAACTGCTGACCTTGTGACTGGCAGCCCACCTCCTAATTACTATACCCCAAGGGCTCCTCTGGTGGAATCTAGGGGCAGCAGCAAAGAGGAAAGCCCTAGACAAGTGTATGGACACAGGGACTGCAACAATGGGGTCAAACATAAGAACAATTGTGAGGGTGGTGCAGGGCTGGGCAGTGCTTCTTTCTGTTGGACAGAAGATCTATGAGTGGGAACCAACTCAGAGACACCTACCAACAACAATAACAGTAACAGTTAAGAATGCATTACCTCTCTAGGAGGTGATCATTGATCTGCCTATAAGACCATAAAGATGGCACCCCAGGGAGAGGGAGCATCTTGTACATGGGCCCTACATTGAGAGGCATGCAGGGAACAATAAGGAGAAAGCAAAGACTTGCGCAAAGGTATATATAAAGGGAATGGAGAGAAAATAAATAAATGGAAAGAGTAAAAAGAAAAATGAAAGAATAAGAGGGGGAGAATGTGGAAAAACAAGTCACTAACTAATTACGAAGGACATTGTATCACAAGAGAGCAGGCCATCAACTGGGATCCTTTGGGCCTATGAACAGCATGAATAGCTCCTATTACTATCGTTGCATATTTATAAAATCACCAGAATATACAGCATTTATCAAAAATATATATTATTTTTCTATTGGTGCCCAAAATATTACCATCAACTAGCAGCTGAAACAGCCATACATTATAATCACACTTTCTGTGGCCAGGAACGCAGGTACAGGTTAAGAGGATTCTCTGCTCCAGTCTCTGAAAGGTCATGATCCAGGTGCCAGCCGGGGATGAGGTCTCATGTTTAGGCTTAACTGGAGAAGGATATACTTCTATGATCATGCAGCTGTTGGTAGAGCTCATTTCCTGAAGGGTTGTTAGACTGACGGTCTCTGTCCCTTGGGGGATGCTGGACAGAGGACACCCTCAGATTCCTTGCCACATGAATAACTCCATCGTTCACAACTTGGCAGCGTGCTTCATCAAAGCTGGAGAGAGAAAGCAGCTGCTGGAGCCATGCAGACATGACAATGATCGCGGACGTGGCATCCTCTCACCTTTGGTGGATCCTGCTAGTCAGAATCAAATCCAAGGTCTCGTCCACTCTCAAAGAGAGGCAATTAATTACATAAAGGACTGGTATGCCAGCAAGAGGAGACTACTGGGAACCATGTTAGAGACTTTCTGCCAAAAAAGGAAAGGAAAAGAAAAGTGTTCATTTACTGGCAGCTTGATTCTAGGCTAGGAGTTGGAGGTCACACTGCTGGTCCAGCGAGGTCAGTAAGCAGCGACTCTAATTGGCACAACTGCATGTGTGTTTCCAAACGGACTGCCACCTGCTCAGCATGGGCTCACCTCCAAGCAGAATCCAACAATCAGCAAGTTCCTGATTTAAGGACTAGGTTTCACTTTCGCTCGGCAGGATAAATATTTGTGATCTCCGGTTAAAAAATCCACGCACTCGTTAGAAAAGACAAAGACGCTTACCAAGCTTGCTCTCACCTTTCAAAGGCAGGGAGGAGCGAGATGGAGGTGACTTTCCTGTGGGAGCCATGTGCAGCACTGCCGACGGTGATGTCAAAGAAACGAGGCTGTATATTTTAAGCTGACAAGTAATTATAATTGAATACAGACATTAAATAAAGCTGATTTAATACATTTTCTCAGAGCCCCCCTCCTAGACCTGATTCTAGACTTTAACCATATTTCATAAGCTGGTAAAAACCTGAATGAAGCTTTTTTCTTATGCAAATGGGTCTGAAGGTCAGCAAGGTGAATGAGCAAAGCCATTAGATTTGTGTTCTAGGCCTGACTGTTCCCAAAACTTACTTTGTGAGACCTTGGACTAATTACGGAACTTTTCTGGGCCTCAGTTTACTGATTTTCCAAATGGTAACATCGGACTAAATACTCTCTCAGTTCTAACAGACTATGAATACATACTTCCCTTACCATTCAATCATCTTGAATTATGCCCAATTGTTTTAGCCTAAATTTGAAAGGCCTTTGGGGGCTTGTAATTTGCAATCAGTCACTTCAGGATGAGTGTCAAGAGAACAGGCCCAGCGCTGAGATAGAAACTGATTGCAAAATAGTTCTGTGGGGCCCAACAAGAGATGCTCTGCTGACTGCAAAGCAGAGGGAGAAATCCAGCTGCGAGGGAGCGACTCGCCCTTCAGGGTCCCATTCTGTTCACCACTTTCACTGGTGCCTTCTCTCAGAGACTTCCCCCACTGAGGGTCCTGGCATATTTTCTGAGTGTGTAATTAAGACTGTTTGTCGATGTCACCCTCAACCTTCAGTTAAAACTAGGACTTAGCTCACAACTGACCTAAGGGGCAGAGAATAGGTCATGTCCCCCACCACCCAGGAAAGAGAAATTCTTCCTGCCACATGGATGGTTGGGTAAGCATACTCAATAATCTTTCATCGTTAGGTGTCAGTGGAGTCAATACTCTGGAGGAGAGACATTTATCAATAGCAAGCATCCATAGACTTCATGAAAAACTGCAACAGGCAAAAGGCAAGGCAGAAGCATGGAGAGGAGAGATGGGATCTAGTCTAGGGTTTGCGTAACTGAGGAAGTGTTGACTGAGCTGTGGTTTAAAGGATGGACAACCTGGAGTGAGCCAGAAAATGATGGACGGACACAGGATACCTTTTGGCAAAGAGCAGGGAAAGAATGCTGTACAATGAGGCTAGGGCAAAAGTCAAATCCAGATTCTAAAGATCCTTCAGTCTAGAGAAGCCATTGAAGAGATCTTAAGTGCATCATAGTCTGATGAGATTTTCAGGTTAGATCACTCCTGCTAAAGTTTGGAAAAGGAGTCCCGAGGGCCCCATGGACTGTGTGGCACTGTGAGATTACATGACATGCCTCTTCTATCCCTGGTCTTCTAACTCTCACCAAGCGACGAGGTGGGAGCATACAAATAAAGTGTGGAGGACTTTATTTGGGGGATTGGTCAGTTTTGCCATTCCACTGGGGATAAAAACGAGCCATTTCAGAAGTAAGAACAGAGAATCCTACCGATATCAAGAAAGGAGAGCCCCATGTGGGGCCCATGGGAGCTCCCTGCCTAACGTGGCAGAGCAGCAGAGAAGCCAGAGCCCACAGCATTGAGACCCTGAGACCGAGCACAGGAGCAGTACCAAGACCAGGAGATGGAGTGGTGGGCTTTCGAGCCCATGGAACAAGGCAGACAGAGGCCAAAGGGTCATGTGGCTGAGAGGTGGAAGGCCAGAGAGAGATGCGGCTGCTGGCAAGGTTGAGAAGAGGTAAGGCTCTGGACCAAGGACTGTCTCCTTAATGTTTTCTGATTCTGACGTGTGGCAACCTGTTCACTTCCCTAATAAGCCTACATGTTGCCCGTGAGTTCTGTGTGGTCATTGCGATGGATGATCAAGCCCAGCAGAGAAGGAGGGTGCTGTGGGAGCCATGGTTGGTATCGGCTAAAGAAGGCGGCTGGAGGGGGACCGCGTGTCTGACCCCTCTGCCTCGCAGGAATCCTCCCTGGAGTTGTATGCTCCTCCGTAGTGAAGCCTGGGAGGTCAGATGTAGTCCCCGCTCCATTTCCACAGACAGGTAACCAAAATGTCAGCAGTTCTGAGCCCACTAGCTGCTCTACAGAAGAAAAATAAAGCAGTCTGCTTCCATAGTGATATAAGCAGAAATCAAAGAGATGAAATAGAAATCAAAGAAAATAGCTCAACTCTGCCCTACGGGGCCATTATGCATCAGCATTGAATTGACGGCTGTGGGAAAGTTTGAAGGGCAGCAAGAAGTCATTAGAATTGTGCTCTAGAGCTAGCTGTTCCAAAATTTCCCATGTGAGGAGAGTATTCAGTAGATCCAGCAGGAAGGATCCTAGATGAAGGTCTGGACAGTGGACAGCGAAAGAGAGGGCCATATCCAGAGATATTTAGAAGTTGCAATTAGCAGAATGCACCGGTGAGTTCTGCAGCAGACGTTGGAGAGGAGAGCTTCTGGGTGTTCAGGCTGTACAACTAGGTGGACAACAATGATTTTTATTAATCCAGAGAAGAGACAGGACTCCAAGGTGGGATTAAAAGTATAGGATCGACTATGTAGAATTGAAGTGTCTTTGAGGCTGTTAAATTGGAGGTGACAGAATAACAATTGTATATCTTGTAAAACACAGCAAATATTTCAGAACAAAGAACTTCCTTTCAGGGGTCCTTTACCCATCTATGGTAACTGAAGACACCGCTGTGATAGCCAATCCAGGGAAAAGATACAGAGTGAAAATAAATGAGCAGACTACGTCTTAAGGGACCTCTGTACTTGTTGGGCAATTATAAGAGGATGATCCAATATAGAAGACCCACTCAACTCACTACTCTCAAGTTGATCCTGAGTCATAGTGACTGTATAAGACAGAGAAGGATCGCCCCTGTGGTTTTCCAAGACTGTAACTCTTCACAAGAGTAGAAAGTCTCATCTTTCTCTCTGAGAGCAGCTAGTAGTTTCAAACTGCTGGCCTTAGGGATCACAGCCCAACTTGCAACCACTACAGCAACCAGAGATATAACACAAAAGCCCAGAGGGAGGACATATGCAAATGTCTTTATGCGTCCAAATATATCAAATAGATCATTGTCAGCATGGAGGAAAGACCCCGTGTGGTAAGATTAAAAATAACTTTTCTTATATTTGGTGACATATATAACTTTAGAGAGTGTCATGTCAATGAAGTGAGGAGATTAAATTGAGACTGCAATGAATCAAAGAGCGAGCAGATGATCAGAAGAAATGAGGTGTGGTTTCGTATACAAGGATGAAAGACTTATAATCCATTTAAATTTGTTGTCGTTTTTTATCCGTTTTACCTTGTTATTCTTGTTAGTTCTTGCTTACTTGCTTGTTTGTTTTTTTAATGTTTTTCCGTTTATGAAATCAGGATAAGTAAATCTATAGAGACAATAACTGGATTAATGGTTCCATTGGGATAGGACAGGAAAGTGGGGGCTGGGGGTGGGGAGAGTGTAGAGCTAAGAATGATGGACACAAAACTGAAGAAAATGTTCTATAACTGATCGTGGTGATGATTGTACAACTCTTCTTAATGTAAATGAACTATTGAATTGTATGATATGTGAATTATATGCCAATAAGCCTGCAGGAAAATAAGAGGATGGGAGAGATCATTGGAAATAAGATATAGTTGAGGAGAGTGGTTATAAAATGGGTGAGATTTTATAGCCTTATAGGAAACACTGGTGTGGATAAATCATTGGGCAGGTAAATCTTGAAGGCAGAGAAGAGAGACTTTACTGATAGATGATGCTGAACATTTAAGCGTAGATGTGACCCAGGCATAAGAGGAAGAGGAGTCTTGGATGGGGGAAGAATGCATTCTGATTCCAACAAGAGGTTGGGCGAAGATGATGGACACAGAAGCAGGCAGCTTTATCCAAAACCAAACTCACTGTCATCGAGGTCGATCCCGACTCACAGCAACTCTCTAGGACAGGGCAGACCTGCCGCTGTGACTCTCCGAGACTGTGATGGCTTACAGAAGTACAAATTCCGGTCTTTCTTGGAGCTGGCTGGTGGTTTGGCATACCAACCTTTCGGATCACAGCTCAACGCATAAGCACTAAGCCACTGGAGCTCCTAGGCAGCTGTATTAGTCTTGGTACTTTGGACAAACAAATCCACAGCAACTCATGTATAAGAGAGAGTTTTATGCAAAGAAAATGTGCATCACAAAAACATCCCAACCCAATGCTGCCCAAGCCCACAAGTCCAACATTAACCCATACCCAACACCAGTCCAAAAAGTCCTTCACCTCACAAAACAGAGGCAATAATGCCGACTGGAGGAGGAAAGCTGAGTCAGTGAACGTGTAAGCATCTCAGCACTGGCAGGGGTCTCCACACAGCTGCTCCAGCACCCAGGGCTGCATTGGGATAGATCCATGCGGCTTCTCCTTGGGGATGTCTTGTAGGAAAGCCATCTTGCAAGCTGATGCAGGGAACTGCTAAGGCAGCTGCACCCGATGCAACCATCACAAAACAAGAGACCCAAGAACTAGAAAGGCGAGGCTTTACCACCCATTTATCCCTCCGCCTTTCAACCAGCACCACATGTGATTATCGGCCAGGCTGGCACAATTAACTAACTCAGCAGCTTTGTAGGCTTGATCAACTAAATTTGATGTGTATTAGGTCAACCAACCCAACCTGCCAGCCAACCAAACAAACAAAACCACCCTGGAGTTACTTCCAACTCACAGGGATTCTATCAAACAGAGTAGAACTGCCCTGTATTACATCAAGACAGTAAATCTTGCTGAAAGCAGCCACCACGCCTTTCTCCTGCAAAACAACTGGTAGGTTCTAACCCCGGACATTTTGGTTTGACTTTTATTTCCTTTTGGAGATCCAGAGCGGACAAATGGGAGTGGAGATGAGTTCTTCCTGAGAAAACCTTATCTGTGAGCTCATGAATAAAGAACATAGAGTCTCATGACCTTAGCAACAAAGTGAAAAGTAATTTAATCACTCTATTTTAATATCAAGTAACTTTTAATGGTTTGCTTCACTGCATTCACTTTGGTTTGGATCTAAATGTCATTTTATTGCTGTTGTTCTTTATGAAAATAATGTAACTATCCCAGATAGTTACAACCTCAAATCCCATTGTCAGGAGCAATGGGTGAAAATATGTTAGCCACTGATTTTTTCTTTCTCAACTCGTCTTGTCTAGGTAGAGTTCCAGAACCTTGTGAAGAGGCGCTGCAATGCCCGACTATTTTTCAGTTATTTATCGACAACACACTTTCAGTTATAGCTCAGATTCTAAGTTAGTCTAGAAGGCAGCCTCTCAACATTACCTAAAGCAGTGCTTCTCAACCTTCCTAATGCCATGACCTTTAATATAGTCCTCATGTTGTGGTGACCCCCCAACGATAAAATTATTTTCATTGCTACTTCATAACTGCCATTTTGCTGCTGCTATGAATTGGCTGATCACAGGTTGAGAATCACTGATCTAAAGCTTTCCCCAAAAGCTCACAATATAACGGTAGCCAAAAATGTTTTGGCCAAAAATGCTTCAGGTAATCGAGAGGTTAACCTTCAAACTAACACAAATCTCCTAAATTCCAAAGCTTTAAGTAAGGATTCCAAACTGTGGATGCCATTACCACTCTACCTATTATCACTTGGGGTTTCCTATCCCTTAATAGCCCTCTAATCAATCTTTTCCTTGTAACTTGGGACATATCAAACATCCTTTAACTAAGGCTTGTTTTGCCTCTGGCCTCTGAAGTTGTGTTTATTTTTAAGATAGTCTTTGATTCTGAAGACTTATTAAGGCATTAATGAAGAAAGTGACTGATGAGTGTCAAAGGAGTTTCTAGTGAAGAACTGCCAAGGATTGGCTTGATTACAGAGGCCGGTCTATGAAAATAATAGAGAAGAGTTGAGCTCTATAATTAAATCTCTAGGTGCCTGAGTTTACATGAGCCTCAAAAAAAAAAAAAAAAAAAAAAGATGAGATGGACCTAAAATAGTTGAATTAGGTCTATCAGCAAAGTTAAAAAATCAAAATAATAGCTCATAGGGTTTTTTAAAATATTTTAATTAAAAAGCAAATGTTGAAAGACTATCTTCTAGCAATGTGAGTGATGACAAATGAAAGCATTTTTGTTCACGCTGTCCAGAAAGCTTCCTCACCTACTTTCCTTTGGAATGGCCCGTGTGTTTCTGTCAGATTTGCTCCCTCTGGTTCAGCCAACCTGTTCAGACCCATAAAAATGGACAAAACTTTTTCAAGATGGTTGCCTTTTTAAATTGTTTTACCACCATGAAACCATGAAGACTGCCCTACTACCCCTTTCAGATACAATTGGCATCATCTCAAGGAAGAAGTGAGGTCCAACCAAGGGCTGTGTAGATGAAGCCGCATGTAGGAAAGGCATTTCCCAGGAAGCAGATGAAACAGAAAGAGGGTTGGGTCAAGAACATTCACTGAAAAAGGTCCTGGGTCAAGAAAATGAAAAGAGGAGAAAATCAGGTGGAAGGAAGAGACTGGAACATGCATCTGGCTGGATGGTCAAGCCAGGACATCATTACAAGAAATAACGTCGTCTTAGTAAGGAATGGAAGAGTGTGTGAGGTCAAATGGGATAAAAAATAAAGACCACAAATCCCAGGCATGTCTTAGGATGCATACTCCAGTTTCCATTCTCACCAGGTATAGATAGAATGCCCAGAAGGAAATGACATGATTTACAGTGATACTTTTATTGACTCCCACAAAAACCCAAGTTTGTCATTAAAATATAAATATACAAAGGAAATCTTGGGAGTCAACCAACTCAGTTTTATTCTGTCCTCCTTGGTGATCCTGTGTATGATTGGAAGATGTTTTGTGTACTTATTTTTAAAGAACCAAGACAGTACATCAATGTGGAAAACACAGGGCATGCAATCGACCCAATATCCCATTTTACTACTTTTATGTTGAGCAATATTTAGCTATATCTGTCTTTCTCTATCTCTAACTATCTTTTTATCACTAAACTGAAGACCTTTGTGGTGATAGGAGTGTCACACATATGCTAGATGACAAAATGATCAATTAAAATACCTCTCTTTAGATATCACACCTACCAGAGGCACTTCATGACACAAACAATTGTGAGATTAGTTATTTTTAATTAATGAGATTAGTTTTCATTGTACATTATCTGCTATGAAGTCAACTCGTGGCAAACTCATGCACAACACAGTGAAATACTGCTCTGTCCTATATAATCCCTCAAATGGGTTGCAAAGTAGATAGTTGTGATCCATAGGGTTTTTGGACTGTCAAAAGATCACCAGGTCTTTCTTCCCTGTTCCACGTCTTCCGAAAGCTCTGCTGAACTCTGCTCAGCATCATAGCAGCACGCAGGCTTCCACAAACAGAGAGGTCGTTGGTGGCTGTGCGCGAGGTACATTGGCAGGGAATTGAACCCCCGGGTCTTCCCCGTGGAAGGAGAGACTTCTACCACTGAGCCAATGTAGGTTTAGACACAAAAACAGCCATGCAAGCTAAAAAAGCATAAGAAAAGCACACACACACAAACCCTAATCTCATACCATGACACCAAGAAAAGTATTAGGTGTTTGAAAGGCAACTTGGCAGAACAAGAGGACTGTGCTGTCTTACATTGATGACGCTAACTTCAAAATGATGTGCATAGTTAAAGGGGTTTTTTTTGTTTCTAAAGATTCCAGAGGTTTCCTTTGTCCATACCCTAATTTTGCCTTATCAGACCCCAATAATTAATGCTCTGAGTAGAATAGAGAAATAAGAGGACAAAATCCTGGTGTACAAAGCCCTGTGAAAGTCATATATTTTCTGTGAGTAGTGGTAATGTTCTTCTGATTATTAATGCTATAATTAAATTATTAATTCTTAATTTTCCCTTTCATAGAAGGGATTCTTAATTTTCCCTTTCATATAAGGGATGATAAACATTACATCTGATAGTCTTATTTCAGTGACACTGGACATATAATTAGCTGTACTTTTAAAAATTGGCTTAAATGATTGGAATGACAACTTAAAGATTCTTCTGTGGAATGTGAATTCATTATTTGAGATGAAATACAGTACTGGTATTTCATGAGCTTTAGTTGCTAAGGACACAATATCTACCACTTATTAAGCACTACAGTGCATCGAGAATGTACAGATGCTTTGAATGAGTGCATTCTACAAAATAATTGTCCACAGTAACACTGAAAATGGGATAGTTTCTTAGAGATTTAAAAAGAGAGAGTGAGAGAGAGAAATGATAGAAGGGAAGGATTATAATTTCCTGGATAACTCTCTTTGTTCATGTTTATGCATTAAGGCCTGATACCCACAATCAGGAACATTCAGTACTGACTGAGGTTGATTATGGTTTTAATGATGATGAGGATGATGAATATAACCTTCTTCCAATTCCCCAAGTGGTGTGTCAACAGGAAATATTACCGTCTCCAATTTGTAGGCAAGGGAGAAAAGGAATAAATTAAAATTTTGATGAACTTTCCACTTGTTGAAGATCTTGTTTGTAATCTGAAGGAAGGGAAAATAAGTAAAATCCATCAAACTTCAGCGAGTCTCCGAAGTCTACCTTCCTAAGACCACTTCTGCTGCGTGGACTTCTTCCCACCATTGGTTTCATGGAATGTTATGGTTAAATTGTACACCTTCTAATAAAATATTAGCATGTCTTTCAGTATCACCTTGATTGTCCATACGCTGTCACCTTTGAAGAGTTAACAAAACTAAACATTAAACTGTTGTATATGGAGAACTAGAATGTCCAACGAAGAGATTTTCAGATGATGGTTCAGTCCCTGGTATTTGGTAGCACCTGGTGAAATGGGAGCAGCCAAATTCTAGGACCTGGCTCCTCACCTACAAAAAGTTTCTTAGAATGACCTACACAGGAATACAAGGCTAAGTGAGAAAGTATTGTTATGAAACCAAAGGAATGTGTATTCAACAGAAATTTTTTTTAATGTGAAGTTCTTGTTTCTCTACCTGTCCTCCCTCTAAGTCTATCCACTTCTGTGGGTGCTATGTCTATCTTTCTAGCCATACCTCAAAGAATTCTATGCTTTCCAAATTATGCTATGTCAAAATGGTAGTTTTGACATCCTTGAGGGACCTATTCCTTTGAAGTTTTCTTTGAGTTTTAGGAGCAAAACGTATGTAAGGTCAAGAACAGGGCTGTATGGTGAGTGGGCTTAGGATTCACCATGAATTTCTAGTGGGATTGCCCTTGTACCCTCAAAGGGTGACCAAGTGCATGGTGGTGATTGGGGAAAATTCTTAGGTACAGTGTCTTGTCCTTTTTATCACCAATGAAGCTTTCAACTTTCTTATAACTTCTTCCTAAGAAGCCTTCATGATGGTCACAAGTCTCTCATATATTAAGATTTCCCCTTGGAAATTCCCCAGACAAGCCCTAAATCCTTCTGAGTTGATTGATCACTTGGCCTTTAATTTAACGGGCCCAGCAGATCCCCTCAGCAGCCCCTGTTTTGATTACAGCCTTCTTTTTGTTATTGTTGTTTTATCTGAAGGCACTGTAATGAGACTCATTGAAAGAATTTGTCTACAGCCATCACAGCTAGCAGGCTGGAAGTCCAAATTCTAGGTGACGGCTCTCGGGGAAGGCTCTCTGTCTCTGTCTGCTCTCGGGGATGGTCTTTATTCTCTTTCCAGCTTTTGGTGCCTTGTTCCTTGGTTCAGTGTCAATTTTCTCCAGCTTGTTTTTCTTTCTTTTATGCCTAACCTGTTCCTTTTCATTTCTCAAGATGATTGGTTTAAAATACACCCTAAACTGATATGACCTCATTAATCCTGAGATTACGTCTGGATTACCCGCTGTCATCCAGCCGATTCTTGCACGTAGCAACACAAGTAGAACTACACTTTAGGGTTTCCCAAATGGTCCATTTTTACAGAAGCAGATAGCAGTGGTGGGATTCAAACCATTTAACAACTGAGTCGCTGATCTAATGACTGCTTTAAGTATGAAAACAAATGACATATCGGAAGGCAGTCTATTATTTCACACAGTTCATACTTACATAAGAACAATAAAAGAGGTGTGAAAAAACTAGATTATGTTATAAGAAAGAGTTTTTGAATAGTAATGAAACAATATTAAGTTACAACTGGCAAAACCAATAAAACTGGTGTTTAAGATATTTCTGGTTTGCTTCCCAATTGCTGTCCTCCCTTGCAATCTTCCTCTCTTCTCCTTAACCATCTTGTCACTGTAGGAGGAAGAGCTCATTCTTTTAGAGGTTAACCAAGGTGATTACTGTCGTGGGGTTGGATATGTTAGAAACAGGCTACTTCCCTGCTATGCACATGCTATGTTCATCTGTGAAAGATCCTTTACCACTTCTGTTGAACATGCAGCAATGGTGCTGACCATCTTTTTTAGCTCATTGAGCACTTTCAGGAATTGCATAATTCACTCATCATATCTCATGGGGATTTGGGGTGTAACACAAAGCTGAAACCAATGACAGCGTACCGCTCTTCGGTTGTTGGGCACTTATCCTCCTTACGTTATTTGTTTGTTTACTGAAGTAACAAATGCAAGGGAATAAAAAATAGAGTATTTTGCCAAAGCATAATGAGTTTTATGAAATGAATCAAAATATAACACAAGCATGGTTCCCTCTAATTTTTCATGCCTATGGACAGAATGAACATTACTCCAGATGCTTAGAGTTCATTGTTGTGCAGGTGAACATTCAAAAGGGTTAGGGATGCAAATTTGTGATTTCCACATTGATCAGCGACTCAGCCGCCCCCCTTATAAAGAACCCTGATTACAGGTGTGATTTTAACAACCTGTTGATTGAACTCAAAATTTAGGTATTGGTTCTGCTGAGCCAGTGCCAACCAGCTGAATCCCTCATTGGCAGATAGCCTCATCTTTCTTCCTTGGTGCACATGTGTCAACCCCCTGCGATCAAGCAGACACCACCCTACAGGACAAAGGAAGAGCGCTACTCCGGTTTCCAATGTATAAATCTATAGCAAGACAGATGATCCCAAGGAGTGGCTGGTGGGTTTGAACTGTTGACATTTTAGCAACCTGGTGTGTAACTCCTGCCAGACCCACTCTGTGCACAACAGAAGGAGATACTGGCCAGTCCTGCCGCATCCTCCAAATACTATTATGTTCAAACTCATTGTGGAAGCCACTGTGTCAATCCATCTCATTGGGGATGAGATGTTTTCACTGTCCTACTTTACTGTGCATCATATCCTCCAGGGACTGGTCTCCCTCTATATAGGAATTAGCATTTACAACACATATTTTGTGGGGAACGTAATTCGATCCAGAAGATTGGGTAGGCAATCTATGGGAATGAGGATGGAGCTTGGAGCATGGCAACAGACAGAGAGTAGATATACTGTCTCTCTTGCAACTACTCAGCCATGCACGTGAAGGGGCATGGAAATCTTCCAATAAAACATTATGCCCTATGGGGTTGATTTATAATGTTTGCCAATTAATAACAATGATGTCTCTAAAGTGAACCAGGGGGATGGAAAAACCACAGGTATATGACTAATCATAGACCTAATCTAAGAACAGATTTTTATCACATGGTCCTAGTGGATATTGCCCTCAAGAAGAGATCACTTAAGAAATGGGTTCTAGAGCAAAGCTGATGAAGAGAACATGGTATCTAGCTAGCAGAAAGAGTAGTATCTGGATTTTGAAATGCTTATCTTAAAATGAGCAGCCATCTAAGGGAGGCATCAGCTAAATCCACACAGAAAAACCCATCAGCCTGTGAGATCCAGGGATTGTAAATAATAAAATCCAAACTTGGAAGAGGGAGCAGTATGAGAGCCTAAATTCTGGACACCTGCTTTTTCAGAAGGCTGTGGATGACAGTAAAAGCTCAAAAATCCATTTGAAGAGACCTCACAAGGATTAAGCCTCTGGCAAATCCCCTCTGACTATGGACCAGGGATGGCAATGGCATTGTTATCAGATAGAGTACATTGTAGGATCAATTACTGCAGATGTTCTTTGCCAGGCGCTGGCCTCTCCTGATATGCATTGCTTATCATTTTGATAATTTACAACTCTCTGTGTGGTGTTAATGCTCTGTACTCTTGTTTATTTTTTTCATATAAAACTAATCTAAGGAGTATGTTGCTAGAAAATATTAAGGTTTAATTTGGTACTATCCCACCCACCTCCTATCTCCAAGTCACCAAGAACTTCACACTAGGTATATTATAACTACTTAGGTGAACGAATGAATGAATGAATGAAAGATATTACACCTTCAGTTAGGAATGCCCATTTGCCTTCCACAGTCCTCTGCAAGGATATGGTTGATGACATTGCTTGCTGTAGCACTAACATCTCATCCGTGACGTCACTAGGGAGAGAGATCTAAACACCAAGAATGGCTATGCTTTCCCTGTGCCTGGGTTAATTTTACTCTTCGTGCCAAGGTGAATCATATGGCTTTTCAGCATGCTTTCCCAGTGCCCCCGCACCCACCCCCAGGAGGATACATTTTTTGGTTGTTGTTTTTTTTTAATTAAATGTTACATAGACGTCTCCATTACACACAATAAATAATTTCATAAATCCATAGGCTTAGCAGGCTGGTGAGAAGAAACTGGAGGTCCAGCCTTAGCCCAGTTTGTCCCACCATCCCTGGCACTGAGCAGCTAAGGGAAAGTAAGGTCTTTGTGGGTCCAGATTTGATGACCCAAACTCTCTGCATCAACCCAAGAGCCCGAGGCCCACTGCTGGAAAACACAAAGGCCTGCTAGCTTATAAAACCCGTTCTTGGGTTATTGCTAGTATGCTTGGGTCCGGTTTTTCTCAACCGTTTCCTCTTATTGTGTCTTCTAGTTGGTAAGGCACTTGAAAGAGGCTCAGACACAAGCCAGAGGAAAGGTGAATTGCTGAATGGATGGGTCGCTAGCTCAGTTTTGGTGTGATCATTTTAATGGACACAGTACATATCACTTGTGGGGAAAAGTCTCAGGAGTCAACAGCCACACCTGAACTGGTGGACACCATGCATGGCAACAAAGCCCCTCCAAGATCACAAGCAGCTTGCTTTGGCACTGCACTAAGCAATGGGACACCAGTGAACTCTGTGGGACTGTCGGTGTGAGGTTCCGTCGAGTAGAAGCCAACTCGTAGAAACCCTTGTACAACAAAGCAAAGCACCGCCTGGTCTTGCGCCATCCTCACAATTGCTATATTTGAGTCCATTGTGGCAGCCACGGTGTCGATCTATCTGGTTGAGGGTCTTCCTCGTTTTCTATTCCCCTCTACTGTACCAACCATCATGTCCCTTTCCAGGGACTGGTCTCTCCTGACATGTCCAAAGTATTTGAGATAAAGTCTTTCCAGCCTGCTTCTGAGGAGCATTCTGGCTGTACTTCTATGGAATCACTACTACTTAAATGTAAGTGTGAAAACAAAAAGCATTGCAGGAATTCCTCTTAGCGAGTGGTAGCCCAAATCCTTGCATAATAGGGAGCCTTGTGGCCCCAAACTTACAAATGGGAAAATCACTGCACACGATAAAAGTATCAACTCTCCGATGTGTGTTCTAATAGGTAGTGCCATGACCATCCTACTCAGTAGTGGCTCTCCTCACTCATTTCTGTTTGTTCTCAGAGAACATTATTTCTGTGGAGACTTATTTCCGCCATCAGTTACTTTTCATTTCATATTAACACTAGTTTGCAACCAACTATCTGCCTTTTGCTTCTCCTGTTCATTTGCTAAGATCTTGCCACCTAAACTTTCTCAGTCTCACTTGCTGACGACTTTATAAAGTTCAGGATCAATGACTTTCAATGGTTCCTCCATGAGTAAATAGAACTACTGATTACAGTCTGGTAATGGAATTGCATACTTGCCTGTGGATCTCAAAGCAATTTACCAAGCATCATTATATGATCTTAAAAAGTTGGGGGCAAGTGCTTGTGTCCGCATTTGCACGTGGAACTGCGAAACCCAAGGCCCATTGCTCTTATTGTGTTCTGCCCCACCAAGCTGACGGCAACCCTGGGAACTCTTGAGGAATCAGTGGCGAGGCCTGCGGAAGCGCGGCACGGCAGGGGGCGTGGGGTTAAGTGAGTTTCTGGAGGTGGTGCGTGCCGTTCAGTTATCCCACCAGGAATCCCACAGCAGATTGGTTACTTCCAGCGCTTAACTCCTTCTGGTTGAACAAACAGGTATCCTTCTAGGTCCGACTAATGATGGGCATCTTGGAATTATTGACCAATGCCCCGTTCATTCGGACACCCCTCTCTGCGACTGGCCAGGGAGTGAGCTGGGAGGAGCCAGATTGGTTTCACCCACCGATTCAAGAAAACGAAATGAGATGCCGACTCCTTCTCCCACTCACTTACCTTTCGCTTTCCACAGACCTCTCTCCAGTTCCCTTGCTCTTTAATAATGATGTTTTTCCTCTCTGAGTACAAAAGCAATGACTGGCATAAAAACATTTAATATACTAAATATAAGAGAAAACAAAAAACGAACAAACTTACTGCCACCAAGTTGATCTCAACTCGTAGCAACACGATGGGACAGAGTGGAACTCCCTCCTTTGGGTTCCTATAAATCTTTCCAGAAGCAGGAAACCTTGTCTTTCCCGTCCAGAGCTGCTGGTGGTTTCAAACTGCTGACCTGGCAGTTAGCAGCCCAAAGTGTCACCTACACTGCCGCCAGGGCTCATAGCTGGTGTTCGTAGGTGTATCGTGTTAGTTCTAACTCATAGCCTCCCGACAGACCACAGGAGGAAACACGGCATGGTGCTGGGCCACGCTCACAAGGGTCACATTCAAGCCCCTTGTGGCAGCCACTGTGTCCATCCATCTCATCAAGGGTCTTCCTCCTTTGCAGTGTCCTTCTGCAAAGATAGGGACTTTTAAATAACCCGCCATTCTGCTACCCAGAAACAAGCAGCTGATATTGTTCATGTATTTCCTTGTAGTCTTTTTGTCTGTATGGATGACATATAAGCACATGAACATAGATAGAGCATAATGGAACGCAGAACATCTGTTGCCTATATTGCTCTGGTTCTTTGACCAATAGTCAGATCGTTTTCTAAGAAATAAATATTCTTTTGTGACATCTAAAGGTCCCAGAGTAGTCGTAACTTAATGTATTACATGGTTTTACCATGTAAGTGTAGGTCGCTTGCAAGTGTCCACCATTACAAATAATGCTGTTACAATTATTTGCATGAAACTTGTTATATACGAGGAGCTTCAAAAAGTTTATGGAAAATGGAATTACCTTTAATTCCCTTTTCCAGGAAATTTTTAATCACTCCTGTGCTTGTATGGCTGCTCGTCTTCTTAGGAGTCCATAGAACTGATAGAGTAAAGGCTGTGTTTTAGGTAGATTAAATAACTTTTATATACATTTCCTACTTGCCCCCTCCACAAGACTGTACCAATTTATACTCAGACCAACATAGCTTGAGACGTCCCAAAATGTCCGATTGTGATCCTTCCACCGCCCCCCCCACCCAATTTTTATTTTAACACAAGCTTTCCTGGAGAGAAATGTTGTCATCAGGGGAGTGGAATGAAGTATTTAAAACACAACTTGGTTTCTACTAATCCCCAAACTCTGTAGGGCAAACAACACTGAATGCGAGTTCTTGCTCCATGGAGGGAGCTGGAGGAGACCCACGATGGTGGGAGACTCAGGAGTTGGCTCATCCCCTTCTCTCCTCCCATACCAAAGGAGCTTTGACTCCCCCCACCCCACCGGATGTTGCCTTGTGTTGCCCTCCATTCAATAAAGAACGAAAACACAAGCTGACTTCACTGCATAGAAGGAATCAAGTCAAAGGAATGATCTCTGTACCCCTGACTTGATCGGCTTTTGTTTCCCTACTAAAGAGGACCGCGTTTGGATTTTCCAACCTGTGTAAGTGGCTCAAAGTTTCGATTTCTCTCAAACTGTCAGGAAAAGGATTCATTATTCTTAGCACATACACGTCTCCATTTTGCTGTGAAAGTCAATATTTATTGCACTTTTTTCCCCTGCATTTCTTAATGGAACATGTGTGTGATTATTGAATAAACATGAATGTATTGAGTTTTGCAACACTTCTACTCCTGTAATTTGTTAGGATTTTTCACTCCTATAACTCAAAACAGATTTATTTTTCTAATAAGATTTTGTAAGTTCTTACTCTACGGTATCCGCTAGATTTATTTCATTTTCAAAATAGAAACTGCTGCACCTGGGCAGCAATTTTTGATCACCCCAAATGGTTTGTAATGGTTTCTAGCATAGAGCAATGGCATGCATACTCACCAGATGTACTTCAGCTCATGCATTGCATTTCGGTTCACTATTTTTTGGTCTGCTTACTCCATCTCAGTCTCCCTGACCACACTCTTAGGTTTTATTTCATCCTCGTTTGCACATCATGCAAGAGAGCTTTTCAGCTGAATAAAGCATCCCTGGAAAGATTTCTCATGGAGATGGAAGGGCCAGTAAATTTCTGCTGAGAAAGTTTGTTATTGTTCTTGTCACTGTTAGTGAGCCAGGATGAAGCATTCCTGCAATGCCCGGGCTTACAGAGGCTCCAGGCTCTAGTGTCTTTCTCTCTAAGCCTAAGGCTTCCTGGGAGCAGTCCTCAATCATTTTTCCCCCACACAAATTCAGTAGCCTCACAATTAGGGATTCAGAGACCATGAAAGAAAATTGAAAATTTAAATTTAAAAAAATGCTGTATGGTTACACTAACAGATGACCTTTCTTGTTGTTCAGGGTAGCCATGAAATCAACTCTGGCTCCTCGTAGCGTGAGAGGCTGATGCACTGCTGGTATGTCAGAGCCTGTGGTTGTGGCCACTGTGTGTTCTGAGCGCCGAGGCCCACCTTTCAGTACTATTGGGCAACAATCGTGATTTAAAAGATTTGGTAATGTGAATATCACCCCTTTCTTTCTCGTCTGCCTTTGTCTGGAAACTCCTTGGAAACTTGGCCCTCTTAGGAGATCCTGCTGGTATTTGAAAGAGTGATGGCATATCTTCTAGCTCCATACAACCTACAAGCCATCACAGTAAGATAAACAGGCAAAGAGGTGATGGATCACGTGGTAGGTGCTCAATTAATACCTTTTGAGTGAAGGGATGTCTCCACCAGAAAGTCTAAACTCAATGGCCTGCCAATCAAACACCTTCATAATCCAGTCCCAATCAATATTTGTAGTGTCTCTCACAATAAATTGTGTAATTATTGTTGCTCAATTGTGCATGGAAATGTGATGACCCCAGGCTTCTTTCAGACCCTTTATTCACTCCCAATCACCCATCGTCACCCTTCCCTAACCACCTGCCAACTCCCCTGGGAGAATGCTCCTCGGTGCTCAAGGACCAACTCCAATGCCTACTTTTCCACTGAGCCACTAAATCTCCTCTGGATTTATTGCCTTCAGAGGGTTCAATGCAACTCATGTTTCCTAATTAGATGCTTCTATCTCTTGTTTCCCTTAAAAAAACAGACAAAAAATAAAACACCTTACTGCCTTTGAGTCAATTCTGACTCATAGCAACCCTATAGGACAGAGTAGAATTGCCTATGTGGGTTTCCAAGACTGCCACTTTTTACAGAAGTAGAAAGCCTCACCTTATGCCCACGGATTGCCTGGTGGTTTCAAACTGCAAACAGTGCAGATCACAGCCCAGTGTGTAACTATGACACCACCAGGGCTCCTCTGTTTCCCTAAGACATCCCTAAAATATTCTATCTTCTTTGAGAGTAGACACTTAGTCACCTCTATACCCTTCCTAGTATATAGTCTATTCCCCAGTAGGGCTTCAAAGTGTTTTTATTGGATTGAACTGCAAGGTTAGTAGTTTGAAACCACCAGGGGCTCCTGGAGGGCCATATGCGACTTCCTACTCCTGTCAAATGTTGTCGTTCAGAAACCCAAGGAGCCATTCTATCCTGTCCTATAGGATCACCAGTAGTCAGATTTGACTTGATGTCAGTACATTTAGCTTTAGGTTTTAGCCAGATTATGAGAAAATGTACCCAAAGACTAACGGCTGTGTCTTCCAGCAAGGACTTTCAGCTCTGTTGATTACAAAGTGCTCGGTTCTTTAATTTAATGGGGACAAGGGGCTGCTGTGGAACTTCTCTGGGCTGAGAAACTTTCCCTGCAGAGAACGACATAGTCAGGAATCATGGTTCTTGTGTGTTCTGTATCTCTGTCTTAAATCACCAGCTGCTTGCTCAGCCTTTACCCCAATGTTTGGGATAAACTAGTTTGTTTCTCTCACACATGTTTTTCCTTCAGAGTGTTGATGTTGGACTATATCCTATATGATAACAAAATACCAGACTTGTTGGGTCATTAATGCAGCTGTGATTGGTCAAGGTTCATGGAAATTGCCACTTGTCATCTGTTTATATCATTGTCCTAGCGGATTTAGGTATTTTTCTTCTAGGGAATTGAGAGCTTTATCTTCAGACTCATAAACATCTCCTCACCTCTTGATAACTGGCATGGGAGAGAGGATTCGTGTGTGGCAAGGCAGTCTATGGGCATGTAACAATGACACCATCACAACTTAGTAAAGTCTTCTTTATTCTAATATGTTCTTCGTTAATCCAAAATTGTTCCATTAGAAATAGGGCAGACTCCTTAGTTTGAAAATCAGGGCATTCATTGCCTTTGTGGACAAGGTTAGATGTGTGTCTTCAATACACCAGAAGGTGAGCGGGTGTCTGTGCATTCTCGGAGCTTCAAGCTGCCAGGGGGTCAAGACAAGTCAATAGTGCGGCACAGGTATCCAAAACTTCATGATTCTAGGAAAATCCAGTGAAGTGGGGTATTGTCAACCAACATTTTCTCTCCAGCTTTGGTCCATAAACATCCACGTACGTCAGTCACATGTGTTCCTGAAATGCCCACGTGGAGTGAAGGGAGTTTGTCTCTTGGTGGTGGTGATCTTGGGACCTGAGGAGGAATGAAATATGAAGATGCTTGGAGCTAGTCAGAGACAGGGTGTGTCTCCTTCTTCTCCCCACCACCCCTCCCACCTCCCTTCGTATCATTCCTAGTCTTCAAGTCCCAGATGATTCACAGTTGTGAGTTGTTATTGAATTGGCTCTTGATGGATGACGACCTCATGTATGACAGAACAAAACACGGCCATGTCTTGAGTTATTTCCAGGATGGGCTGTGAATCAACCATTATTCCAAAGGAATCGTGGAAGAAATGAGGTGATGGTGGCCAAAAAACCCTTAATTCCCCAGGATCCACTAAGCTTGCAGCAAGAGAACAAAAAGAAAGGTTGGCTAGAGACTAGCTGACAATTTGATTTGAGTCAACGCAATATAATAGATGGAATGAGGATTGAGAAAGAGTAGAAACGGACATTCAAGATTAAACAAACAACTTGTTTTTCTATAGGGTGATGTGGCAACTAAGAGGTTTACTAATGCTAGTGAGAACTGAAGGCAGAGACACATCCGCTGTCCTGGTAAAGAAGAGGACCGTGTGGGCGGTGCTGCTTCTCACAGACAAAATGCGCCCTCAAACATCTGGCTTCTCCTAAAGGGATCTCTGGTCCTGACTGAAAGGCCAGTCAAACTACACCCTACCTTCTGCTTCCTTCCTAGGTCCCAACGGGGAGGGATCCGCGTGGTTGACGTTGTACCTCAGTGAGGCATTGGAAGGGGCTGCAGGCGTTGTCACATGTAACCATTCAGCTACTCAGCTAAGGAGTTTTCTCTACTGTTCCCAACTGTGATCAAGTCTAACATGATCAAGTCTAACACTTGCGGGTTTTTAGCTTGATGGGAGCAAAGATAGGCTTGATGTTTGGGGTGAATTTGCCACACTTCAAACAAAATGAAGAAACCCCACTGAGATGTCGCTCCAGAGATCCTTCTGAGGACCTCATCCTTTCCCAGAATCCACCTTGGTATCTGGAGAGGGGTCATATCCTATCTGAGAACACACTAGCCTATACTAATGGATAAAGTGTGTGTGTGTGTGTGTGTGTGTGTGTGTGTGTGTGTGTGTGTGTATACCATGGTAGCATAGTGGTTATGAGTTAGGCTATTACCTGCAAGGTCAACAGATCAAAATACCCAGGCACTCTGTGGGACAAAGAAGGGACTTTCTACTTCCATAAAGATATACAAGCTCAGAAACTCATGGGGGACAGTTCTACCCCATCCTGTACAGTCACTATAAGTTGGCATCAACTAGCTGACAGTGAGGGTTTTGTTCATATCACTCACTCACTCACCACCACCGAGTTGATGGCAACTCATAGTGACTCTATGGGACAGGGAAGAATTAAAATTGTGAGTTTCTGAGACTGCCACTCTTTACAGGAGTAGAAAATGGGGCTAGAGGACCAACAATAACTGATTTCAATACTTATTATAAAGCAGAGCCCAGCTATCAAAAGATATAGCCTCTGGGGTCTTAAAGGCTTGAAGATAAACAAGTTGCCATCTAGCTGAGAAGCAACAATGCTCACATGGAAGAAGCACACCAGCCTGTGTGATCACGAGGTGTCAATGGGATCGGGTATCAGGCATCAGAGAACCAAAAATTATATCATTGTGAATGAGGGGATGTGAAGAGTGGAGACCCAAAACCCATCTGTAGGCAACTGGACATCCCCTTACAGAAAGGTCATGGGGAGGAGACAAGCCAGTCAGGGTACAGAATAGCATTGATGAAACATACAATTTTCCTCTAGTTCTTTAATCCTTCGCCCCCACCACCACCACCACCCCTGCCCTCCCCACCACCCCCAACTATCATGATCCCAATTCTACGTTACAAATCCGGCTAGACCAGAGGATGTACACTGGTAAAGATAGGAAATGGAAACACAGGGAATCCAGGACAGATGAACTTTTCAGGACTAGTGATGAGAGTGGCAATACCAGGAGGGTGGAGGGAAGGTGGGGTAGAAAGGGGGAACTGACCACAAGGATCTACATATAACCCCCTCCCTGGGGGACAGACAACATAAAAATCGGTGAAAGGAGATGTCAGACAGTATAATACATGACAAAATAATAATAATTTATAAGTTATCAAGGGTTCGTGAGGGAAGGGAGGGGGAGGGAGGGGAAAAAATGAGGAGCTGATACCTACCAAAGGCTCAAGTAGAAAAAAAATGTTTTGAGAATGATGATGGCAACAAATGTACAAATGTGCTTGACGCAATGGATGCATGTATGAATTGTGATGAGTTGTACGAGCCCCCAATAAATGAATTTTTTTTAAATCGGGAAATAGATTAAAAGACCAGAATAGAGATTCTAGAAATAGACCCATGCACATACAAGAGAGATACAAAGGCAATTCAGTAAAGAAAGAAAAGTATTGTCAACAAATGATGTTAGAAAAATCAATTATCCAAAATCAATTATGAAAAAAAAAAACTTTGATGAATATACCACATATACAAATTAATTCAAAAGGCATCATTGGCCTAAGTGCAAACCTAATACTACAAAATTTCTAGATGAAAAGTAAGAGAAAACCTTGAATGCTGTGTATTAGGCAAATATGTCTAGATATGACATCAAAATAATGATCTCTAAATAATAAGAAGAAACCAGGCTTAGACGTTTCGGGCTTGTATTTGGAATATATACAGAACCTTCACCATTACTCAATGTGAAAACAAACAGCTCAACTTTTATATGCGCAAATGGTGTGAACAGAGAATTCCCCAGAGCAGAGCTATGATGGCAAGTCAATCCATGAAAAAATGTTCAAGAGAACAATGCAAAGGAAGCATCCAGGAGATCCCACTGCAGACTTAGGAGAAACTACAAGCACTAACCATCCCATTTGTTATCAGGGTGTGGAACCACCAGAACCCAGAGCTTGTGGGTGGGAATGCAGATTGGAAGAGGCATGCCATTCCATTAAAAAATAAGCATACATCTACCATATCATCCAGCCATTCCAATCTTGGGCAATTAACAAACATCATTGCCCATGCAGGAAATTCTGGCTCGGGTGTGGTGTGTTCAGGGGACTTCAGTGTATGTGATAGGCTAATTAAAGTTGAATTGAAGGTACTCTGCTGGAGCTGATGTATCAGCGCTGACTTTTACATGCTGCAGAAGGTTGGGCCGGTAGATGGCAAGTTGTTAGAGAGCAGCATGTGCATAAATATGGTAATAATAGGTATTTTATTCAGAGGATACAAGCACAGATTCAGAAGTACCACTGATGGGGAGGGTAATGGGCTCAAAATCTCAGGAAACTAGGGACAAGTTTGTCTTTCACAACTCCCATGTTGTCAGGTATCCTACGCCAAAAACATAGGCACCCTGGCAGGGTAGTGGTAGCATGTTAGGCTGCTAACCCCAAGGTCAGTGGTGCGAAACCATCAGTCACTTCCAGGAGAAAGATGTGGCTTCTTCTCCCAGAAAGAGTTACAGTCTTGGAAGCCCACAGAGACAAGTCTACCCTCCCCGGTAGGGTGGCTATGATTCGGAATCTGCTCCATGGCCGTGAGTTTGGGTTGCTACAAACTCAGGTCCTTCTTTGTTAGTCTGGGTGCTTTGGAGAAACAAATCCACAGAAACACATGTATAAGAGAGATTTTTATATAAAGGTTAAGTGCACATCAAGAAAACATCCCAACCCAGTGCTGCCCAAATCCACAAGTCCAAAATTAACCCATATGTCAAACACCAATTCACAAAGTCCTTCTCCATCTCACAAGACACACACTAGGATGCTGACTGCAGGAGGAAAGCCAAATCAGTGAACATATAAGCATCTCAGCACTGGCAGGGGTCTCCACACGGCTGCTCCAGCACCCAGGGCTGCATCAGAGTAGGTCCACGTGGCTTCTCCTTGGGGATGTCTTGCAGGAAGTGAGCCTTGCCAGCTGAAGCAGGGAACTGGCTAAGGCAGCTGCACCCTGGTCCAACCATCACAAAGCAAGAGACATGAGAATTAGAAAGGCGAGGCTGACTGAGCCATTTATCTCTCCGTCCTTCAATTAACCCCATCAGTATTTATCGGCCAGGTTGGCACAATAAACTTTAACTCACCTTCCAAGCCCACCCTACTCTTCTTCCAGGGCAGTGTGATAAAATCTCAAAAGCTAACTTGCTTTGCCTGTAAGGACTTGGAACTTTAGGATGCTCGTAGCAGCACATCTCAGACCACTTTGAGTAGAAATTGTTTACTCCCACAGAAAGTCTTTCTTCAACCTCGTCATAAGTCACCAAAAGCAACCAGCAGGCTCAAAGGGGGCTTTGGGGAGTCCATACGGATGGTACTCTTCCTTATGGAGACCTTCCAATTAATTTTCTGGGACCAGTGCTTACAGAAAGCCTTGATTCAAGAAGACGCATGCAGACATGATTGCGCTGCCTCCTTGAAGGCTCTAATTTGCGATACAAGCTGTAAAAAATGTGTAACAGACATGTTTCCTTAGCATTTCCTCCATTTTATAGGCCAGGAAAGGAATAATTTCCTTGCTTAAGGCCATGCAGAAGGAAAGGGCCAGAAGAGGCCAAGGAACTCAGAGTTCTTGATTGCTGGTCCCACGTGTGATGTCCTCGGGCCCAGTGGTTCCCACATCTGGATCCAGTTAGCTCCTGGTCCACTTGATGCTGGGATAAAACCAGGGGCTGCCTTACCCCAGGCCCAGCCTTTTGTTTCTTTAGACGGAGGATCTGAAAGCTACAAAGGCACGGCACTTATTTATTGATGGACATGGGTTTAGTTTTCTATTTTTATATCAGCAGGTCCCTTCTCTCAAGACGCACAATCCCAATTGTGGCAGACTGTTCATTCCACCTACTGAAAGGAGGCTGCAGGAAGTATTTCCATCCTGAATTGCATAGAATTTATGATTTGCATGCCCCTTTTGAATCAAAATCAAAACATTTGCCCTGGATTGGCCCAAGTTTAATTAAAATGATGAGAATGTGTGATAGGCATTTGGTCGAAGGCAAAAAGGATGCACAGTATTGAAATTTGGAACAAACATTTTTTTTAAATGAGAAACGCATGGTTGGTAGTGATAAGAAATGCCAAGACTATGTATTACACGGGATCACGGGTTGAAAATAGAAAATATCCTAAAAATTCTGGCGTACTGTGAAAGTGTTGTAGGAAGGTTTGGATAGGATTACATGCTTTATGGATAATGTCTCTGTAACAAACACTGTAGATGTTTATCATCTCTTCTATAGTCTTTTTGTGGCTCCCCATGTATAGCTGATGGGTTGCTCATCAGTGCTGGCAGATTTTTCCATTTCAGACACAGGGCAGAAGGAGGAGGATTTTATCTGGAAGAATTAAGCTCTGCAAAATTGATGATCATCCAGAACCACGGATGCCAACCAAGTCAGCATGAGACAAAATCAAAATAGCCAAATACAGAAAGCAGATCGCTAATGATTTGAATGGTGGATTATTAAAATTGACCATCTTTCTCATGGCAAAAAAAAATAGTGCGGCGGTTATTAAATCTATTTTCAATGTTGAATTTAAATAAATGCACACATCAATGGCTTACTAAGTAGATTTACAGACCCATCTTATTGGGCTCTTGAAGAGGAGGAAGTTGAATTAAGTAAAAATATATAAGCTATGGATATTCGCTCATTTTACAGCACATCCTTTTAGGTACTGAATAAATATTAATCTTTCCAATGAAGTATGTTGAAACATTTATAAAGGAAATAATGACATAATAAAGAGATGAACTTTCATTATTAAGGTAGATTGGGCTGATAGAAGAGCTCTCAAATATATCAATAATGAGTACCGTTGATCCAATAGATGAGGGTTTCCCAAAGTGGGGGATGCCGCACCCTGGGCAATATCCAGGGAGGCTGAGCCTTTATCCTAGACTAGGGCTAGAGTACAGGAGTTGTTCATTGCCGCTGAGCAAGCTTCCATTCTGGAAAGGGGGCAGTGGTAGCCCAAATTAAGTTTGGGAATCTATGCAATAGAGGAATCATCTAATATCTGACCCAATTAAGATCGACCCTTTTGTTCATCTATGCCAATGTCCATGAAGACATTCACAAGTTCCACTAAACACAGCCATGTGGCGGGTTCCGCGTTGGGCTGCTCAGCACCAGGTCAACAGTTGGAAGCCACCTGCCACCCTAAGGGAGGAAGAGGAGCCTGTCTGCTCAGGTGGAGGGTCACAGTCAGGAAACCCACCCGGCAGCCCTGCAGTGGCCTGCAGGATCGCTTGCTAGCACTTGAAATTCACTCCATGCAGTGAGTGGAGTGGAGGTTGCAGCCCTACCACTCCTGGGGATCCGAATTCCCAAAGTAAAAGTCACTGTGGAATTCTTTTAAGTCAAGAAAAAAAAAAGGTGGGGGGGGCAGAAAATGGGGTGGGAAAATGGCCCACCGTTGAGCCCTCCCTCCTCGGGGAGAAGCAGGCAGCAACAGAAGGACAGAGCCAGTGTTAATTGCCATGTCCACATTGAAGAGAGCACCACGCTCTGTCTTGTTAGTTTTAATAATGATGTTTGTCTTCCAAATAGCTCCTACTCGAGTGTCAGGGTTTCATTTTAAATAGAAGCAGACGTTGCTTCAGCATCCTTGGTGAGCTCAATGATGGTCGGCATCAGGAAAAAAACACCAAAAACTTTTCCGATCAACCTCACCTCCTTCTCCTCTTTGCTGCAAAACACTTCAAACCCATAAAGCTGAATTTTGGAAGTTGCTCCGTTTCCGGTTCTCTTTCGCTAACCTGGCTGTGCCCTAGAAAAGACTAGCAAGAAAGAAGTAAATACCAAACCATCCACAGGTACCCTAAAATTGAAATTGGGGTGCACGTCAGCAATCTGCTCAAAAGCCCGCGTCAGTTCAAAGATGCAAGGGACAGAAGAGGGAGGGGGTGAACTGGCTGAATTTCAGGAGAGGAGGGAACCTCTGTTCCAAACACCCGCTCCCGGGTCGAGTCGTCTCCTCTAAACACCTTTATGTGCCAGACAAATCCATTTGATGAAAAGAATGTGTAGTTGGAGACCTCACAGAGTCAAAAGCACATTTGTCAAGACTTTTCCATAAGAATACATGTGAAATGTACAAAAATCTACACTGCAATCCTTGTACCTTCTTTTGCTTTGAGACTCGTTTTATAGAGCAGTCTCCCCACCCCACCTGTCTCTCTCTTTTTCTGGCTCTTACTCTCTCCCTGTCTCTGTCTCTCTCTGACTCGCTCTCTCGCTCTCTCCCATACACACACACAGACACTTAAATCTTTCATGACGGAATTATTTTCAGCTTTAAATTTTTTGCTTATACTTTGCGTTTTCAGTAACGGAAGGCGTACTGAAACCAGAGGGAAAATGTTCTTGTTTTGGGTTCTTTTTTGTTTGGTTGGGTGGTTGGTTTTGTTTTGATACGGTCCTGTGTGATCCTATGTCCCAAGTGGACTCTGTCTGTGATTGGATTGGTGGGAAGGGCCCAATTCTCCAGATTCCTGCAATTATGCAGGTCCCCACCAGGCAGCAGCGTCTACTATAACAGGGAAAGCAGCTTCCCAAGAAAAGTGAGAGACTGACAACATTACTGGGTGAAGTATGCCCCACAGGTCACAAAAGTGTTAGAATAAGCGATGCATAATAATAAGTGTTTATTATATCAAATTTCACTTCCAAAATTATTCATTTCTCTGGTCTGTTTTGAGACTAGCACCAATATCATTATTTAATGGAGGCTAGAATAATATTCTTGTAGGACATCAAGAAAATTATAATTTATTAGCTCATTTGCCAGTATTTATTGGGCACCAACTCTGAGTCAGTCACTGTTCTAGGCAAGAGATGGTAGATTATCGAAATGATGAGTATTAAAATGATGGTGCAGTCATTATCTGAATTGCTCAAAGGAACCCAGTGGGCCATCCACAAGGTTGTGGTAAAGAAGAATGGTCAGGTTTGCAGACAAGCTCACTGGAGCTACTACCAATCAGTGGGACAGCATAGTTCATAATTCATTCAGCCTCCGTCTTTGAAATTGTGTGATCAGACATGAATGCTCTTTCATTGTTTTGGGAATTCACATGATTTTCATTCTGAACCTAAAATTATGCATATGTCTTTAGAGTGCTGTTTCAAATTTGCATACAGGGCAATCTTGCTGGACTGCCAGGTAAACCAGTTGGTTGAGTTGCCTTCCAAATGTCATAAGATACCCATCTTAATTCTCTAATTGGAGAAGCTAATTTTATATTAGTGTTTGTATTTCGATTTAAGAATCAAAGAACTGCAAATGCTGAAGGAGAAATAGTCAATTAGAAGATGGAAAATCACATTTTCCTCTTTAAGTTACTTTTTCTTCTATTGACCCTCTGTCCCAAAAGGTTTTGTCTCCCAAAAGAATTATTGAGCCAACACCACTAACATTTTTTCACTCTTTCATTTATCACAGACCCCGATCACAGTCCAAAGGAGCTTTGGCTCCCAATGCCTTGATCAGGTACCCACACCGAATGCGCATCACCGGAATGCAGGCTTCTTTCTGGGAAACGTATCATAGGCATCGAGCCTTTTGACTTATTAGCAAGAACTCACGATGCAGTCAATCTATCCAAATGTTGCTATGGATAGATTTGCTCTCCTTCTCTTCGCTCTCCCCTGTCCCCCACCCCAAAGCCCATCCTTTATAGAGGATTCTGCTCTAGAGGAAAATTGGTGATGTGGACAATAACTCCACTCCAGCGTGTACATAGATGATTTCATGTGCCACCCTAGTTGAAGTTCTCTCCTGCTCCATGCTGCTTCAATGGCTTTCCCTTGTAGAATACCAGCCCTGGCATGAGCAGCTGAGACGGGCTATGACGTAGGGGATCAGAGAGGGGAAATTGCTCCATCCCAGGTTTGGGATTCCAAACTAGCAATCACTGATCACCTGTAGCAAAACCAGATCACAGTGTGTCAAGATGAAAAGAAAACAGAACTATCAGGACACGTAGCCTTTAAACATAAATTCTTTTGTAATATAGCCAGTCGAACAACAGCTCTATGTGTCTTGGATAGAGAATCTGAAACTCTCTTTTCACTAGTCTGGGTGACGTGCATTCTGAAAGCTTTATCAGTTTGGGGCACATTTCCTCCAAGTACATGGAGACCTGGAGCTGCCTCCTTAAGAAAAATAGGTTGGATTTTCAAAAGTAAATAAAAAAGAATCCACCTGAGGCAGAATGTGTCTCAACACAAGTTATATAGAAGGAGAGCGGAAAACAGGAAAAAAAAGTTATTGAAAATTATGCACATCACAGGCCCTTGGGCTAAATGTGGTTCCTGAAAAGGATGGCAATTCTCAAACCCAGAACTGTACCTAAAGGATGGCCCTTTACCTACAGAACAAGTTTTGTGAAATTTCGGGACCTTTGACGTCACAAGTGTCTCTTAGAGCAGAGCTTGCGTCCGATAAGCAAACTTCAGGGATTGATGTCGCTCTCGTTCTTCTCTTCTCTTCTGTCTTCACTTCTATTTCCTCCTCCTTATTTTCATCCTCTGCTTCTCCTTCTTCTGTGTTCTAAGCGTCATCTTCTCTGCTTCTAAAACCTTCTGCATTCAAAAGTAGTCAGGTGATGCTCAGGAGAGTCGCCCAGCACTCCTCCCACGTGACCTTTCTGCCGGGCATACTGAACGGAGTCTGCAGAAGCTAGTTCTCTGCGGTTTTACAGGAAGACATTATTTAAATTTGGATGTTTATATCTCTTGGTCCTCTCTCAAAACTTCTAAAACTCTACTGCCTCGCCATTCTTGGTGGCTCACCGGTCCGCCTCCTGTGTGTCCACCCGTCTCTCATTCCTCTCCGTTTTATCTACCTAGTTTCCAGATTGGGCCTAAATAAAATCTGAGGCCCAGATCCTCCCACAAAGAACGCTTCGATTTCTGCTTGCTAAACATGGAGAAAGGCCACAGAAGCAAAATGACAGCTATGAAGTAGCAACAAAAATCATTTTATGGTTGGGGGTCACCACATGAGGAACGGTATGCAAGGGTGTGGCGGCATGAGGAAGGTTGAGAACCACTGCTCTAGAGAGATGGTAAAGTGGACATAAGGGTGACCACCTCCTCATTCTTCTTCAGTTTCCAAATTCTGGGCAGTTTTCTCTGAGGAGGAGAAAGGGGATCCCAAAGTCCAGGCCAAGGGTGAGCCTGGGTGTAGCTCTGAATGAGCAGGGGGGATGCTTCATCTAAGTGAAGGAACCCCTACTCATTTCTGGACCAGGTCAAAGGTGAAGTTCTGCCAACCAGAAAATCAGGGACTGTGACACCCCAACCTACCCAGGAGGGAACTCTGGCTCTTTCATCTGTGTTTTTCAGAATGCCAACTGTGCACTTGGCTCTTGTTGAATAACACTAATCATGCCTCCCAAATTACAGGCCGGCAGACGTGTCAACAGGCCCAAAGGTGCCTCTGGCAACAGGTCCAAAATTCCCGACACATCTTCAGAAGAGCCCCAAGAGCCCAGCCAAACACAGTGGAGACTTGGAAGGGATGTTCTGCTGCTTGGAATCAAACTTCACTGACTCTTTGGGTTTGGTGGTAACTTGCTTCCTTAAAAAAAAACAAAAACAACAACCATATTAAATGTTAAAGATTTCCTACAGGCATTTTCTTACCCACCCTTTTTGGTTCTTTACTCTTAGATCTGTCGTTTCTCTTGAGAGGTTCCCCCACCACCTGGGTTAGAGAGGCCGGCAACAGCAATTTAACACCAGGAAGTGGCCAGACCTCTAAGTAGGCAGTTGCCTTGTGTACAATTTCAGTGATCCTTGGAAGATGCTTCAGCTATACCTCACCCTGACCACCACCCCACCCCCCAAAAAAGGCCTACCCCACCCATCATTTCTGATGTCTAAAATTCTAAAACTTCATTTCCCTTTTGATCCTTTCATTTATTTATTTTTATAAACATAGCCTTTCTTTTCAAGTCACTCAGGGATATTAGTGTTTGAGGAGTGGGGGCTTCCCTGCCTGGCATGTGCTCAGATCTATTTCCGGAGGTGGCCTGTGTCGAAAAGAAAGGGGCCCTGGATGAGGGAGGAACTCGGCAAGGGATGCAGGAGGAGGAGGACTCAGAAAAAGCAGCGAACATTCAAGAGGCAAGCTCATGGGGTGCAGAGAGGAAGGGAACGGGGACTCCGGTGTCTGCAAAGAAGACTTTCTGAAAGCATAAGAGAGAGATCTCATCCACCTCTCAGAGAACCGGGAGGGACAGCCTTTTCAACTTCCTCCCCGAGACATTTAGTTTGCCTGCAAATTGTCTAGATGAAAAAATCCTGCATGTGGTCTCAGGAATAAGGTGCAGACAGTGAAGTGTTGCTGGATAGCTGGGAGGGTGGCAGGACTCCATTTGTCTCCAGAGAGGAAGTCTAGATGGCGCTGGGTCCTTTGAAATATAATTTAAGTGAACCCGTTGAGCTATTTCTCCATTTTTTGAATGAAGTTGCCACTTTATTCGTTCTATTTATTGTTGTAAAAGTAGACCTAACATTAGCCCAAGCAGCAGTGTTCATGGGCACAATTCAGGGGCACCAATGCCATCAATCCTGCTTTGATAGCATTTTGTTCTTACACGGAACTCACTGCCAGCGACCCAAAAGGGACCCTAACGGACACAGCAGAACTGGCCCTGTGGGTCTCCAGGTTTGTACCTCTACAGGAGTACAAACCCTCACCTCATCTTTCTCCGACAGAGCAACGGGTGGTTTCAAACTGCTGATCTTGTGGTTAGCAGCCCAATACACAACCACTATGCCACCAGAATTCCCCCTACACCCCCCACCCCTCAAAAAAAAAACCCAAGTTCAGTACCGCTGAGTGGATGCCAACTCATAATGACCTGCCAGGGCAGGATAGAACTGGCCCTGTGAGTTTCCAAGACTGTAACTCTTTATGGGAGTAGAAAGAGCCTTCTTTCTCCCAAGACGCGCCTAGTAGTTTCCCACTGCTGACTGGGGATTGCAGCCCAATGCATAACCACTGCACCACCAGGGGTCCTTTCTCCTGAAGGTGACATAAAGGTTACCTTTGAACACAGTTGCCCAAAAGAAGCCTAGGCTGAGACCCGGCTGAAGGGTTCCAGGTGCCCAGGAGGGTGGTGCTGTCCTATTGTCGCTTCCCTCTGGATTCTGCCCTGAGGTTCTGCTCTGGGGCTGAGCATTGGGATGTAGCTTGTCAGGGAAGGCTACCATGCAAAAATGATAAGGGTGACGTGAAAGCCACTGGCTTTAAATAGTATTCTGAAAGTCACTAAGAAGCTAATTGCCCATAAAAGTTCTACCCATCTGGTTCTTCCAGAATATTCCTTCTCAGTCAAGAAAATAAATAAACAGATTGTTGTTGGCTTCAGTTGGGTGCCAAGCACCAAAGGCTTCCAAAAGTATTGGCTGGTGCCTGAGATATCAGAGAAACAATAATAGCAGGCCAGTTGTTGGGATAAAGGTACTGAGTGCTTCGACAGCAATAGAATCATAATAAAACATACTCATTTCAGTATCGATTCCTACCTCAGACATGACCTGAATATTATCAACCAGATCGTCAAAGTATTCCAAAGTTTCCACACTCAGTGTTCCCATAGCGACAACTCAAGACTGGGTATTGTCAAAGGACAGGAGGAAACGAACTCTCCCAATAGCCTCCTGGTTTTTTCACCCAATTGCTCAGCTTTCTTCCGCTACAATGATCTTTCTCATTCTTGCTCATGCAAAGCAGTGAGGCCGGGCCCTTCTGTTTAACGCTGCACACTGATTTGGAAGCAAATATTTCTCCAACACGATCACATCTGATTGAAAGCATTTTGAAAAATCTGAAGCCTTCGCAGCACTGTTTTGGAAAACCCAACCCTAGCGGGTCTGTCAGCGATATAAGCCACCTCCTTCCGTTTAGCTTGAAAATTCGAACTTGTATGTCAAACAGCTGTAAATCACATATATTTGCAGACTTGCATCACACACAGGGCATGTCAAAGGTCAATAAATCATTTCTTTTAAGGTGGAGAGTTGGGCGGGGGCACAAAGATATTTGTTCATTGTCCGCTTGTAATTTATCAGTAAAATAACAAATCTCTCAGCTGTTCACAGCGTGTGGGACACGTTGGTTTGTGAGGGAGGTATTGTGGGATAACTGTGAATCTGAAAGGTGAGAGCACGTGTTCATTTGTAAAAGCAATGCTTCACCCCACACCGTGCGCTAAGTATTTCGTACAAGCATGGGGTCTGGCTAAGACTCTATCCTGCATCCTGTAAGCCAAAGGTTTTCAAGAAATGCAGCTAGAATGTTAAAGCATTTGCTTTCTGTTCAGGGAAAAAACAAATCAGGCAAATATCTGAACAAGCAGAGATCATTCTTTTTTTTTCAAAATGACTTGCCTGGCTCCATTTTTCCCTTTTCTTTCTGAGCTCTGTCCATTTCAGCCCAGTAGGAGAACCAGCAGAGAGTGGTGGCCCGGATTACTCAGCATGTCTCCACTCTGTCATTTATCCCGGTTCCAGGGAAACCTGTCCACGGAACTACATCGTTGCTGTTGCAGGGTGCCACGGAGCTGATGCCAAGGATCATCCTCATTGACATGCGTGTCACAGAATAGAGCTGCCTCATCGTTCATCCGGCGGTCATTTTACGGAAGCCGATGGTCAGGTTTGTCTCATAGAGATCCACTGGGCAGGCTTGTACCATCTGGCTTTTCCTGATAGCCACCGACAAACTCTACTTCTCTAGCTCAGCTTCTCTGGTAAACCATTCCCCTCCCAGACCCCTCAAGGGGCCGCATGAATGTTTTCTCCTGATCTGTTTTAACATTTTTTCCTTCCAGAAATAATTCCTCAACTCTGTAGGGCAGTAGAAAGAGTCCATACTGCACCCTCATGTTCCCTTCATGCAGTTTCAGTAACTAGAGCCCCCCTTCCTCACTCTTGTTTTATCTGAAATGCCATCCACCCTTTCCCCACAGGCTCGATGATTTTGCAGCTAACTCCAAACATCCGATCATTTCACCCGTAAATATTTCAGTTATCCAAGTGATTTTACATTTCCTTTATGTTTTCATGCATCCCTGGTATTTTTAGGTATTCACCAGGCTACTTCCCATCCCACAACATATGCTAAATTTCATCCTATCGACACATCTAAGTGGTAGAGTTGGCCCATCTATTTTAACCAAATTGTCACTGAAATAGTCTATAAGCATCAGCCTTTTTAATCATTGCTTGTGCACAGCTATGAATCTGAGTTTACAAGCTCACACTTTGTCAGTCACTTCCACACTATTATTTTGAGCATGTTAGTACTTGCCATTTATTTATTTGGAATATTTTTATATTATAATGAGTTTCTCACTTTCTTGTTTTCATTCCTGCTTGGAGGCAGGTATTGATCTGTGAAAGCCTCGTCACGCCAGGGAACGATTTCGTCTGTCTCGTGGGAGTGAGAGGGTACGGCCAGTTTGTGGATCTTTGACATGTAACATTGATGGAACAAAACCAACCAGTTCAAAAGGCATTATCAGGAATAAGTCACTGAGTGAAAATTACCGATGCCAAATAGACAAGATCAATGGAAAAGACGAACTTCTTATTCTTCATTCCAGACTCATCTCTATTAGAGGAGGGCGTTGGGGGGAGGGGGCGGAAGTGGGGAGAGGGGAGATGAAGCCAGGGATCATAGGGACTCAACCAAGGCAAGAAATGTAGACATATGTGTCCGGGTGTCCACTGACATGTCACTCCGTAGCCAGCATCCCCTGACTGGCCCAAAGCAAGTGTGAAAGTTTTGAGACCGTCAACAACAGGTCAAAATAGCATTCTGTGTCCCGCACACCATATTACAACTGCAGTAAAATGTCTAAGGATATTTTTTATTATTATTTCAAAGCCTTTTGCTTCAAGTACAGCAGAGGAGCACTGGCAGGGCAGGCTGTTTCTGTGCCCATCGGGAAGGTTGCAATGGCCGCCGCACTCTCTCCCCATCTCCTTACTTCAAGGCTGGAAGGAAACAAACATGACAGATGGTTTTTTAAAAAAATCAAAGGGGAAGTTCTTGGAACACATCCTTCAAAATAAAATTTCGTTTCTTTCTCTCTCTCTCCCTCCCCCGACCCCACCCCGAGCAGCTGAAATGATTTTTTCAGAACATCTGATGAGTGATTTTAATACTTCAACTTTCTCCTCCACGAAGCAAGCCCATTCAGTTGGAGACTTCTGTTCTTTTGTTTCATTTTTGAGTGCCTTTCTTTGACAAGACACACAGTCTGAAAACGACAATATGCTAAATGAATGGACCCATCGTATATTTGGCGACATGAGGGCTGCCAGAGTCTGCTTCGGATGCTGATGGAATAATAGAGTGCTCCATGGAAGGCACCCCGAAGAAATAAAAAGGCGCCGTTAATGAACCTTCACGTGTGCTGTGGCTCGGGTGCCAGAGGCTGAGCACTTCCCCTTCACCTGTTGCAAGGACAATCGCTGAGGGCTCCCTCATCCTCCTGAAAGCCTAGAGGCTCAACGGGAACGACAGGCTGGACGTTGGAAGGGGAGTGGGTGGAAGGAGAGGAGGGATGGGGTGTGGGTGATGGTTCTGGGCAAAGCTTGCTTTCTTTCCTTCCGACTTAACTCCAGTGTGTTCCCACTTACAAAGCCGAAATGGATCGGTAGGAAGCACGCAAAATCAGTCATCAAGAGCATGATTACTCTTGTTGGGTTTTGAGATCGTGTTGTGGATTGAATTGTGTCCCCAACCAGAGACATGTTGAAATCCTAATCCCTGGCACATGTGAGTGTGACTTTGTTTGGAAATTGGGAGGGGGTGATTAGTTCAGTTGACACAAGGTTACACTGGAGTAAAAGCAGTCCTATTCACTATGCGCAGAGGCGTGCTTCAGGAGGGCAGAAGAGACACAGAGACACACATAGGATGAAGTAGTTCCTATAAAGAAACAAGTATAACCCAGGGATTGCCAAGAAATCGCCTAGAGCTACCAGAAGCTGAAAAAGACCAGGAACACTCTTCCTTTAGAGAGGACCGAGAGCGGATGGCTCTGCTGACGACCTGAATCCAACCTCCTAGCCTCTCGTTTGGGAGAGAATAGAAAGATGCTCTTTAAAAGCACCCACTTTGTGTACTTGATTATAGTTGTCCTTCGAAACAAATAGATATGAACTGGATGTATGTCGAGGGACGAGAGAGAAAAGTCAAGTATTACTCTCAGACCCCTGGAGTGAATTACAAGGATGATATCACAAACCCACACAATACAGGAGAAAGAACAGTTTTGAAAGCAAGCATATTTACTTTCAATGGCACATCTAAAGACATGAATTTGGAAACCATGCCAGCTCTAGATCTCATGGGTAGCAATTGGAATCCCCGGTGTGCTCCAGAGAAGCAACATGAGGACATTGCTTTAAACGTGGATGTAAAGTGAGCAAGGCCTGGCTACTGCATCTCCATCACTTCCATCTGGCTGTGTGACCAGCAATCAGATGGTGCCATCTTTCTGGTTCTATGTCTTCCTCAGGCAAACATTGATCTTCACACCTGTTTTTGAAGGCTTTAAAAGGCTCAGCTGGGTGGTGCCCGGCTATCAAAAGATATAGCATCTGGTGTCTTAAAGGCTTGAAGATAAATAAGCGGGCCATCTAGCTCAGAAGCAACAAATCCCACATGGAAGAAGCACACCAGCCTGTGTGACCATGAGCTTTCGAAGGGATCAGGTATCAGGCATCAAAGTACAAACAATCATATCATTGTAAATGTGGGTGAGTGCAGAGTGGAGACCCAAAGCCCATCTGTAGGCAACTGAACAACCTGTTACTGAAGGGCTTTGGGGAGGAGATGAGCCAGTCAGGGTGTGATGTAGCAACGATGAAACATACAACTTTCCTCTAATCCTTAAATAGTTCCTTCCCACCCTACCCCCCACTATCATGATCCCAATTCTACCTTACAAATCTGGCTAGTCCAGAGGATGTCCCTGGTGGATGGACATCAGAGAAGAGGGTGGGGGGGGAGACGTCGGACAGTATAACATAAGACAAAATAATAATTTATGAAGAATTATGAAGGGTTCATGAGGGAGGGGGAGTGGGGAGGGAGGGGAGAAACAAGGAGCCGATATTAAGGGCTCAAGTAGAAAGCAAATGTTTTGAGAATGATGATGGCAACAAATGTACATATGTGCTCGACACAATGGATGGATTGTGATAAGAATTGTACAAGCCCCCAAATAAAGTGATTAAAAAAAAAAAAAAAAAAAAAAAGCTCAGCTGAAGTAATGTGCAGAAAGCAACTACCCTAGAATTAAACTTCACATCCAGGTAGTCCTCCACTTGGATGCCCCAGCAGGATTGTCCAAAAGAAAGGTATATTCTATGAGGTCAAGGATCTGCCTTAACCATAGCCTCCACACAAGAGAACAGGCTATCGAAGTCATTAACAGCTTCGCGCAAAATCCCAAACTTTGAGAGAGCTCCTGGAAGGACCGCCCAAGCAACCTCGCCACTCACAATCCTGTTAGGAATATAACAATAGAACTCACAGTACAATTGGCTCAGACGCATGCAGAAGCTGGCCAGTGAATAAAGAAGACCGAGGAATTGATGTCTTTGAATTACGGTGTTGGCGACACATATTGAATATACCGTGAACTGCCAGAAGAATGAACAAATCCCTCTTGGAAGAAGTACAGCCAGAACATTCCTTGGAAACGAGGATGGCAAGACTTTGTCTCACGTATTTTGGATATGTTATTAGGAGGGACCAGTCCCTGGAGGAAAGTCCCTGGCGAAATAGAAGGTAAGCAAAATAAAAGAGCAAGACCCTCAACAAGGTGAATGAACATAGTGGCTGCAACAACGGGTGCGAGCAATGATTGTGAGGCCGTCACAGGACCAGCCAGTTGCTTTCCTCTGTTGTACATCTAAAGTCAAATTCACTGCCATTAAATCAATTCTGACTCATTGTGATCCTATGGACAGGGTAGAACTGCCCCTGTGGGTTGCTGAGGCTGCAAATCCTTCCTGGAACAGAAATCCTCATCCTTCTCCCTCAGAGAGGCTGAGGGTTCCGAGGGCTTACTTTGTAGTGACCCGCGATGCCACCAGGGCTTCGCTACTATACATGGGTCATGATAAACATTGGAAGTGATTGAGTAACACCGAATGACAACAACAACCGCAGCACATGGACAAACGGATAAGTGCTGTGTGCTAAACAAGTAGCAATGACAAGGAATAGTTGTGAAAACATTCCATTTTATCCAAGTGGTAAGAAGATGAAGAGAGTTAAGAAGCAGCCAGCTGTAACCAAGTGTTTTGTGGGAGGCCTGCATAAGAAAGTAGAATCTAAGCATAGATCGATGTACCCCAGGTCTTAGCACACACTCATGTTCCATAATTGTCTGTGGAATGCATGCCATTATGATTCAAGTGTGCCATACACACACACATATGTATGTATGTATATATATATATACACTTGGTTGGGCCATAATTCTCAGCATTATGTTCTTATCCTCCACTTTGTGATCTGATGTAATCATCCTATTGTATAAACCCTAACTTCTAACATGTAAATGAAGCAGGACTAGAGGCAATTATCATAATGAGGCATGATAAAATCAACAGGATTAGATTTTATCGAGGCAATCTTTTCTGAGCTATTAAAAGAGATTAAACAAACAGAGATTAGAAGACGCTATGCCACCAAGTAAAAGAGCCCAGGGTGGAACTGGTCCTTTGGATGGTCGGAGAATCCCTGCGCTGGGAAACTCCTATGTGCAGGGAACGACTGGAGACAAAGACCTTGCCCCAGAGCTTCCAGAAAAAGAAAAGTTTCCCTGGATTCAGTCCTCTAGCCTCCTAAACTGTGAGAGAGTATATTTCTGATAGTTAAAGCCATTCACTTGGGATGTTTCTGTGGTGGCAACACTAAATAACTAGTACAAATGTAAAACCTAAATCTACAGAACCACCCATCTTTTTTTTTTTAAATTACTGCCATTGCATCAATAATGAGTCACAGTGACCCTCTAAAACAGGGTAGAACTGGCCCTGTGACTTCCTGAGACTAACGATTCATGGAAGTAGAAAGCTTTGTCTTTCTCCCACAGAGAGGCTGGTGGTTTTGAACTGCTAACCTTGCAGATTTCAGCCCCACTCCTACCACAACACTACCAGGGCTCCTACTTATCATAAGTTTTATTTATTTGGCTAACCACAAATTAATGACAGATTAGCAAAGCTTCTAAGATAGTCATTCCATTTGGTGATCTCAACCATCACTGAAAGTGCATTTCTGATTTGACCTGAAACCCTAGTTGGCAGTGTCTACTGTGGCAGCGACAAAGATGTTCGTGGCCACCATGTCTTTGTGACAATGGACATAATTAATTGGACACCAGAATATTACACCGCAATAAAAGGGCTTGGGTCACCTTTCCAATAACAAAATAAAATGATCTCCAGCACAAACTAGTGAGTAACCATGACTATTGGAGAAGGAGGCTATGATACAATTTAAGTTCATGATGTGCACATGGAAGCACACACCGATTGCTGTGTTGTTTCTATCAATGCATATTTGTGAGAGTAAAATATGGAAAATTCCAGAAGATTAAAAAAAATTATAAATCCTACCCCTAGCAAGAAAGGAATCTCAAAAGCATTATGTTATATGGAAGAAGCAGAAAACTCCCTATTTTATTATATGTTTAATTTATTTGTTATTATATTATATGTATTATATTAATCTATATAATCTATTATATTAATCTATGTATTATATAATTATATGATTTTTATGTTATCTTTATTATAGTCTATTAAATATTTGTCAAGGAGCCCTGCCGGCATAGTTGGTTATACACAGGGCTCCTGACCACAAGGTCAGCCATTAGAACCAGCCAGTCGCTCCTCAGGAGAAAGACAGGGCTTTCTACTCCCATAAAGAGCAACCATCTCAGAAACCCAAAGGGGCAGTTCTTCCCTGTCCTGTAGGGTCGATATGCTTTGGAACCCACTAATTGGAAGTGAGAGAGTGAGAAAGATATATCGGCCTAAACACATTGAGTTGTACACTTATAATGGTAAACTGTTGTATGAAAATTATATCTAAAAGTGCTAATAAAAAATAAAGGCTACCATTAAGTAAGCTTCCTCCCACCCACCCCCGCCCCCCATTATCATGATCCAATTTCTACCTTGCAAGTCTAGTTAGACCAGAGCATGTACACGGGTACAGATAGGAACTGGAACCGCAGGGAATCCAGGGCGGATGATCCCTTCAGGACCAGTGGTG
>NW_022111300.1:42709831-42722099 GCF_000313985.2 Echinops telfairi
GGAGAGAAAATGTTTTGAGAAACGATGTACAAATGTGCTTTACACAATTGGTGTGTGTATGGATTGGGATAACAGTTGTATGAGCCCCTAATAAAATGTTAAATAAAAAAAAAAATAGAGCTCATAAGATGAATAACCCATTTAAAAAAAAAAAAAAGAAAGCAGGAAGAAGCCTGATAGTAGAGTTATACTTTTTAAGAGAGAATGTGTTATTTGTTTGTTATCTTCTATACTGTAGGATTATTCACATTATCTTGAGTTCTTTTTCCCTGGTACATAGCCTATGCCTTACTCTTAAAGATGTATTATGTTGCCCACATTGGCAGTTACCCGCACTGCTGCTACATAAAAAAGGAAAACATTTGATGGGGAAATATGTTGTCCATACAAGTAGAGTGTGAGAAGAAAGGGGAGGCAAGAGGACTGAGCTCTCAAGTTCTGAGCTCGCATTCAGCCTTCAATTAAATGTGGGACTCTTTGCTCCCTAGGGTTGCTTTGACAAAGTACCACACATAGGGTGGCTTCAAACAACAATCTTGTTCGACTTTCTCAACGGACGCAGAACAATCCTGAGGAATTAACATGAAGAAGTTTAAGAAAATCGAAGACTGCCTTAGTGAGAAAATGGCCAGGGAAAATGCACCGGGATACTGCCTCTACCATGACCATGCCCCTACTCACCCATTGACAGTAGCTAGGCTGTCCTATGGGAATGTCACTGGGAAACCTCGGCCTATCCACCCTGTAAGCCCCAATCTCGCCCCTTCAGACTTATTTTTGTCCTCCCCCTCAAAAATAAAAAGGATCAGAGTTTGATTCCCGACAGAATGCTAAAACTCCTGTTTGATGGGATATAAACCAAAGATTGCAAAATTCATTGGTTAAAGAAAGGAAACATGGAAATATATAGATCTAGGGGAATGATATGTAAAGAAATCACAGTTTCACATTTTTTGCAACAGTTTTATTGACACATGGTTTACATATCATAGATTTGAATATTTCAATCGTTCAAACGTATCGAGGGGGATTGTAGAATCACCACCACAGTCATTCCCTCCCCCCCCCCCCAGGGTTGATTCAGCCCCAAAGCTGTTCAATCATGATCAACTTCATTGCTCCCTCCCCACTCCCACCTTTATCACTTACTCCTGAACTCCCCTTTCTCTCCTTATAACCCACCCCTCTCCCTTCCATTCCCTGTAACATGTTACATCAATTATAATCATTGTACATCCATTCAACCTGCACTTCACAGCTGGGAACCACTACAGAAAACAATGAAAAAACAAATCGCACTAAGGTGGTAAAGATAAGATCACATGAGTATAAAGGTAAAAATACAAATAATTCATTTATTTGAGAGGGAGAAGACCCCCATCAACATTCAAGAAGTCAGGGAAGACGTTTTTGTCATGGAACATCTAAGAGATACTTGGTCCCAGGACAAATTCGGGATGTGTCTATGGGGAGGGCAACTGGCCAGCAAAATCAATGTTACAATGATCTCTGCCATTTAGTGGGGCTGTTCAGGACTCTTGCCTTTGGCTAGAGTGGATCGGCCAGCAGCTCCTTCTGACTAGATACTTTGTAGGTGGGTTTTGGGTCCCCACTGTCCCCCATAGCCTTCCATAAGTTGGGCTGGCATTTTTCCCTTTGCCACACTTTAATGTTGTTATCCTTTCCTTGGCTCACGCTAGCTGGTGTGCTTCTTCTGTGTAGACTTACTTGATTCCTCGCTTAGGTCTGCTTGTTTGAATACAAGCCTTTAAGACCCCAGTCACTATTGATAGCAGGGCGCCATATACTTTTTTCACCACACTTTGCTGTAGCACCCTTATCTTCCGCGATCATGTCATGAGCAGGGACGTGATGTAAGAATTAAATGTTTTTAAGTTGGAGCTAGGATTTAATGCGAGCCCAGAACTCCAACATGGGATTTATCCTTTTTTTTTTTTTTTTGCTATAGCGTGGGCCTTAATCCATATGTCATAACATTCCACAGTTCAATCGTATCAAACATAATTATACCATTGCTTCCATAATCACTCTCCAAACGTATTTTTCTTTCTTAGGCTTCTTGATGTCCTTTCCTTCTTATCTCCCCCACCCCTTGTTATGTTTTCTTTCCCTATAGGTTCCACACCCCTGGGTTTCAGTTACCAAACAAACCCCAGAGAAACAAATAACACAGCTTCAAGATGGTACCCCACAATGGCGACACACCTCTGAGACGCACCCCAACCTACACAAACACCAGCAATTATAGCAGAAGGGCCCCCACAGGATTGCCAGAATAGCATGCATCTCAGTGTGGCATCCAGGGACCTGATGTAGCATGACCTTGTTTGCCCACCAACCAATGGGACACCACTCCCAGGGCAAGTGTCTTCTGCCTCCTCAGACACCAGGTGCTTTCTGGCTTAAGTCCTCAGGCCACAAGGGCGTCTGAGGTAGAGTCCAATTCACCCAGTGGGATTCCCGCATGGGGTCTCCCCAGTGCTGCCTCAGGAGCATTCCCCGTGTCTCAGCATTCTATGGCACCCTGCCTGAGCTCCTGGGACACCCCCAATGCCTTAGGTCTATTCTGCTCACCTGCTGCGCACCACCAGAGCCCTTCCCACCTACTGCTCCCAAGGGCATCCCCAGCCTCTCCTCCCCCAATCTACAGGCCCATCGTCCCACCCCTCCCCTCCGCAGACATGCCTCCATGTTCTCCCAAAATTTAACTGTTCCCTCTCCTCACTCCTGTGCTGCCTTCCATTTTTATTTCTTGTTGAGTAAAGATTTCTCTTAGTTATCTTATAGCGATTCCTTTTTACTTACCCTCATCTTCAAATAATTGATGTGTTGTTGAATTACAGGGAAGAATCATTAAATCCCAATCATTGTGAGGGAACTGGAATCTCTAAGGCAAGGGGCTTCACAAATAATTAAAAGACTCAATAGTATTGACTTTGTTCTTAAAATAATTCGAGACAAGTGTAAGCAACATTTAACTTGATATCCCATTCTCTGGAAATTCACTTTCTTAGGAATACAAGAAATGTACTTAAATGAAAAGCTGGATAAGAACCCATTGAATCTGGCCTCTTTCCCTACTTAATCCCAAACCTGAAAGCAAGGCAGATGCATGTGTCCAGAATGAGTTGATAAGGCAATGGTTCTGTGGTGGTTACGTAATCTGGTGTCAATTTGGGACTTGAGAGGATTAAGAGTGAAGAGGTAAAGTCTAGTCTGTCAATCGGATCATAGCCAATGCCGCTTCTGTGTGGGCATGGCCTTCCCCTAAGGATTCTGGGAATTCCTGGATTTTCCTCCTTGGAGGCAGGAGACTCTTCTATCTCTTTGCTCACTTCCTGGAACTATGTTCTACTGACAAGATAACTGGCACTGCAACCTGAGGGCTGGAGAAGCCACACGGATCTACCCGGATTTAACCAGACCTCTGGAGCTCTGGCGCTGGAGAAGCCACATAGAGACCCCTGCCTGCGCTGAGATGCTTACAACGCTAATGGATCCAGAAGACTTCCAACCCACTGGTCTGTGATACTCCTGCATTTGGCATCATTGCATGTTTTTCATGAGTCTGAAGAGGACTTTATAGACTGGTATTGGACCTATGGTCTAATACTGGACTTTGGACTTGGTATGGATTGGGCAGGGAAGTTTTCTCAATATTCAGTTGCTCTTGTATATAAACCTCTTTTGTATACACATGAGAGTCTATGACTTTGTTTCTGTAGTCTACCCAGACTAACACAGGTTTTTAATATGCAAACACATTTTGAAGTCTTTCAGTGCCCCGGTGCTGTCTCTCAAAGCCAGTGCTCATGACCCATTATCAATATATTTCTGGTCCTTGAAGTTGTCCTTTTCTGAGATAAGGGATCAACTGACAGCTAATCATTCTCAGTTTTTGTACCCAAAGCCTTCTGTTTGGGTGGTGGCTAGCCAAAGCTGGGGCAAAGTCTGGACTAAGGTGGCTTAAGTAGTTTTCTTGAGACTGTCTGAGTTTTAGTAGTGAAAAGCCCACATCCTGGAAGACATTGGACAGTGTAAGACATGACAAAATAATAATAATTTATAAATTATCAAGGGTTTGTGAGGGAGGAGGGTGGGGATGAAGTGGAAAAAATGAGTTGATACTAAGGGTTCAAGTAGAAAGAAAATGTTTTGAGAATGATGATGGCAACAAATGTACAAATGTGCTTGACACAATGGATGGATGGACAGATCCCTCCCACCTGGACAAACCAGAATGACTGGCTTTCTCAGTCTAGCCTCCTAAACATGACTCCTCCCTCCCTCTCTGCTTTCTCTCACTCTGCTTGGATCTTCCGTTGAGGCTTCAGATTCCAACTTTACTCCCACATTAAGGCCTTTCACCCATTGTCACCTTTCCCTGAATGTTTTCTCCTCCTCTGCGAACCTCAGTTATGTCCTAGCCACATGCCCATTCCTCTTTACCTCTTCCACCCCCCAGTAAGGTCTTCCCTCAGTCTCCTAGACTAGGCTGGGAGCCCTCTGTGGATCTTTATCATACTCAGCACAGCAATAATTATCAAGCCCCTGGAAATGATAGCCCTCCGCTCAGAGAACGACTCGCAGTCATGCTAAATGAGTATTCAGTGAGATATTAATAAATAGCGATAACTACAACATTACTAGCCGAACTCAAAACCCGAGTCGACTTTACTTCAGAGGGACCCCCAGCTGACAGTGCAGAACTGCTCCATCATGCTTTCTTGGCTCTCGTCTTTGTGGAAGCAGATCACACAGGCCTACTTTTCAAGATGTAACTAGGTCAAGTTGAACCACATCCCTTGATGTTAGCAGATGAACGGAAGCTCTGGATGTCCCCTCATTATCGCCACCGTTATCAGGTATGGTCACCACTGGTCTGTCAGATCGTTGTACTGTGGTGGTTTGTGGGCTGCTGTGATATTGATATTTGGTATTCCAAATCGAAGCATCGGCCGATTCTGCACGAAGGCTTAATGAAAGGAGACAGAGCATGCTCTCGGGCGGGAGGGCACCCCAGCTGTACCTGAGGAGGTGCTGAGTTCTCAGAGTGGAGTCCATCGCGGTGCGGTGCGTGGGGAAGTGCCTGCGGGAGCGGAGCTTTTGGAATCGTCATTTGCTGATGGGGCGCAAAGCAAGGCACGGAGCCAGAGCTGCAGAAACCCGCTCAGGATTGGACGGCGCAGGCCCGGCAGTGTTTCCTTCCGTTGCTCAGAAAGTCGCTAGAGGCAGGGGGCAGCTCAGTAGCACCCAAAAGCAACAACGTCGTTTCTTGAGCGCTTTCCATGCACCTGCTCCAAGAACTGTAAGTGTTAACTTGTGTAATCCTCACAAGGACCTCGTGAGGTATCAAGCCCTGCTGTCGCACAGGAGAGGGTTTCAAAAAGTTTGTGCAAACACAAGATTAAAAGATAGTGGAAATTTTCCACAAACTTTCTGAAGCACCCTTACGTAATAACTGAGAAGGCAGAGGCAACAAGAATGCTTTTTTAAAAAATACAAATAGAGCAAAACCCAAACACTTATCTATCCATCTGGGATGAGACCCCATGAAGTTGGCTTTTCTACCACTGAGCTGCAGCCCACGGAGCCCGTTACCACTCTACGCTCCTAAGCAACACCGCACACTGAGAGAGCTGTTTCTCACCATACTCGTGGACTGGAATTTTCTGGCGAAAATAATAATGCCACTGAACCATAACAAGAGTTGGGAAACTGAAAACGTGGTCTGGAGGTGTTGCGAAATTGCACTTGGCAAGACCTCAGCTCAAAGCCTAAGGACGCACGTGTTGGGGGATCAACCCCAGAGGAAGACAAATAATGCGTATGCCTTGATGGGAACTGAATATGGGCCTGGCCGTGACCATGGAGGACATTCTGTCACTGGGAAAGCCAGCCCATCACTGCGATCATAGGCACCATTAAGAGAAAACATTTTTTTTAACTTTGGTTAACCTGATTTAGACAAGGTTGATCATCTAGGAGGAGAGTTCCCCAGGTGTACAAACTAGTGCTGTGTGTAATGGTTAATGTTATGCATCAACTCAGCTACGATCTGATTCTCAGTGGTTGGTAGACACTATGAAATCACCTTCCCACATGGAAGAAGCACACCAGCCTATGCAACCACGAGGTGTCGAAGGGATCAGGTGTAAGGCATCATCAGAACAAAAAATCTTACCATAGTGAATGATGGGGGGAGTGCGGAGTGGAGATCCAAAGCCCATTAGTAGGCCACTGGAGATCCCCTGGCAGAGGGGTCTCCGGGAGGAGATGAGCCAGTCAGGGTGTGATGTAACAATGATGAGAAATACAACTTTCCTCTAGTTCCTAAATGTTTCCTCCCTGCTCCCACTACCATGACTCGAATTCGATCTTGCAAGTCTGGCTAGACCAGAGGAGGTACACTGGTACAGATAGGAACTGAAAATACAGGGAATCCAGGATGGATGAGCCCTATAGGACCAGTGGTGTGAGTGGCAAAACAGGGAGGGTAAAGGGAGAATGTGTAGGAAGGAGGGAACCGATTACATGGAACTGTGTGTGACCTCCTCCCTGGGGGACAGACAACCGAAAAGTGGATGAAGGGAGACGTCGGACAGGGCAAGATATGACAAAATACCCATTTATAAACTATCAAGGGCTCATGTGGGAGGGGGGAGCGGGGAGGGAGGGGAAAAATGAGGACCTAATGTCAGGGGTTTAAATGGAGAGAAAATGTTTTGAGAAACGATGTACAAATGCGCTTTACACAATTGATGTGTGTATGGATTGGGATAACAGTTGTATGAGCTCCTAATAAAATGTTAAAAAAAAAAAAAAAAGAAATCACCTTCCACTCAGGGATCTGACGTGAGCAGACAATCAGATGCAGGAGGGGCTTCCTTGGGAGTGTGGCATGCCTCCAGTATATTTAATGGAAGCTCTGGCAAAGTCTGCTCTCTTTCTTGCTTTTGGTCATTGTGGTTTGAGTTAGTCTGCAGAGCAAATTAGCTTTCCACTCAGCAATGTATGCACATTGTGTTTCATGGCATTAGTTGCAATTCCCTCGATATAACAGCGCTCTGCCCACTTCCTGCCTCACTTCCCTTTTTCCATTCTTCCTTCCTGTGTTCTGACCTTTGTTGGGGGGCAAATTCTGCCCTTTTCCTTTTATATTGCTGATTGTTCTGAGAAAGAGCTTCCTCGTGGGTGTGATGATTCACTTGATAGACCTATTATTTGGCTGAAAAGTGATCTCAGGGAGTGGGTTTCATTTCAGGTTTGAAGGCTATTGTACGAGCCTCATAAGATGATTTTTTTTAAAAAGAGAAGTGTGTCTGAAGACCATAGTCTTGGGGGTTTCATGAAAGACAACAGGCCAGCACATCTGGTCTTTTTATAATTTTGAATTTTTTCCTACATTTTGCTGACTATCTAGGCCCTTCTACTGTGCTCCTGATAGAGCTTACTCGATTTCTTAACCCTGCCCTCTCTCATCGCTTAACTTTCCGTTTTCTTGGCCCTGCCCTCCTCTCATCACCCAACTTCTAGCTCTTATACGCTTGCAGAAATCTCTGGCCTGATGCCTGACCTGCAGATTTGGATTTTCCAAGCACAACAAACTTGCGAGTCAGTAGGGGCCTCCAGCCTTTAGTCTGATCTATAGCCAATCCATAAATAAAACATAAAAAGAGAGAAGTCGATGACATGTATGGAAAGAAGAAGTATAAAGATAAATCAAACACTCAGCAACACAGACATTTGTCTTAGTCATATCAGGGAGCCTTAAAAAGAGGGGGGAGGAGTCATAACCAAATGCAAATACAAATACCTTATGATCCTGGAATCTATCTACTTAGTACATACCCTAAAGAAATCAAGAACAAAACACCTACAGATATATACATACCAATGTTTATCACAGCAATTTCTATAAGGGCAGAAAGATGGGGACGATAAAAAAACTCACTTGTGGAGGAATGAATGAGCAAACTAGGGCATCTACACACAATGGGATGCTTTTGAAAAACAATGGACATGACATGGACAAAATTGAAGGACACTGTACTCCGCAGTCAACCTCATAAAGATACATATTTCAAGACACCGTTAGTATAAAAATAGCTTTCAGACCAAGGAAAGACTTTGAATACTATGATGGGTGAGGGAGGGGTGAGCAAAGGGAGGAGGCAGAGAAGGAGAATGGGAGAAGAAGCAGGAGGAGGAGGCACAGGAGGAGGTTACTAGGATACTGTCATGGTTTGCGAAATGGGCTCTGAAACGTACAGATGGTACATTTTTCTTTGCCTGTGCTATGTTCCTCAGATCAATAATAATAAAAATTAATAAATTTTTAAAGAGAAGGATCGTGACCTCCTGATCTCTAACCTGTCAGCCCTAAACACTGGTCTGAGTGGTTATAAAAGGGGCAAAGGTAACATTGAAACTGAATAAAAAAAAATAAAGTTTTGTTTTAAAGGGTCTAATCAGAAGAGTAGTTCCTGAGGGGATCTGCTGGACCAGTTCATTTCAAAGCAGGGATGGTGTGACGCCTGTGTTTGGGGAGTCCCGGACAGTGACTTTGATAGAATTTCTTGGAGGACACAGGATGATGACAGAGGCCCATTAGGAATATGTTTTTTTTAAAAACCTAAAACTGCTTTGAAGAGAAAAACAAGCAGGAAAGTTACAACATGTGATTTTTCTCTACTACAATAAGGCACCTGCTCATTCAGAGCAAGGGTGGCCCTAAAAGAATGTCATTGAAAAACCTTCCCCCATTCACCCTTGAACCCTCACCTTGGCCCTCCAGACTTCTTCAGGGAAGAGTTAGAAAGGTAGAAATATCACCTTCAGAAGTACATAAATATAGATGGAGTGAGAAATGATAGCTTCACATTTCGATATTTTGTTTAATAAATATCTCTATAACTTTGTAGCCACACATTTTTATTTACCTTCTTGGTTCTTGATGAGGCCAAGATTAGAATTAGAATTAGAATCCTACCTGGGATTTCTTGGAAGGTATTTGAACCAAGTATTAAGATACAGATGGAACTTTAGAAGGCAGAGTTACGAAGGTAATTAATTCCATAAAGAAAGGCCCATAATAAACAACAACAACAAAATCATTAGGAAATTTAGGATCAAGCTCAGCATTATGGAAAGTTCTAACCCCACGGTCTTTGAAAACCACAGCTATCTTGATCATTTTTAAAAAGCTGACTTATGTGTGAGAGGTGGGGCTGTCCACTTTTCAGTCCCATCTGGATGACTGAAATGCAATCACAAAGCTCTTGATAAGCCTCAGTTGTCCTCTAACGAGAATTCCACTTGGCTTTCCATCACAAAATAAGGCTGAGTGCATTCAAGTGTCTAGGATCTTCTTCATATCCTTTTGAAAATGCAGAGTAAATATTATGTTGGCTCCTTTCCACAGGCAATTAATGTGCTCTTCTTGCCAATGTCAGAAACATAATTTTTTTCAGCTGATCTCTCTCTTATTGCATACATATGCTATTGATAATTACTTGTTTTCGAGTTCTTCACCACTCGTGCATGGAACTGCATCTGAGGTTTAAATGTTGGAGAAGATTCCATTGCTAAATGTCTTATTTTATAAGTGAATAGGCCATCACCGACCCTATTCCACGCACTACATTTGTACTCACCAAAGGAATCCATTTACCCCACTGAGGTCCGACTTGTAAGAACATGACTAGAACAGTCTGCAATCAATTTCCTTCAGCTTCTGTGTGATGGCAGCTTAGGACAGGCTCTGGTTTTATTTTCTCTGCTTAGATAAAATAACAATAATTCGATTAAAGATGCTCAGTCCTGAAAATGAATTTGAGGGAGGTCCTGTTTGGGTCTAGCTAGCGTAAATAATTATGGCAGCCTTCTGTGGGACTATCAGGGACCACAGGGGGGCCCAAAAGAGGACATGGAATGGATCATGGCAGAAGACAGAAGGCATCCATATTAAAACACGTATGCTAGTTTCCACCTATTTGTATTGCCGTGAGAGGCTAACTGTCTTGGTACAGTTCAATCATGAGTTTTCTGTTAGACTCCCAAAGAAAGTGGAAAATGCATGTGTTTTCTTGTCACTGTTGTTGTTCTAAATGTGAATATTGGTTGATTAAAAGGAGCATTTGAGGTGAAAAGCTAAACTGGAATCCTATGAACTGTGGGATAATGTGGGAAACCATCTCAGCCCGTGTCCTCTACTTAGACCACTGCAAAGAGGCCCTTTGCTGGGAAATCAAGTGGGCGGGGGTGAGTGGGGTTCTGTCAATCTAGACCTTGGAGTGAGCGTTCTAATTGGTGTGCCTACTGCTGGTCTTACAAAATGTGGTGCCATCAAGTGGAAAGATAAATATCATCCTTGCTTCCCATCCATTCTCAGATTCCAACCCCTCACACCTTCAGGGAGCCAGTGTGCCCATGTCTTCTGCCTGGAGTGCTTGCTGACATCTCCGAGTTGTGTGGCCCAGCCCGTTACGACGGGGAGACTTGCTGCTGACTGCCCTCATCTTGGCAACCCTCCTTCTCAGCTTTCTGAAGAAAGATGGGGTTGACGGAAGCCATGTGAAATCAACTCAAACCACCTTAATTTACACTTCACGAGAGTTATGGCGGAACTGTTTAGATAGCTGAAGCCCAAAATGCTGAGTAAATTCCTAACTGCTAATTTCATGATTTTTAGAAGTAAAAAACTCATTCTCAAGTAAAGGTCCCCCGACAATAAAGACACGCTTGCACGATGCATCGTTTTCCCTTTAGTTGTTCCAATGAGAAGCTTGCAACATGGTTTTCACATGACTGCTTAACGAGGTGAAGAGCATCTAGTCACACCAATTGTAAGTATTTCATTGCTTAGTGAACCCTTTTCCCAACAATCAGGCAATATGGACGTCCAATTTGTGCCCTGTCTAAATGACTGATGCTCATTTAGATACAGTGATGCACCTTCCTAGCAGATTTGAGTTAGCCAAGAAAGATGTTTCAGTGACATTATCACTTACCCTATAAAAGAAGTATCAGTGATATTTACAACAAGCATTGCCCAGCAGAAATAAAATGCAGATCACATATGTCACTTTCAGTGTTCTCATAGCAAAAGCCAAACCTATGGCCATGGCCTTGATTCCAGCTCATGAAGGCCCCATAGGAAAGAGAAGTTCCCCATAGGGTTTCCAGCACTATAGCTTTATGAAAACGGGCTGTCTCATCTTTCTCCCTCAGAGATACTGGTGGATTCTAACCACTGAACTTTCGAGGCAGCTACTGAGCACTTTAACCACTGTGCCACCAAGGCTCTTTAAGTTTTCTAATGCTCACATTGGAAAAAGCAGGTAAAACGTATTTTAGTACTATATTTGATCTCACTGAAAATATACAAAATATTGTCTGTTCCATAGATGATTCACACAAAAACCTTTTATAAGATATTTTGCCTTTCTGCCATCCTAAGTCTTTGAAATCCAGAATACATTTTTCATTCTTGCACATCTCAATTAAGACTCATCATGTCTCAAGTGCTTGGTCGTCATTTTTGGTTAGGGGTTATTGTATTAAAGAATAGAATTCAAAACAAAATTACAGTACTTACCACAGCTTTCCTTGAAACTACTTAGATATGGCTTTCTAGCTCTGAATTTTAAAACCCTAGAATTATTATTGTTGACAGACAGAAAGAAGGTAAAATTAAAAGGGCCGAGAGAAGATGAGGATCAGTCCAAATTTTTTAACCTGGCTTATAAGGAGATTCATGATGTGGCCTCCACTGCTCTGAAGCTCATCACACACACACACACACACACACACACACACACACACACACACACACGTGCGCGCGCCATCTCCCATTGTTCCTTACACATGGTTCTCCAGCCATTCTTTCACTTCTCTGAATACTCCATGTTCTCCTGCCTCAGTCTTCATGTTTGCCGTTTCCTCTGCCTTAATAATACTGCCCACTCTTCTCTGCCTTGCCAACGACTCCCCTGCCAGCAGGTCTCATCTGAAAGCCCTCTCAGAACCTCCTGGACCATAGGGACCATGAGATCTACTAGGTAACCATTGGGACCATGAGATCCACCACATGACCATAGGGACCATGAGATCCACCATGTGACCATAGGGACCATGAGATCCACCACGTGACCATAGGGACCATGAGATCCACCACGTGACCATAGGCTCCATGAGATCCACCACGTGACCATAGGCTCCATGAGATCCACCACGTGACCATAGG